>NW_005871199.1:1140177-1244068 GCF_000147115.1 Myotis lucifugus
CGTAGATGTTAAGCTAGCTTTCCTCCATCTCTCCTCCCGTCTGCTAGTTGTATCAACTTCCACTAGTTTTTGGTTTATCCTTACATTTTTTAAATATAAACAAATGTATTCATTATGTACAACCCGTAAGATAGGTAAAGTGGCACACTGTACATTATTCTGTGTGTTACTATCTTTACTCTATATCCTGGGGATCTTTTCACAACAGTATGTAGCATCTTCGCATACTTTCTACTCAGCTCAGTACTCCATTGTGTGAATTTACCAGTTTATCCAATCAGTCCCTTACTGATGGATATGAGTTGTTTCCAATCTAGTTACTACAAACAGCACTATGTTGAATCACTTTGTGCGTGTTACTTCATAGTTTGCCGGCATATCTCCAGTAACTTTACTTCTGTTCTCACTTAATAACCCTATGCCATTGATACTGAGTCTCCATCCTATAAACTAACTGTATAAGCTTGACATAAGGAAACAATTGCCATAGTGCACAGTGGTCCAACAATTATAGCAGCACATTAAAAACTAAGTCTTGCCCTAACCGGTTTGGCTCAGTGGATAGAGCGTCGGCCTGCGGACTCAAGGGTCCCAGGTTCAATTCCGGTCAAGGGCATGTACCTTGGTTGCGGGCACATTCCCAGTGGCGGGTGTGCAAGAGGCAGCTGATCGATGTTTCTAACTTTCTATCCCTCTCCTTCCTCTCTGTAAAAAAATCAATAAAATATATTAAAAAAAAAATAAGTCTTTAAATGTGGAATAAACACCCTCACTCCTACATTATCATTTTTCTCCCAATAAACAGACACCTCTTCTTACAAAAAAGTTACTTTGTCAAGGAAAACACCACAAAGAATAGACAAGGAATTTAGCTTTATTTTCTGTACATCTGCAAAACACTTGGGACCAACATAGAAAAAACAACTTCCTGTTTTAAAAAATTACACTTTAAAAAAAGGCCTATGGGCCCTGGCCGGTGTGCCTCAGTTGGTTGGGCATCTTCCCGTGCACGGAAAGATTGCTGGCTATATTTTGGGTCAGGGCACATGCCCGAGTTGCCAGCTTATCCCCAGTAGGGGGGCATGCAGGAGGCAGCCAATCAATGTTTTGCTCTCACATCAATGTTTCCCTCCCTCTATTACTCTCCCTTCCCTCTAAAAATCAGTAAAAAAATCTTAAAAAAAAAAATGGGATCAAGGCCTTAACCCCAGGAAACTACAGCAACTCTGATTGGTCCAAGGAATTGAGAAGATATTGGGGAAATAAAACAAGAGGAAAGAGCATGAGAAATTACTGAGGGAGGGGGCCTCGAAGTGGGCCACGAGGGGGAACTGGAGGCCGGGGAGTGGGTCTGGGTGGAGGGAGGGGCCCCCTTTGGTAGCCATAGGGTGGGGGTCGTGGAGGGCCAGTGTATCCATGAGGGGGCATCAGTGGAGGAGGTCCACGCATACCATGGGGAGGCATAGGACCTGGGTGACCTGTGAGAAGAGAAAGAAAAGTTAGTAAAAGCAAGAAATAGGAGATAGTTGATGCTGGGAGAATGTAGGGAGAATAGACAGAGCAGGGGAAAAGAGGTGTGACAAAGGAAGCCACAAGAATATGATGTATGAGGAGGAGATGGGAGGTGGCTAGAGCCTACTCACCCATGGGAGATCCAAACGGAGGCCCTCGAGGCGGCATGCCCATTGGCGGAGGTCCGGGATGAGGCATGCCAGGTGGTGGTCGTGGTGGGGGCTGCCCCCCAGATCCTGGGGGCCCAGCATGGGGGTGTCCTAAGCCATGAGGGCCATGGTGGGCCAGCTGCATCTGAGACATGCCTATGACAGACACACAAGAGAAAGGGCAGATAAAATGGAGTGACAGCCCTAACTGGTTTGGCTCAGTGGATAGAGTGTCAGCCTGCAGACTGGAAGGTCCCAGGTTCGATTCCAATCAGGGGCATGTACCTTGGTTGCGGGCACATCCCCAGTAGGGGGTGTGCAGAAGGCAGCTGATCGATGTTTCTCTCCCATTGATGTTTCTAACTCTCTATCCCTCTCCCTTCCTCTCTAAAAAATCAATAAAATATATATTTTTAAAAATCTTTAAAAAAAAAAATGGAGTGACATCAGGAAGAGTATGGAAAATAAGGCTGATTAAAAAGTGCACCTATCCTTGAACACATTCCAACAGTACAAACCAACCAACTACCCAAGCAATTCCTCCCTCCTTCACTTGCTCTTTCCATGATTTAGGCACTGTAATAGTGCTGCAGAAGTACATGACAAATGGAGTGAATTAGTCCGGCGGTCACCAACCTTTCGGTCCTCATGACCGCTGAATTAGTCTATTGATAGAATTTGGAAAGGTCACAGAGATACTATCTGAGCAAAGATCTATTTCTAAAGGATGAATAAGAATTTTTCTGATGGACAAAGTAGGAATAGAACATCCAAGGCAGAAAAGATTAGAATCATAGGTGTTTTTTAGCAACACCAAGTTCCAGGAGAACCAGTAATTTTGTTAACCAGGGGCCAGATCAAGAAAAGTCTAGAATGCTATGGCAATGAGTCTGGAATTTCTCTGTAGATAAAAGGAAACAACAGAATAATTTTTAGTAAGGATGTACAAACATGTGTTTTAGAAAAATAACTCTGTGAAACTATCAAAGGTAGAGAAAATTGGAGTCAAAGTGCGAGGAAGTTCCTACAATAAATTAGATGTTAAATAATGAGAGTATGATGCCCTGACCAGTGTGGGCCAGTAATTAGATTGTCAGCACCTGCACCCAAAGGGCCGAGGTTTTGATTCCAGTCAAGGGATGCATGTGGCCAGCAACCAACCAATGTTTCTCTCTCTCTCCTTCCTTCTCCCTCCTCTCTCCCTTCCACACTCTCTAAAAAACAATGGAAAAATATCCTTGAGTGAGGATTAACAAAAGAAAAAAAAGAAAGAATCCTATATAATAAACAGCTAATATGCTAATTAGACCAGACTGTAGAACGACCAGTGGGCGGGGCCAAGAGGCAGCCAGGGCTGCGAAGGCCTACTCTTGCACGAATTTTGTGCATCGGGCCTCTAGTAAGGGTATAAGAGTCTGAAATTGGGCACTGGCAGTCAGGGCAGATGCCAAAGATAGAATAGTCAAACATAGCTCCAAGATTTCTGAATTAAGCACCTGAAAACAAAGAATACTAGAGGAAGAATAGGGTTGAAAGGGAAGGGTAGAAAAGTGGAGCTGTCCATTTAGCAGCAGGATTAGTGTCTAGACCAGGGGTGGGCAAACTTTTTGACTCGAGGGCCACAATGGGTTCTTAAACTGGACTGGAGGGCCGGAACAAAAGCATGGATGGAGTGTTTGTGTGAACTAATATAAATTCAAAGTAAACATCATTACATAAAAGGGTACGGTCTTTTTTTTTTTTTTAAGTTTTATTCATTTCAAACGGGCCGGATCCGGCCCGCGGGCCGTAGTTTGCCCACGGCTGGTCTAGAATGTTAATAATCATGAATCAGAGATACACATCAGGAGGCATCGGTGTGCAAGTAATGAAACTACACAGGTACAAACAGAGAAAAAAGAGTCAAAGAGTCTACTAAAGTGGCTGAGATTGAGGAGACAGAAAGATAAAGATCCAGAGAAACCAAGAGATAAGATTTTCAAACAAAAAGACATAGACAACTCATAGACAGACAACAGTATGGTGATTACCAGAAGGAAAGGGGGGGTGGAGGGAGGCAGAAATGGGTAAAGGGGAATAAATGGTGAGTGGATGTATTATAGAATTGTACACTTGAAACCTATATAATTTTATTAACCAATGCTCCAATAAATCCAATAAAATTTCTTTAAAAAAGGCATGGCTAGTTTTGAGTAAGAACAAAGGTCAAACTAGATAAGGAACAGAAGTGTCCCCGAGATTTAGCAATTAGGTCACTGCTTTGGGGTAAAAGTCAGAGGAAGTATAAGTTAAGGAAACAAAAAACAGCAAGTATAGTTATACCCTTTAGAAAAACTTAAATGGAGACAGGGTGGCAGTTGTTAAAGTAAACAGAGTAAAGTATTTTGTGTTTCTTCTTATAAAATAATGTCTGAAAGAAAGTTCAGCTCTGGAACTATCTATTATTGTTAAAGGAAAAAGGGCAGAAATAAGTGGTGATAGAGATCCTCTTTCAAGCTCATCCCTCCCTTTCCCAGCAAAGAACACCTACCTGGATGGGGCATCCCACCCGGTGGAAATGGGTGAGGATGTGAGTGTCCGTGTCCAGGATGTCCAGCCCCCGGGGTTCCTGCTGAAGGGGGCCCATGTCCTCCAGCCCCAGGAGGCATAGGTGGTGGGGGCATGGCTGGGGGAATCCCAGGTGGAAGGGCTCCAGGAGGCGGCACTGGGGGTGGGAAGGAGCCAGGAGGAGGCATGCCTATAGAGGAAATGGAAGAAGAATTAATGATAGTGAGGAGAGAATGTCTTTAGCGAGCCTGTTCCAGCGTGGCCTCTCCACGTAGGATGAGCTCTTTTCTCCTCCTCCCAGCTCTCTCAAAAAAGCAACGTTAGCCAATACAAACAACTTCAACTTCCTGGAGAAACAGCAACTTTTCTCCCCATCACAACCATCACACTTCAATCCTGCTCTCATCACCCAGTGACTCAATGTCCTCCTTTATTATTCTTTTTCCTTCTTCCTGCCCTACCCACCAAACCCCAAAACAAACATATTTTGAATCAAAAACTTTACCTGGTGGAGGAAGCCCAGTTCCCAATGATGATACTACAGGATTGGGGGCAGAGGGTGGAGGGGGTGCATCTGCAAACAGCTGATGAGGGCGATCAGCCTGGGAGAGTGGGTTCTGGGCTGCCAGAAGTCGCTCGGCTGCTGAGCCATGACGTTCACCCTTGGAGTCCTTCTTGAAGGCATAGGACACAGTGATAGGGCGGTTGCAGAGGTACTGCCCATTCATAGCTTCAATCGCTGCGTCCGAAGCATCAAACGAAGCAAAATTAATAAAGGCATAACCTTTGGAGTTGCCTGTGTCAGGGTCCCGCATGATCTTGGGGGTTTGTAAAATGACCCCAAAGGCGCTGAAAGTGTCATAAAGCAACTTCTCATCAATCTCTGGGTCCAGGTTCCCAATGAAAATGTTGGCCCCCACATCCAGGTTTTTGTTGTGAGCTGATGCTTTGTTCACCCGGATTGGCTTCCCATAGAGTTTGATCATGTTCATGATCTTAATGGCATAGTCAGCATCTTCCTCGCTCAAGAATTCCACGAAGCCATAGCCTGGAGAAGTGCAAGGGAGGAGGTTAGCTTAAGCGAAGTGGTGCAAAACGGGGTACACCTCATCCACCTTCAAAAGCACCAAAAATAAAGAATAACCTCACTTCCATTGAGAACGGTCCCAGAAACAAACTGTGCACAGACGTAAGAGACAGAAATGTTGAGGTTGCTTATTGCAAAGCAGCCGCGAATACTGCTGGGATTCTCAAAGAGCAGCGTGTCCCCTCAGTGCAGCAGTGCACGGACTCACCTTGGTGCTGACCAGTGACCCTGTCCTTGGGCATGTGGGTGTTAACGACCGGCCCGGCCTGGAGAAACAGCTCCCACAGCAGCGGTTCGCTAACCTTCTCGTCCAGGCCCCCCACGTACACGGTGGCATCTGGACGACGGGAGAAGGGGGTTAGGGCCGAGAGGAATGGGCAGGAAAGGGGACGACAGGAACATGAAGGTGAAAACCAAGCGGGGTAAGTGGGGGTGGAGACAGGGTATAGGAGCAAAAAGAAAACAACAACAAAAAAACCCGTTAGATGAAGCCCATACACCTCCCTTTCTACAGGAACAACAGAATCTTCTGACGCCTAACTTAGAGTTCTGCTGCAAATTCTCTTTACAACTTTCTTATCAGTGGGAAGGCAGAAGATTGGGCATAGAAAGCATCACGCCTACAGGCCTTGGCCCGAACCCGGCCCCCCCACCCCGCCCCCAGCGGGCACCGGGCCGGTCTCGTGCCCCCGGGGAAGCCCAGTCTCCCGCCCCGACGGAAACACTGGTGGCCACAGAGGAGCCTCCCGACCCCCGAAGCCCATTCCTGGCTCGTTCCCTCCAGTCACCCTGGTTCCGCTCGGAGATCGGTCCGGCCGCCATGGCGAAAGAGCTCCCGCCGTCTCCAGGCAGCGACTCCGCCCCCCGACCTCAGTCACTACTTCCACTTCCGGGGCGAAGGCGGACGTAGGGGGGCGGGCGGGCCGCGGCGGTGGGCGGAGCCGGAAGCGGCCGCGGCGGTGGGAGGAGCCGGAAGCGGCCGCGGCCATCTCAGGGGCCGCCGTTCCCAGGTGCGGCGGGTGTGCCCGCGAGCGTTCCGGGCGAGGAAGGCAGGACGGGAACGCCAGACCCTCCCCAGGCTGAGTGCGACGTTGCAGGACCACACTGTTTCCAAAATGTAAACTTAAAAACGAAAGGAGCGAAACTTTTCATAGATTTTGTTCCTCAGAGAAGAGTGTGCTGAGGAACTCCCCTCACCCAAGGACAGCGCGGGGGCAGCCCTCACCCCGCCCCGCAGCGCCAGCCTGGGCTCGGTTAGTTTTTTGTCTCCTTCAAGGGAGGGATTGCAGTGTCGCCGCTGAAGTGACGTCTCGGCTCGCGTCGCGGTTATTACATGGGGGGTTCCGGGGAACCCGAGGCTTAGAGATGAGGTGTGACCGAAGCTGAGGGGCGGTTGACATTGAAACCCAGAGGCTTCAACCTCCAGAACATCCCTGGCCCCAGCAACCACTTCTTGGTACCACCTGTTCCTCAGTGGGAGGCACGGAAAAGGAAACTTTTCCCAAATTGCACGTGAAGTTTGCAGAGCCTCCCCCGACCCATCCCTTATTTCCTGATCAATAATTTGCGTGGTGAGTGCCATTCTCTCTTGGGTCACACCCACCCTACACCTACCCCAGTCGCCTAGGATCCTTTATTCAGACACGAGAAACAGTGCCAGCAACAAGTATAAATACTATGCTTTAATGAGCCCCTTAAATAGAAGTTCACTACAAAAATAGACAATTGGAAGAGACAGGGTGTCTCCCATACCCACTCTATATCCATAGGAAGCTCTAAGGGGAGAAGTAGGAATTGGAATTAAAGAAGCAGCAAAAGGAGGTGAAAATGAGGCCTGAACTCAAAATTAACAGTTGAATATCCAAAAGGGAATTTCCCTGAAAAAAAAAGAAAAAGAAAACAAACAGGTGATCGTATTTTGGACTGTTTTTGTTTCTTAATTGTTCAAATCACAAGACACTGTATACACTCTTGAGGAACTAAACAGGACAGAGCAAGAGTTGTAGGTAGCACCACCCATCTGCAATGGAAAATCAAGTCGGGTCTTGTTTGAGGGCTGGAACGTGAAAGCTGAGGCGGCAAGTCCCGATGAGAAAAACCGGAAGGGTTAGAACCCTCTCTCACCCCAGACCCCCCTTTGCCCTGCCCACGAGAAAGCCAGCCATGTCAATGGGATTGGGAGAGAATGGGATTTGGATCTCCTTTCTGGGAGCAGTCCCCGGGAGATGTTCTTGGCGTCCATTTCTTTATTAGCTCCTGAAGACGGGATAGCTCGTCCTGGAGGCCCGTGATGGTGGGAGCTGAGAGGCCCCTCTGGGAAGGGAGTGGGAAGTAGAGGAACAGTATCAGTGCAGCTCTAGCTCTCTGCTTCTGAAATCTGTCCACTACCTCTGGCATCTTTAATTCTCTTCCCCCTCCAACTGTGCCCTAGGTTCCACTTGGTCTGAGCCACAAGCAGTTTTCCCCACCCACCCATACTCCCACACCTCTCCACTTTGATACCAACAAGAATGGTTCTTCACTTCCCAGTTTCCCCAGCCCCTTGCTGTTCCAGATCCTGGGAACATCTGGTTTCTCCTGAAACATCTTACTTCTCCTAGAACATCTGGCTCAGCAGTCAAACCCTTCTCCCACTCCCCATCCCTGTCTTTTCTCACCTGGACCTCAGGCCTTCCCCTTAGGTAGCAGCGTCTCCAGAGCCTGATCTGGGGTCCCAAATACCCAGGCAGCAGCAGCCCTGCGGGTAAAGGGCAAGCTCCCCAATGTGAGGGGAGCCCCCACTCTTGATCAGCTAGACTTTCCGAAGAGATAGCAGGTCGAGGGAGCCAGCGTGAAGAGACTGTCAGCAGGCAAGGGCTGTCCCGCCAAGGACAGAGCTGATTCAGGGCAGTCAGGGCCCCTCTGGAGAAGAGCCACACAGAACTAGGGGGTCCACGAACCATGAAGCTTGGCTAAAGGGGAAAGGAAAATCAGCTGGTGACCTAGAAACCAGATGAACCCAGTTTTCCCAAATTGGGTCAGGACGGAATGTCCAGCTACTACTTACTGCACTGGTGGTGCAACTACAAGCCTCCCACTGAGAACTCTATTTTTTCTCTTCATTAGGTTTCAAAATAGGCCTCAGGACTGATTAAAGTTGATTTTAGGGAAACTTGTAAAATGTATGCGTGAGACAGAAGATGAGGACCAAAAGGATGCCCACTGCTATTCTAGGATTTCTGTCTTCCTGGGGACAGTCAGGAACAATAAGTGACAGTTGTAGAAGAGGAGTAAGGTAGCTTTCCCTGGGGAACTTAGACACTGTATCTTTCCACTTCTCCCCCCCATCTAGTAGGATGAGCCTGTGAGCAAGTCAAGGGAATTTAGGGAGTTCAGACACCTCACCTGCTGTCTAGGGAGCCAGGAATCTTGGCAGTGTTCCGGGTCATAGCCAGGATTATGGAATTGTAGTATCTGTTCATTGCTGTAGCGTAAATCCCAGTCCCAGACAGATAGCTGTGAGTTAATAGAGTTACCAGCGGGGGGGTGGGAATACCCTGGGGTATAGACTTGTGTATAGGAGTTGAACTGTACAGAGGAAAACAAGAAAAAAAGATGGTTAAACAAAGGGAAAAAAATCTATAGATATAAAAGCCTAAGCGATTGTTCGACCATTCAACCAGTAGCTATGATGCACACTGACCATCAGGGGGCAGACGCTCAACACACAGGCATGGAAACCTGGAACAGACTGCTGAATCTCAGAGGGAAGGGGAAATGAGGGAGGGCGGGAAGAGATTAACCAAAGATCTTATATGCAAAGTAGAGGCCCGGTGTATGGATTCATGCACCAGTGGGGTTCCTCAGCCTGGCCTATGCCCTCTTGCAATCCAGGACCCCTCGGGGGATGTCGGACTGCCGGTTTTGGCCTGATCCCCACAGGCCAGGCCGAGAGACCCCGCTGGTGCACGAATCTGTGCACCGGGATAGATAGATAGATGATAGATAGATAGATAGATAGATAGATATTCCTTCTCACAGGTCTAGAGAGAAATTGTGAAAAGCTGCTCATCTCTTACTCCAGGAGTCATATGTAGGGTGAAAGTCCAGTCCTGAGAGAGAGCACCAACCTCCCTCTTTCTCACCCATAGACCTCACTTTTCATAAACAAGACTAAACTTCAGGAAGTACTTCTCAATGGGGTGTGGAGGAATGTGGAAGACAAGTGAAAAATGAAAGTCACTGACCTGTCCACTCTGCTTTCCACGCTCCCAGGGATTGTCTCTCAAGAATGTAAGTGTGTCAGGAACCCTGACACTGTCATGAAGAGCAAGAAGGAAAAACTCAGAGAATTCAAACTCAGCTGGAAACTGCTGGAGGAGCTGCCAGACGCAATCAAGGAAGAGGAGAAACACTGGGGCCTGAAAAAAGGTAAATTAGGAGGATGGAATGGACTATAGGAATCTAAAAGGGGAGGATGACAAATGAGAGGGACACAGGGAACAGGGGCCACTATGGAGATCAGGAAATGGAGATCTGAATTGAGCATAATAGGAAGTGTGGTCCCTCACTCATCTGGGTTCTCCCTTCAAACTCAGCCTAACCTCAGTACCCTTCAGACCTTATTCACCTCCAGTGGATTATACTATATAATTTTCTGATCCTCTTTTTAAGTAATACTGGCCCCCATCCCAATACCCTCCCAAAATGTTCTCACCTTTTCACTGACCCCAGTTACCCCAAGTCGGGTCAGGAAGGGATGTCCAGCTGCCACCCACTCTCGCTGCACTAGTGACTGGAAGCCAAGCAGCGTTCGGGCTTCAGGGGCCGAAAGCAGCTGGACGAGTGAAGAGAGGAGGCCATTGAAATCACGATCACCTCGCTCTGGTGATAAAGAGGGAGAAGGGACAAAGAAGAAGGGGCCAAGAAACTAGGGCAGAAGAGAATGAGAAAAGAAAACATGGCAAGAAGTGTGGTGAAGCACAGAGGGGAAAGTTTTGGGTAGGTAGAATTGAGAGGGCACATAGAAGTAAGGAAAAAACAAAGACCTTGAATGATTCACTTCATACACTCCATCTGGATAGAAATACCCAGCCTCACATGTAGGGAGCAGCATTATAAATCTCAAATCAGCTTCCACATTGTCCTTCCCATCCCAACCCCAATCCCCATCCATATTGGAAGAATAGGAACTGAGGGCAGAGAATCCTTCTGTTAGGACCACAAGCTGTGGTGGGGAGGCGGAGGTAGCACTAAAGGATGAGTTAGAGCTCACGGGTAGTTCCTAGTAAAGGGAGAAGAGGATGCTAGCACTAGAAGGGGACAAGCTTTATAACAGGTGGGGAATGTCTGGCCTGTGGGCCATATACTAGTAAGGTCCATGAAATCATTTGGTCTGGCCCTGCCAAGGCATTAGGGGTGGGTTAATTAAATGTTTGAACAAATATAGCAGGCTAATTTTTAGGTTGATAATTTTCTATGGCCTGCAAATAATGTTTGCACAATCTAGTTAGGTGGGTAAAGGAAAAACTCAAGTAGTGGAGTGAGTTGACCCAAGAAACTCACCTTGAAGTACTACAGAGCGAACTCTAGATGTCACTAAGACTGAGATGTCACTGGCCTTTCGAAGGCAAGACCTGGAGGTGAGGAAGAGGAGGGAAGAATAAGCCTGGAAAAAAGGAGTGAGGGGTCGTGGGACAGAATAGAGGCCAACTCCAAAATCCTGCCTTCTCCTTCTAAGGAGCATGAAATAACAGCCTTCTTGGGAAACCAAGGAGCAAAATTAATGCAAGGCCACTTAGGAATCTAAGTTAATGGAAGTTGGGGGAGGGCTGAATTATAAGTCATTTTTAGAAAAAGAGGGAGTACCTGACATAGTCCAACCATCGTGTTCCTTCCAGGGCTGAGAGCCATTTATCCTCAGATACAGATGAATCTGATGGATAGTAGAGGGGTCAGAAGGGCAAAGAGATCAGAACTCGGGATTCGGGATTCAGGGTCTATAGCCTGAAGGTTAAGAATAAGTTGGGTAGTGGTTGCCTTGGGCTAGGGATAGGAATGAAAAGTAACTAATGGCCATGAGGTTTCAAAAGTTAAATTGTGGTAATGTTTGTACAGAGTTTATTGAATTGTATACTTATGGGTGAAGGATGATTTTTTAAAATATATTTTTATTGATTTCATAGATGAAGGGAGAGGGAGAGAGAGATAAAAACATCAATGATGAGAGAGAATCATTGACTGGCTGCCTCCTGCACGCCCCCTCCTGGGGATCGAGCCACAACCCAGGCATATGCTCTTGACCGGAATGGAACCTGGGACCTTTTAGTCTGCAGGCTGACACTCTATCCACTGAGCCAAACCGGTTAGGGCAAGGATGATTTTTATACTATGTAGATTATATCCCAATAAAGCTGTTAACAAAAAGAATATGTTGGGGTCTGGAAGACAGGAAATTAGTGGGAGATGGGAGAGTTGAGTAGAAAACTAAGGCTCATTGGGCTGAAAGGTTGGTTGCTCGTCTGTAGCAGGCAAATGGAAAGCCAGGTTAGGGTCAGCAGACCTACAGTGCGGTAAGGGGTTAAAGGTTATTCTCACCAGGCAGACAGAGGGCCCTCAGCCTCAAATGGGCAAGCTGGACATCTGCAAGACTAGGCAGCTCATCCATAGTATCGACCAGGACAACGTCAGAATGCCCAGCCTGGAGCATAGACTCCACTGATCTGGAGGAGAGAGAGTCAGAAAGTAAGGGAAGGCGTCTGCTCTGAACACCTAACCTTTAATTCTCATCAAACTTCCCTCACCTGATGTCCTCCTTGTTAGGGTCACTGGCTGTGTAGAAACCTCCACAGCGGAGAAGATCACTACCCCCAGGGTGATGCCAGGACAGGCGCTTCAAATGGATGAGAGGAGAATCACTGTGGGAGGAACTCCTAGCCTCACCCTGCCCTTGCCCCCACACTGACCTCACAGGGATCCCCTCCCTTCACAATGACCCCTGACCTCCCATAACCCTCTAATCCCCACCCTCACACTGACCGGTCCACGGCCCTGATGAAAGTGGCCAAATGCTCTCCTGACCTCACTGTCCAGAGTTCGGTTAGGGACCCAGAAGTAACGGGGGAGGCTGTGAAATTGAGAGTAATGTCACATCTTGGCTCAGTGACCTCATAACGCAAACCTGTGATTACAAGGGAGGTGCTTAGGAGGTGATCATTCCAAGTGATCTCAGATTTAGAGACCTAGGAGGTAAGGGGGATAGCTTTGTGGTTGTCCTAGGAAGCTGGAGTGTGTGGGAAGCATAGCTTAAGAGTCAGAGAACTGTGGGACGATAAGGAAGGCTACAGCAGTTGGGGTGGACTGGGGGATCACCTGGTGGCTACGTCGAATCTCTCATTGACAAGACTAACCCGCCAGCCATTGGCCCCCTGCTTTTTCCTCTCAGTCTCCCAGTCTTCTGGTGTCTCCAAGAGGGGAATAGGTGATTTTCTGGAGCCAGAACTCTGGCCTAGGGCAGGAGTGAGGCACAGAAGAGAAAGAGGACAGCTGCTCAGCTCTTTTTGTCTTCAACCAGCCTCTGATTTTTCAGATTCTATCTTTTCCTTATCCCAAAGCACCCTCACTCACCAGCCTTGCTCAGGGTTATCCCTGAATACTGTTGGGTTTGACTGCTCTGAGCTCTGGCTTGGACAATGGCCATGGTCACCTGTGGAGGAAAGTACACCATCCTTTTGGCTCAGACTGAAGTGAAAAGGAAATGCTTCACTGTCTTTGCCACCAACAAAGAACAGTGAACACAATCCCTAAGGAAGGGGGCTTCTACAGGTCTTGGGGCCTGGGGTCAAGAGAGTACACCTAGAACCACAGAATCACAGAATGTTAATTCTGGAAGATATTAGGAATCATCTCCTCCAACCCTCCCTGTTTTTCACAGGAAGACACTTGCCCACAGTCATTCATACTCCTGATAATTGGCAGAGGCAGGCTAGAATTCAGGCCCTGTATTCTCATTATACTATCATTTATCCCAGCCTTTTAGCCACTCCTTGAGGAAAGAGGCAGAGCAAATGAGAGGGATCCTGGGAAATAAGGGAGTACTGGGAACTGCCAGGGAAAGGATCCCAAGGTTCTCAGGGAAGGAAGGGGTCTTAGGTTGGGAGCCTCTTACCTGAAAGGCCTGAGGCTCTAGTCCTCCAGCCTTAAAACCAACTCTGAGCAGCCGGAAGTCTCTGCCGTGAATCAGGATCTCCTCAGGGATAAATTTAAGCAGGGACCCTGGACGGTGGAGTTGGACTCGAGACAGGCTACTCACTGAAGTAAAAAATTAGAGAGCAGTGTAGCCATGGATCAGGGTCCCTCTAGGACAGCGGTTCTCGACCTGTGGGTCGCGACCCCTTTGGCAGTCGAACGACCCTTTCACAGGGGTTGCCCAAGGCCATCCTGCATATCAGATATTTACATTACGATTCATAACAGTAGCAACATTACAGTTAGGAAGTAGCAACGAAAATAATTTTATGGTTGGGTCACAACATGAGGAACTGTATTTAAAGGGCCAGAAGGTTGAGAACCACTGCTCTAGGAGGAACTCTTCCTGCCCATCCCACTGCATCTCTGGCTGTGCTCTAAGAATAGAGGAAGGATTGAGGAGGGTAGCCAACACCCCCAGTGAGCCCCTTTACCAGCCCCCCACACTTACCAGCCTCTAATTGCCCAATGTTGACCAGGGCAAAATCATAATCACTGCTTAGGGGAGTCTCCTAGAGGAAGCACATGACATGCTAAAGACATCTGAAATCTCACATCTCGGTAGCCCTTCACCTTTCTAGAAGAGATCCCATTGGTTATCCCTGATACATTCCAAAGAGAGCCTTTAAGAATAACTCTCTAGCTGGGGTTGCTTAATAGTTAGAACACCAACCCACACACTAAAGGGTCTCAGGGTTCGATTCCCAGTCAAGGCACATACCTGGGTTGCAGGTTCAATCCCCACCCTGGTCAGGGCGCATGTAGAAACAACCAATCCATGTCTGACTGTGTCAGTCTGTCTGTCTGTTCTCTCTCTCTTGCTTTCTCTATCTCTATCCCTGCCCCCCTTTCTCTCAGTCTCTCTCCCCTTCCCGCCCTTCCACTTTCTCTAAAAATCAATGCAAAAAATATCCTCAGATGAGGATTAACAACAAAAAATTTTTCAAAAAAAAAAAAAAAAAGAACTCCCACACTTCCTGTAATGGTTGTCTAAATCCTTCTAGAGTCTAGACTCTGCTACCTATTCCCTCTAGCTGTCATTTGCATTGGCCTAACCATCTCACCTGACGCCGCTGCCATCCACAGGGTTGGAAGGTGACCCTCAAGTTGGTGCAGATCAGGGTTCCAGGCAATTCAGGTTCCAGCCCCTTCCGCACCCCTGGGGCCCATGCTAGGATCTGCTCCCCTACAGGAGAAGCCAGGTTATGACCATTCCAGTGTTGCCCACATGTGTACACCCACTCCTCTGAGACAGGAGGATCTAAAGAGGAAAGATTAAGATCCTCCTCTAACTCCTAGAATGAAAGGTTATGAGGAGAGAATTTGTAATCTTTTACTCTAGAGTCTAGCACAGTGCCTGGCACATAGTAGACACTTAAATATTTATTGAATAAGTAAATGAGAAAAGGGGTAACAGGGTCAAGAAAACAGAGGGATCTCCAAGGTACAAGCTCCCAGACAGTTCTGTTCAGAAAAGAGAACAAGCCTCAAGCAGAAGCAGCACTTTGAGCCAGGAAAGGAATATGAAGGTATCTTTAGTGAAGGTAGGAAACAGGATTTAAGCAGGATGAAATTTGAAGCCGTTTCTGACGATCAGAAGTGCTGGAAGGACATTATTACCTGGGAGGCATCCAGAGGCCAGGCAACTGCCAAGTTGAGGACTCCTGGGCTCTGGCATCCCACTCCCCTGGACAGACTGTGGTCCAGAGAGCTGTGAAGGGTGTAGCGTTATTCCCCAGGCCTCTCCAACCCTGGGGTCTGGGGTTAACTCAGCAGCCACCTTTGGAGGCCTACACTCAGACTCAGGGGAAACTGAGATCAGTGGCTGTGGGGAGCTCAGGGCCTGGGTTGGCAGACAGTGGAGGGAGGGGCTGGTTAATGGATAATGAGACGATGAACTTGAGACTGAAAAAGACAGACCAAGCTCCATCAGCCAGAGAATATGAGACACACCCTCCTCCTACTCTAGATCCTTTTCTTCTATTTCCACATCCTCCCTACTCACACCCTGTGACCCACCAACCCCTCCCCCCAAGCCCAACTCTCCTTACCCCCATCTCTGGCTCCTCCTTCTGGGGGGCGATGTTGAAACTCTGGCCCCGGCCCCCCCACCACATTTCTCCGGCTCCATCCGGGGACGGAGCAGTTAAAGGTGGGAAACTTCAGGGATGCTCAAGCCCCTTGGGGAGAGGCTGGATCTTGTAGCTGAGAGGAGGGGAGTCAGGGATGGGATCCGGGCAAGGGAACAGTCAGGGCAAAGGAACATTTGAGGTGCATGGAGCACGATTTGGGGTCTTTGAAAGTTGTGTCCAGCTAGAGGAGGCTCCTCGGAAACTTCAGTCGACTCGGGAGAGGGCGGGAGAGATGCCCAGCCCCTTAAAGGAGCATACACACAATTTTAGGAAAGTGGAGAGGAAGTGGAGGCGCCTGGGAAGGGTGAGGAATCAATGGGGAACTGGGGGGAAATACCCAGATTCCCTCCTTTACTCTTACTCTCAACTCCTGTTCACTTCCTGTTCGTGAGAATTGGAGGTTGTTTGAGGGGAGCAGTAATACCGAATATTAAACTGCAACAATTTGGGCCACTTCTCTAGACTCTGAGTGATGGCTTCCCTGGGAAGCTCAGTTTCTGTATATCTTAAAAGGGACAGGGTGGAGGAAGGGGAACACAAAAGTGGTTAAGTAAGGCCTTCCTTACAGCCTCTCCTGACAGACCTACCAAAAGGGATTGAGAAGTAAATGGAAATTGGACCACAGGGTAGTTTTGCCTGGGGAGACCCAAGAATTGGGGATGGGGATGAGTTAGTGTTTTTGTCCGTCCTTCCCCAGAGAGCATGAAACATACCTCGTATGCACGGTGCAGTGGAAAAGGCGAGAAACTGAAATCTCTCCACGATGCAGACACAAGTACAGGTATGTTTATGTGCAAGTTCTGGGGTGCGGGTGGGAGGCTCAAGGAAAAGATCTCACCAACTTTATCCATCAAACACACACATGCACACATGCCCGCACACACACACCACCCCAACCAATTAGAAACTGGAGCCCACCCCAGGTACATGACCCCTCCCTCCAATCCAGACACCAGATCTCCAAATTAATAATTCATGTTCAGGATTCTGAAAGCTGAGGGCTGGAAACCTCTGTTCAGTTCAACAATCCCATTCCTCCTCCCAACCCACTTGCAACCCAAGAAGCAGGATGAAAGTAAAGGAACTGCAGGACTGCAGATGTGGGGGACTAGGGTATGAATGCGACATCTATATTTAGATATGAAAAAGACAGGAAATAAAATACAAAGAGTTAATGAGCTGCTGTTTTATTGATTTTGAGTCTGTACAGAGGCAGCAATCCATAGGTGGGGGCCCAGTGTCACTTTATTCTCTCCAACCCCCGGCACACACACCCTTCCGGCCTCAGCTTTACAAGTTCCCCGTCTGGCTGCAACTATGGAAATAGTGAAAATACATATTGTGAGACAGGGTGTCAATCTGGAACAAAGAGGAATACCTGATTCTCAAGGTCCTCAAAGCTACTAAGCATCCCCACCCCTACCTGCATTCCATGGGTTTCAATCTCAGGGGAAGAAAATACTTCCCAAGGTCTGTTGCAATAAGAGGTGTGTACCACAATTTTAAAATATACACTTTCCTTCTCCCACCACCCTTCATTCAAGAGCCTCATTCTGTTCTTTAATACTTTGAGGTAAGGAACAGCAGAGAAATACAGAGAAAAATATCAGGAGATTGGGGGAAAGTTGGGGGTGGGGGGAAGGTGACTTGGATTAGTCCCCAACCAGGAATGCAATGAGGGCAGCTGATGAGGGGTAATTAACAGCAGAACCACCTCTCACCACCCCACACACTCCCAGTGGAGGCTCAGTGGACGAAAGGAAGGGTGGAACTATCAGATTTTTCCATTTTCAGAATCCTGATCTGGTTGTAGGTTTGTGCTACGAATGAAGGCTGCCAGGAGGGGCAGCTGAAGGAGGAGCTGAGTGACTCATAAGATGAGTCACAGATCCAGTTATAAACATGGAAAGAGGCCTTAGTCCTTCCCACCCCCACTTCAGTCAGTTCTGCTACTATCAGCCAGCTTCCCTCTCTTCTAAAGCCCCTTACTCACCAGGTGGAGGAAGGTGCCATGGAGTGTCTACACAGGAGACTTCATAATATTTTGTTAATTAACTTAAGTACATGGAGCAAAACACCCTGTGATTTGTAGACTGGGTATCTACAAAGTGAGACAGAGTGCTTGTATGACTCACTGAATCTACAGTTAAAGGGCCTGGAGGGAAAAAGAAACTAGAAAAATCTACGGTGCAGATGATTCCAGGCCAGGAAGGGGCTTCTAATTCTGTCTTCTCGCCCGTGGCTATGTGTCTGGGGCACTGACTCTTGGAGAAAGAAGAGGACAGAGTCCAAGGTGTCCAAGTAACTCAGGGACAATCATTTCTGAAGCTCCTTTATTGGGAAAGAAAAAAACGTGACTGGAACCTCGGACAAGTGGCTGTTTAGAAAGGAGTAAGAATGGTAAAAGCTAGGTTCTCAAGTCATTCAGAACCAGCCCCATTCTTTTTGGCTCAGTATCCCCTCCCAAATATACAATACAAAGTCATTGCTAATTTTTGTTTTATTGGTCTGTGAGCTTTAGTTTTGCCTGAGAAGAAACTGCAAGAGGGAGGGTACTTCCCTCCAGGCCTGTACAGCACTGTTTAACACCATCCCCACTCCAGAATGACATTGAATTTCTTAAAATTTATATATATTTTTATATATAATCTTTTCATTTTGATAGAATCCAGTATGTGGGGAAAACTTTTGGTTAAATCTTGTAACCCTCAGTAAAACCAGCATAGATTGAGAAGATTTTGGAGGCTTATCTTATACTTGTTCCATCAGGGCTGGAGTGTATTAGGGTGGAGGGGTAGCACTATCTTAAATCAAAAGGGGAAAATCTCCCCTTTCCAATAAAAAACTTCAATAGGTACCCCAACACCCTGAATTAAAGGAACTAAGTGCACTTATTTAAGACTGAGGGACAGCATCCCTCAGCTAGGGTTATGGGGGTCTGCTTACCCCCTTCACCCACAGACCTCTCCTTAACTAAGGAATTTTTGCTCAGTTTGAGTGCACATCATGTACCACTCTCTTCCCTTCTCCCAAAACAGTAATTGCATGGGCTTGCCTCTTCCACCCCCTCATCTTCCCAAAATACCATAAACCAACCCAAGTTCATTTCCTAGGCATTATTCCCTCGCTCCCCCACCCCACACAATTCCCTCAAAGAATAAAGCAAAACAAACCCTACTCATCCCTATAGAAAAACATCCATTGACTCAGGGTCCCTCATCCTTAGAACGGAGAGGTTTATTTAATGCTTCAATAAATAATTACCTACCCAAATTAAGAAAAATATTTCTTAATAAAAAAACTACAGGGCTGCCCTGGCCAGTGTTGCTCATTGGTTAGAGTGCTGGCCTGCTCTTGGAAGGGTCTCAGGTTCGATTCCTGATTCCCGGTCTAGGACATGTACCTGGGTTGCAGGTACGATCCCATGGCAGGAGGCAACCAATTGATGTGTCTCTCAAAACATCGATATTTCCACTCTCTCTAAAAATCAACTGAAAAAATATACTCAGGTGAGGATTAACAACAACAAAAAAGCTATAAGGCCTACATAAAGCCCTATTTTACCAAACTCGCCCCTAGGCCACCCCCCAGAATTTCCATCATTTTTATTGAAAAGAAGTCAGAAGAAATTGGTATTGGTTAATTTATAAATCAAAAGAAAAACAAACGACATAAGGTTTCCATTTTTGTTCATTTGTCCTCTGTTTTTAAAAACAAAAAGTATTACCTAGAACTAGTAACAGAACAAATCCAAACACAGCAGTCCAGTGGAGAATCAAAACTTTCCTGGTTTTATTCTCTAGGGAAATCTCTGGTCTGTTTCCACTCCTATTGGTCCAGGCCAGAATCCTATGATATAGATCAGTGGTTCTCAACCTTCTGGCCCTTTAAATACAGTTCCTCATGTTGTGACCCAACCATGAAATTATTTTCGTTGCTACTTCATAACTGTAATGTTGCTACTGTTATGAATCGTAATGTAAATATCTGATATGCAGGATGGTCTTAGGAGACCCACAGGTTGAGAACCGCTGATATAGATGGACGTCTATGAGAAAGCTAAGTGAGTTGTGCAAATTCAAGGTGTGAGTTTGAGCCACCTGTTGTTCGGGTGCATGTTAGGGGATGGAAGCCCATGAGGTGGCAGTCTCACTAGTATTGTTCTAACTCCAGAAACAGGGTGAGGTGAGCAAGGCACTCCTTTGGGGCACAAAATTTAAGTGGCGCCCCAAAACCCAGTAACCAAGATACTATTTTAATGCAGTATTTTTTGGAAATCAAAACTAATGTAAAAAAACACCACCACAACGAACAAATTATCAGTTTTAAATAAAGACAGGATTCAACCCTATACTTGCTCATTTCAGTCTTATTTCCCTCACTCTGATCCCAGTCCAGTTGAATCCGGTCTTTAAGATTGACATTTTGTTCATTATGGATTTTTTCGCATTGATTTTTTAAAAATATTGCATTAAAACATTATCTTGATTATTGAGTTTTTCAGTACCCTCTTCAGTTTTGTGCCTGAGAGGAGTGCTTGTCTCATATTATTCCCAGCCCTGCCCTGAATATACTGGTATACATACCCTCTTTTGGAATCTAACTCCTTTGACTTCATTGCTTCCTTAAAACAGGTCTATTTTCAAATAAAAACTTGAGAATTCATAGCCATAGAAAATGGTGAAATCAACAGTATCAGATTTGGGAAATAAGTGACTTTCAAGTTTGAGGAAGAAACCTTTCTAAAATGTGAGCAGTTCCAATAAAGAGGACAGTCTTGGTGGTTTTGTTACCAAGGGGGAAACAGCAAGACAACTTTCCTGATTGGGTAGAAACAACATATGGCAAACACGAGGGCCCCCCCCCACCCCCCCACCCCCGCCCCCACACACACATACCCAGGCCGCGTCTGCCTCAGAGCAAACGTGGGGATCACATTCCATGGGGTGGGTTATGAGTACATACTTCCAAAGAGAAATCCAAATACAGAAAAATAGCCCCAGTTAACACCTGGACACTTAAGTACACTTATTCCCCTTCTTTGTATGTACCCAGGAGTGTATACAATTGCATAGTTGAAGTTTTCCCAGAAAAAGAAAAGGAAAAGGAAAATTGGCCTAGGTTAGGTCCTCTGGTTTAAAGCTCTTAAAAATGGTGCTGGCCAGAGCGTAGGCTGTCCAGACTTGTGCTTTGTGCAAAATGCAAAGGAGCTCCTCCACGCTGTGTCCACAGGCCCACTCCCACCCCCTGGGGAAAAGGGTAGGGTCAGGGAAAGGAGGAACTCCAAAGACAGATCATCTCATTGGGAGTAATCTGTGATCTGTGGTTACAGTTCACTAAAATAGATTTCTCTAACTTTTTATAAATTGCTCCAGCCTATACCCCATGTTTCAACTTCAGTCCAATTATAAAAAATATCTCTTCTTACAAAGTATTTTATTTTAATAAACTAACCACAGATTAAGGTCAGCTATGGCTTAACAAAAGAAGCCGGGATGTTAAGTTCATTCTCCAAAAACAGAGAGGAAGGAGAAAGAATCACTTAAATAGGAAAAAATTTGTTTTTAAAAATGTTTTTGCTTGCTGGGGTCTTTTGTTTCTTTTCCTTAAAAAAAAGAAAAATAAGTTGCTTTCTACAGAAATGCAGCAGCAGAGGGTGGTAGTGCTCTATTTAGGTTTTTGGTTTTGTTTGAAACAGTCTGGCCAAAGGTCTATCCTTCTCCCACCCCTCCCAAGGCACACTCAAACCCCAATATATAGTTATTGCTAAGTAGTTAAAAAAAGATCACCTCTGTACCAGTTCACCTGGAGAAAATTCAACACACACAGCTGCTCTTCTCATCACTCTCTTTCCCTTCCCCAGAGGGAACTTTAAAAAAAATAAAATTAAAGTCTTTTTTAAAAAGATCACAACCTTAATTTAGCTGAGTTCAGCCCTCAAAAAGGATGAGGAAAAGATAGGGGGCAATCAACAATCTCCTCAAACTAGAACAGATGACAGATGGTGTTTAGAAGGAAATAAAACTTAAGAGGAAAAGGCTTCCCCTTTTAAGTTCGTTCCTTCTCCATCTCAACAAACCCATTTAAACGACCTCCCTCCTAATAGGCATCTATGAGCATACATTACTGCCCTGTCTTTCCAGATTCTTCAGGAGGAAGAATTTATCCAACCCTAATTTCTATCTTAATTCAAATCAATGGCCAATTTGTCTTAATTTCCCAATTTCTCTCCACACTCCCAACTCCACCACCATGTACTTTTTTTCAACCTAAAAGAACTTTGGTCTGTTTTTTCTCTTTTATTGACTGAGAACCACCTTTGCCTCTTTCCCAGATGGCTAACCATCTCCCCATCCCCACATTCCAAACCTGCCCCTACTGCTTTCATGGACCCAAGGGGTTATGAGACAGAATCACCATCTTTCTCCTTTGTACCTCCTCAGTCCCATCAAGTTAAGATCTGCAAAGGACTAGTGCAGCCCTTGAGGCACCGTCCAGCCCTGACCTGCTCTTGCCAGCCTGGCAACTCTCCAGCACCCACACACTTAAAAGTTTCTAGCCAGGCTCCCACAAACATTACTGCATTTGCCCCATCGGTATGGGGGCTGGGTCTTGATGAGCCAATTAGTTGAGCTTAACTTTCTTGGTTTACCCCCTTGCCCTCCAAGGTCCCTTCATTCAGAACCTGTGCACGAGCAGCTCCCCACCCGGTTCCCGTTCCTTCCTCCTCAGTTCTTCCCTGTAACAGCAGGAGCAGAAGTTGTTTGTCTCAGGGTGTCCATAGAAGCTGCAGTTCGGTTGTTTGCATTTGGTCTGGGTTGTGGGAAGCCCCCTGGGCCCTCCAGCCCATCCATCTGGCTCAGGGGGCTCTTGGTAGCCGTTGCTATAGGAATCAGCCACACGGAAGTGGGGTGGTAACAATGTACCCCTATGAACTCCATCCTGGGAGTGACTGCCTGGCTCCAGAGAAAGGCTGCTGTCCTGATGGGGGTAGGGTCGCCCAGGAGGGCACTGTCTAGGGAAGGTGGCATATGGTGGTAGGCCACCCCCACATGGACCCCCTGCCAACTGCCTCCGGGGTTCCTGGCAGTGAACTCCACCCCCAGAAGGCCGAGGGATTGTAAAGCCCCCAGGGTAGCCAGTAGAAAATGCCATTGCCTTGGACTCTGTTTGGGGGGCAGTCAGCAGCTCCTCCCCACCATCTGGCTCTGGCTTTTTGGCTGGAGGAGGCCCACTTCCTACCCCTCCATTCATGATCTTCCTCTCTGACTCCTTCTGCTTCTGCTCTGCCAGGAATCTCTCCTCAGCATCAGAAAGGTAGCGCTGGATCATCTCCTCCTGATACTGGTGACGGTGACCCATCTTCAGGGTTCCAACAAAAATAAACTTCCCCTCCCCTTGCATTGCAGTCCTCATGATGCTCAGGCTTTGCATCACCTCCTGGCTATACTTGCTCCCTCCATTACCCACAGACTCAGATGTAGGCTTCTCAGACACAGGCCCATCCCCAGCTGCCTCCTCTTTGCCACCCTTCCAGCTCTTCAGCGAGTTTTTCTTCTTCTTCTCCAGTGTCTCGGTGCCACTGCTCACTCCTGACCCTGTTCCCATCCCTCCAGGCTTAGAACCCTTGCTGTGCATCAAGCCTCCCATGTTCTTCTTGAGCTTGCTGCCCAAGGTTTTGCCAAAGCTGCCCAGTTTGTTAGCCACAGAATCTGCCCTCTTCTTGTCCTTCTCCCGATCTCGTTTTGATTTTTCTTTCCGCTTGCTGCCCTCATTGCTGGTGGAACTGCTGCCAACTGACTCCTTGTCTGATTCGCCAGACTCAGGAGTGGACCGGGGCTCATCTCCTGCTGAGGCAGTGGGGGACTCAGGCTGGGCCAGGGGAGCCTGGAAGAGACAAAAACAGGATTGTCAGTTATCTCATTGGTCTGAGTTGGGGGACGTCCCCAGGGATCCCTAGTTTATCCATATGGCTCATGGGGCTCCCAGTAGCCATTGATATAAGAATTAGCCAAGTGAAAAAGGGTGGTAACACCCCTATGAACTGTCCTTAAGAGTGACTGCCTAGTTTTAGAGAAGAGCTGCTATCATGATGGGGAAGGGTCACCCAGGAAGGCATTGTTCTTCCCCAGCTCCAGTCCCTCTCTCATAGACAAGGAATAGATGTATCTAATATCTAACTTTAATGTCACCACCTGCAATGACTTCCTTCTATTATAATGAAGCCTGCAACTCTTCTAGAGCAATGAGGAACTACAGTACTTGGCCTCTGGGTAAGGACAGAATATTCTGTACACACTGGAGCATTCTTTATTTGATTCTAAATTTCTCTATGCTAAATTCTTCCCAAAATTAAACTCAAGAAAGTCTTGTCTAACTGCAACCAACCGACCAACTGCAACCATTCTGAAGCCCCTCAACTTTTAGATACTCAACACTAGAGTCCATCAATTTGCCCTTGCTCCTGTGATCCTGTTCTATGGATACTGATGACATCCTCAGAACCTACTGGATCAGGAGCTCTTTAAGCTGTCTGTCTCCTCTGGTGCCAACACAGAGGTTTATGTATAGACAGCTTAGGATAGAGCAATGGTTGGCAAACTGCGGCTCGAGAGCCACATGCAGCTCTTTGGCCCCTTGAGTGTGGCCACGAAGTTTCAATCGCACTATACGTGCGTGTCCGCACGTGTTATTTTGTGGAAGAGCCACACTCAAGGGGCCACAGTCTGCAGACCACTGGGATAGAGTGGTGACAACCTCAAGTTCACCAAAAAGTCCAGAAAACTCTTCTTGAAGAATGTGTTTTAGTATCAAAAAGCAGAGCTTGGTTGGAGAGGAGATGTGGAAAATGGGAGGCACCAACAGGAAGAAAGACAGGAAAAAGTATCTTTGGGAACTTATTTGATATTTTCCAATTATTCCTAATTTGGAATCATAAGCCATCACTCAGAAGAGATTCAGAAAGAGAACATCACCAGATCTTGTTCTCCCTGTCACTGAAAATGAGGATCAACAAGGTCGGGTGGAGATGTCCTCACCTGCGCATCAGAGGACACTGGGATCCACTTCACGTTCATGTAGCTATGCAGCAGATGCAATTTGACCTCCAGGGACAAGATTACACTGTGAAAAGGAGAAAAAGGAATTAGAAATGTCTGTAACCTATAAAATGCAAAGCAGTATGATAAGTTGGGAGGTAAAGTGGGTGAGGGCCACATGGCTTGGGACTCAGGGTTGGGTTTGAATTATAGCTCCACCAATTACTAAGATTGATGACCTTGAGCAAGTCACATCAACTTCTCTGAAACTAATATGGGGTCGATAATGGGTATAGATGATGATAATATATCCTGTAGGGTTGTTATGAAGGTTAAGATGACATTTAAAAGGACACACAGCACAGTGTCTAGAAAACAGGAAATTCTTACTAAACAGTAGCCATTGTTATCATTGTTATAAATATTTAGAAGAAGCTTTTGAAAGTTAGGTGAGAACTTGGTTAAAAAGCCACAAACGCTGGGTTTTTTAATCAAACCCTCTCGTTTGGGTCTCAGTTTTAGGAGCCCCAAGAAGGAAGGGCTGGGTAAGAGATAAGGGAGGAGCTTTTACATTCATACACTCTTCACAGGAAGCTGTGGTGGGAAGCAGGAGGAAGGCTAACCAGCTTATGGGAGGCAGAGCAAGCAGTGGGGAAGAACATATTTTTCTTGCTGTTTAAATTCCAGAAAGGCAAAGATCCAGAGCAAATTATTTTGGTCACCTATTTAAAACCCCTCTCACTTGGTCTGGGAGAACTGTGAATTGTGTATCTTGATTTTCTGATCACTGCTTTGGGGATTCTGGGAGGTATTAGTGTAAGGAAAGAACAAGTCCAGGATTCCCATCTTTCACAGGGAGAAAAAGCAGTTCCACGCTGCAAAAGTCCTGGTGCTCAACCTGTCTTTCACCTGTCCATCGTCCCCAAAAATATGGGAACTAGGGTGTGACTTGCCTCTGAGCTGAGAAAAAGTCCCCAGGAGACAGATGTTATGTGGGAGAGCTCGCAGCTACAAAGCAGGTGAAAAGGATAGGCATGCCTCACCTGGCCAATCGGACATTGTCACTGTCATCTTTGCCCCACTCCCAGCTCTTTCCAGGGTCCACAGCAAAGTGCAAGGGCAGCAGCTTATGCTCTGAATCTGTAAGTGGGATCACAGCTGGAGGGGGAAAAACATGTCATCAAGGAGTCTCTCCAAGGAGAGAAGAAGGCAACTGAACACAGACTGACTGATACTACAGGAGATATGATAACTGTAGTCACTTCTCATTTCTTACATGTGAATTATCCTGGCATTTAAAACTAAAAGGCTGGCTTTCCCTTAATACCCAGCACACAATTTAGGCCAATAATCCCCATGATTCCCCACCTGTCAGTCAACTAACATTCATGACGTTTTTGCTAGTTAATGTAGATTCATGAAATTGAGTCACTTGGACAAATAAAGCATCATTTGGAAGGTTCTATGGCCTTAATATATAAACCCTTTATTTCAGGGAGCAGGAAATAAAAAAAACTACTGTGTTTTCCCCCAAACCTTTGTTGTTTAATTTTAAAACCTTGGTATATCTTACAGCTTGGTAGAATAGGATCAACATGCACTCATTTCGGTTTTTCCAATGAAAATAAAGCAGATCAAAAGCATCAGAGACACAGACACTGCATTCAGCACCTTGTTCCTTGCCATTCTCCTTCTGCTCCATGGACACAAGTGCAGAAAAGTGGGCCTGGTCGTAGGCGAGCACCAGAGGGGAGCGGTGACACTGGCTGGCGGGGACCTCCAAGGGCAGATAGATTCCCCCAAAGGGAATAGGGGCAAATGCTGTAGGAAACCACAAAGATTATTATTAAGGCTATGTTCTCGCCTAGTGGGCAATCCCTCTTCCTCACCCTGCCAATTGAGTCCCCCCTTTCATTCCAACCCCTGCTTAATAATTCTTTCCCAGGAAGCCTCATCAATTAATCCCAACTTGAATCTTTTGAGACCTTTGCATTGTTCTAATTTACACCTTGTTTCCCCCCCCAAAGGTCTATATATCCTCTTTCCCAAACTCCTCCCAGTGCTTACACCAGAGCTCTGCAAACAGAGGGTGCTCAGAGTGCAGTGAGGATTGACTGACTCACCTTCTCCCCCAGAGTCCCTCAGCATGGTGTCTGCCACGACGACTATGGGCCTCCTAAGCACATGGGCAAGGACAAAGACATGGAATTCTTCTAGACTCTCATATACAGGCTCCTCTGAACTCTCCACCCTAGAGTTGCAGGGGGGGAAAGAGTAGAAGGGGTTAAGTCAGCGGTTCTCAACCTGTGGGTCGCGACCCCTTTGGCGGTCGAACGACCCTTTCACAGGGGTTGCCTAAGACCATTCTCCCTATCAGATATTTACATTACAATTAACAGTAGCAACATTACAGTTATGAAGTAGCAACGAAAATATTTTTTTTAATATATTTTATTGATTCTCTACAGAGAGGAAGGGAGAGAAATAGAGAGTTAGAAACATCAATGAGAGAGAAACATCGATCAGCTGCCTCCTGCACACTCCCCACTGGAGATATGCCCGCAACCAAGGTACATGCCCTTGACTGGAATCAAACCCAGGACCCTTGAGTCCGCAGGCTGACGCTCTATCCACTGAGCCAAACCGGTCAGGGCGCAACGAAAATAATTTTATGGTTGGGTCACAACATGAGGAACTGTATTTAAAGGGCCAGAAGGTTGAGACCCACTGGGTTAAGTGGAAGGGAGAGGGAAGAAAACAAAAGAGACTCCTGAAGACCAGTTCTGCAAAAAGGAAAAAGAGGAATGTCCTTTCCTGGTTTTCTAATCCTAAGACTGGCAGAGACACAGCTAATTATTTTATGCTACAACTGCTGTTTCTACTTCCATTTCACAGATGGGGAAATCCAAGAAAAGAGACTTGAAGGCTTTATGTTTGTATGGTTAAAGTAGTGTTAGGAATCTGAAGGCAATTCCTCTATTGATACTTGTCTTGTTCAACAACCTTCCTCAATTCTCTTTATAAAGTAGCTAAATACACAACTGAGTAGCCTCATCCTGCTGACTCTACCCACCACAACCATCCACACATCACACTGTCCAACAAAAACAAAAACTCCTCCTAAATTCCCTTGCTTGGAGAATAGTCTCACTATATACCTCATAGCCTAATCAGAAATCTGTAAAATATTTACTATTCTTTATCTCTCACCTCCAATTAATCATCTGGCTTGGCCAATTCCATCTCTTAAGTATCTCTTGCATCTGTATCCTCTAGCTTATCTGCAACCTACTACTCTTTTTAAAAAAAAATATGTTTTTATTGATTTTAAAGAAAGAGGTAGAAACATCCACGAGAAACATCAATCAGCTGCCTCCACAGGCATGTGCCCTGACCAGGAATCAAACCAGTGACCTTTTGGTGCATGGGATGACACTCAACCAACTGAGCCACACCAGCTGGGCTATAATCCACTACTCTTGTTCATACCCATGGCTCTCTTTCTTGGATTACTACAACTGCCTCTAGTCTCCCTCCACTCTGCTTCATCATCCACTCTGCTGTCAGTGTGTTTAAATTCACAAATTTGCTCTTGTCACTCATTCACAACTCAATTCCTTTCCACCCCATAAAGCAATATTCAACACTGGGTGCTTGATACAAATGCAGATTTCTGGGCCTTACCTCAGTCCAACTCAAGGGTGGAGGTCCTGAAATCTGCATTTTATTTTTTTAAATATATTTTTATTGATTTCAGAAAGGAAGGGAGAGGGAGAGAGAGAGAGAAACATCAATGATGAGAGGAAATCATTGATTGGCTGCCTTCTGCACATCCCCGACTAGGGATCGAGCCTGCAATCCAGGCATGTGCCCTTGGCTAGAATTGAACCCGGACCCTTCAGTCCAAAGGCTGACGCTCTATCCACTGAGCCAAACCAGCAAGGGCTGAAATCTGCATTTTAAACAATCTTCTTAGATTATTTTTATGCACAATAAAGTTTGGATCAGTTATAATTTTTAACTTTTTATTATAGAAAATTTCAAAATTTTAAACATTCTAAACTAGAAAGAATATTATCCTCAACTCTCATATATCCATCGCCCAACCTCAACAACTATAAACACATCATCAATCTCATTTCACCTACACCTTTATCTCTTTCCCTATTAGCCACCGCCCCCACGCACCCCCGATTATTCTCAAGCAAATCCTAGACATACATTTCATCCGTTAAGCATTAGTTTCTATCTCTAAAAGATAACTTTTAAAAATACCCACAATACCATTAATATCACACTTTAAAAAGTTAGTAATAAACATGTAGACATTGTTCACATTTACCCAATTGTCTTATATATGTCCATACATTCCAATTTGTTGACATGTCTCTTAAGTGTCTTTAAACTTATGTTCCCTCTCTCTTATTATTCTCCTTGCAATTTATTTATTGAGGAAATTGGGTCATTTGTCCTGTAGTTTCTGAAAGTCTAGATAGGACACAATTTTAATTCCTTAGCATGGTATAAGAGAAACCTGAGCACGGCACACACAATACGGATACCTAGCCTCATCTATCATTCTGCACCACATACTCTAGATTTAGGCCATACTGAACTACCTAAAGTTCCTAGAACATACCACACTGTTATACAGTCCTGCCATGGCTCCTCTCTTTTCTCCTAACATCCTCTTAGCACGGAGCTCTTTGGACTCTGAGGACTCAGTTAAGATTACTTCCTGTGCCCCCATACTTACCCACTACAGTTGGCTCCATTTGTACCTAGATGCATCCGGGGTTCACTTGAGGCAAGCTTGATCAGCTCATTCCATTCCTTCTGCCATTCATCCTCTGTGTATACCAGCCCTGACTGTGAAAGACAGGCAGGGGATGTCAAGCAATTAGAGGCTAGGTTCAAGAGGCAATATTCTCCTAGCACTTGGCTTATAATTTACTATAAAGTCAAATCTATTCTCCCTTTTAAAACCAATATCCACGAAAGAATAGGCTATGATCTCTCTCACATTTCTTTTTCTTCCATTTCCCCCAACCCATTGCAATCTAGCTTCTGTTTCTGCCCTCCAGCTATGCCTTTCACCCCCACATACCACTTCACCTAACCAACACTGGGCAAAGGACAGTAACCTCCTAATTGCCAAATTCAGTGGACTCATTGGTTCTCATCTTTCTTAGCTTTCGTGTAGCATTTGAGATCCTCTTTAAACTCCCTTCTCCTTTAGCTTCCACAACATTACTTTCTCCTACCTCTGTGAACTCTGCTACCCCAGAAATACTGTTGTATATTAATGATTTTAGCCTTGGTTACCTCTAGGTGAAGTAACAGTCTATTGTATTTGGCTTACATTAGTATTAAAATGTTTAAGCTCAAACTGACAGTAAAAAGAATCACAATGGAGCCTGACTGGTGTGGCGCAGTGGTTGGGCCGGGTCAACCTATGAACCAGGAAGTCACAGTTCAATTCTTGGTCAGGGCACATGCCCGGATTGTGGGCTCAGTCCCCAGTAGGGGCATGCAGGAGGCAGCCAATCAGTGATTCTCATTAATGTTTCTATCTCTTTCCCTCTCCCTTCCTCTCTAAAATTAATAAAAATATATTTAAATAAAAAAAGAAACATGAGGGGCACCAGGAACAAATTTAACAGGAATTAAAGAGCCATTGTGAGCACATTCTACTTTAATTTAAAAAATGGCAAAGCTATTTTCAGTTTCAGGGGCGCTCTGGTCACTCTGATATATGGTCAGAAGGATCTGTCTCTCTTCTTTCACCTATTTCTCCTTGCTGTTCTTATACACACAGCCTCTAGGTGGCGTACCCTTCTAGCCTGAAAATGTTCTTACTGGGTTTTACCACCAAATTCAACACAAAAGGAGGTCTGGGAAATCAAAACCATTTTAGTTTGTTTTGTGTTTGGTACTGGTTAATAGAAGCTCCCTAGTCCATCACCACTCTCCCCCCATTCCCACTCCCATGGTCTGAGTGATCTGAGCTAAAACAATTACGTAGGCCATATTTCTAATATGGAACTTTCAATGTGCCCAGCAAAAGGAGTAAAAAGATTGCTCCTTTGATAGCTACTATTCTCTATGCATGTATTTTCACTGGAGACTTTGAGAGGGAATAGGTGTTGCTGCGTCTCCTTAGTAAATACCATCATAATCTAACCCCGCCTTTAAAATAATAACTATAGCCTGGCCGGGTAGCTGGATTGGTTGAGCATCGCCTGGATACACCAAGCCTGTGGGTTTGATCCCTAGTCAGGGCACATACAAGAATCAACTAATGAATGCATAAATAAGTGGAACAACAAATCAATGTATTCTCTCTCTTAAAAAAAGTTATTTTTTAAAAAATCAATAAATAACAGTTATAGCTTAAAAGCTGGAATTGGACACACCTATTCTCTGACTATTGCTGTCACTTCTACTTAATAACCAGCATAGTCTGGTTTGGCCTTATTTCTGGAGTGGTCAAATCTAAGGTTCAGGTTCAGGTATGGTGCAAAGAAGGCAAACTCTGGACTGGCTCTAGTTCAGGCAACAGAAGGTCTCCACAAGGTCCAGTTCAGCTCACCAGGGAGCCATGGGGCTTGGTGGTATAAAGAACTTGTCATGTACTTGGCCTTGCCCTGTGCATTTATTTCCCTCAGGAATCTTCTGGGGCAGATTGCTGATCAAAGATAGGATTGTGATCTTAACATCATCCTAAGTTTAACAATGGGTTCTTTGTTTTTGAGAAAGAAACAGAACACATTCTACTTATGTATTTTAAATCTTCAGGACATAAAATTCTAATGACTAAAACAAAACAAAAATCTCTTGGTTCTATATATGGCCAGTTATGATTGAACAATAAAAGGAGAAAAGAAAGAAGATGAGTTTCTGAAGAATTAATATTCCCACATTAATTCCAGAAACACCCAGCCATATACATGGCAAAAATTAGATATACCTCAAAGAGCAGGAGATAAACATAGAAGGCAGAACCAGCGGAAAAGGAAATCTATTGTCTTTATATAAATGTTAATGTCAGTATTAAAGTTAAGGGGAGGGGTGGGTAAGCTTTTTCTATAAAGAGCCAGATAGTAAATCTTTTAGTCCTTGTGGGCCATACCCAACTACTCTATTCTGCTGCTATAGCAGGAAAGCACTTACATAAATATACACATGTAAATTAATGGGTGGGGCTGTATTCCAGTAAAACTTTTTTTTTTTTTTAATCAGTTGGTGGTATTTGGCTCACAGGCCATAGTTTGCCCAACCTCTGTTATGGAGATGGAAAGTACAAAAAGTCCATTATTCCTTTCTTATATAAAAGCAGCTTCAACACTTGCTAAATCCCTGAGAAGTACCACTCAAACTCAATTTAACAGGTATGCTTTAAAAATTTTTTTTTAAATATATTTATTGATCTTTTACAGAGAGGAAGGGAGAGGGATAGAGAGTTAGAAACGTCGATGAGAGAGAAGCATCGATCAGCTGCCTCCTGCACACCCCTTACTGGGGATGAGCCTGCAACCAAGGTACATGCCCTTGACCGGAATCGAACCTGGGACCCTTCAGTCCCCAGGCCGACGCTATATACAGTGAGCCAAACCAGCTAGGGCTAAACACACTAAGTATTTGAAAAAATAAATGGTGTACATGGCCAAAAATATTTTTAAGCATTTATATATCTACACGGATTGAAAACACAAGTCCTTAAAAATTAGTCTGGTCACGTTATAAACAATACTAGTAAAATCGAAACAATACAAAAATCCTATGGACTTGTCATTTTGCAAAAGATTGCCACTGAAGACTTATAAGCACCTGTCAGGTGAAAAGCAGAGTTAGATACCTCCTCTGTAAAGTCTCAGCTTCTCCATACTAGTACTTATGACACTCTATGGTGTTATCTGCATTTTCTACAATTACAGGAGCACTTAAGCACCAGGAGACACTTCCTACTGGTAGGCACTGCACATTTCCTCTGTGTAACCTTGGGAAACAAGGTGCTCCCACCCCAGCTCTCTCACCTCTTTATTCTGCTGTGTTTGCTGCCACCTCCAGCGTCGTTTCAATGCTTCCTTCTCAGCTCCCTTTTCCATCAGTGCATACAAAGCTTTCCGCAGCATCAAGTCCCGATCGTGGAAACCCCACATCCCTGTTGCAAGAAAACATAACAGTAAGACACCTTACAGTGATTCAACTCCGCTTATTAATTATGATACACCGACACTGGCATGAAGGAAATGAGGCTGAAGTCCAAGTTCAATGAAACCCTTCTGGGATTTAGGGGAAAGGCACTTAATCAAGAAAGAAAAGATGTTCCTATTCTCTATTTTTGAGGACGTGAAAGTGAGGTATATACCACACCCTACAAACTCTTGACAGAAAGAACTTACTCCTGATGCAAGCCTAATAAACAGGTAGCAACAGAGAAAACTGGCACATGACAATCAGCATCAAAGCTTGAGGGAAGGTTGGAAAATGGGGACTTTTTTTTAAAGGCTAAGGCAGATAATATATTGAATTATAAATAGCCTGTATAATTTAAAGTTGATGAAAACATTTTTTATTTACCAAAGAATAAATATTAAGTAGAATTATATGCACACACATAGAGCTATATATTGCTTGCTTCTGCTGCTCATTACTTCTGAGGGTCAACTTCTTGTGGGACACACACACACACACACACACACACACACACCCTTGTTCTGAACCATCACTTCTGTCTATGATCACCATTGGTTGAAGCAAGTCCTACACATAACATTTAACTCTACTGATTCCTTCTACGGGGGAACAGAGGGCCACTTTCAAGACTCACCAAGAGAGGCTGCATGTAGAAGGCAGTTTCCATCTCCAGTAGTTGCCAAAGGAAGCAGCCTCTGACAGGTGGGGTCTACACTCACCCACCAGTTCAAACGCCCTAAAGAAAAAGGAAGAAAAGAAGAGCAAATTACCCATAAAGCCCTTCCCACTTCCCAATTTTTAAAAGACTCCAAATTTGCTTCCTGTAGGAAAACTACCAGATAAAATCATCATGCTATTAAAGATATCTTCTTCACTTACATTTAGTTGATCAGAACCTACTGAGCACAACTGGTTAGATCAGTGGTTCTTTTTTTTTTTTTTTTAATCCTCACACAAGAATATGTTTTTATTGATTTCGAGAGAGAGGAAAGGGGAGAGAGAGAGAGAGACATCGATGTGAAAGAGAAGCACTGATCAGTTGCCTCCTATGTGCACTCTGACCAGGAATCAAACCTGCAAACTAGGAATATGCTCTGACTGGAAATTGAACTTTCAACTTTTTGGTGTATGGGATGATGCTCCAACCATGGCAATCAATGGTTCTTAAGTGGGGACAGTTTTGTCCCTCAGGAGACAGAAAATGCCTGGAAATATGTCTGTCTGTCACAAATAGTAGGGAAATCCTACTGGCATCTAGTGGGTAGAGGCCAGGGAGACTGCTAAACACAACATAATGTGCAAGGCAGCTCATACAAGAAAAAGTATATGGTCCTAAATATCAACAGTGCTAAGACTGAACGGCCCTGGGTTAGATGATGAGGTCAAGGTCATACATTGAAATCTGTACTGGCTACTTGGTCTGATTCCTTCATTGCAGTCAGGAGATTAGTAAATATTATAGCAACAGAGCTCAGCACAAATCCACCATCAGTAAAAGAAAAACAACCCCCAAGCATGTGTTCAAAGTGTCATACAAGTATCATGTGCATATATGACAGCATGTATATGGTGTTACTCTAAAGACATGAACAGTAAGACAAAGTACATAAAACATCCAAGATGATTCTCAGTTCTATAGAGTCACCCCACAATTGCCAATCCATTTTTTATGAGGAAACTATTTTATGAATGATGCTTAAAAGTTCTTTTGAGCCCTGGCTGGTGTGGCTCAGTTAGTTGGAGCGTCACCCATACACCAAAAGGTCGAGATTCAATTCCTGCTTAGGACACATACCCAGGTTTCGGGTTCGATCCCTGGTTGGGGCACATGTGGGGTGGGCAACCGATCGATGTTTCTCTTTCTCTCTCTCTCTCCTTCCTTCCTCTTTTTCTAAAATCAATAAAAGTATGTCCTCAGATGAGGAATTTTTTTAAAATATTTTTTAAGCTTTCTTGAATTAAAGAGTCTACAGAAAGAAAAACCGGCCTATAATCTCACTAGATAACTTGCTAACTTTAAAAGTCTATAATAATAAAAGCATAATATGCTAATTAGACCGGACAGCCGGATGGCCTTCCGGACAAAGCCGAATCTGCAGGGCCAAGCCCTTGCATGGATTTCATGCATCTCAGCCTCTAGTATATTGTGTTTATATAATCTATCTCACTGCGTAGTATAGAGGTACAAATGAAAAAAGAAAACTCTTTTCCATGCGCTATCCTTAACCCCCCCCCCCCCCCCCACAGTCTTTCCATGGGAGCTTTTTTAATACCTGAGTAGCTTTCCCAGAACTCCCGGATATGCAACCCCATCATATTAACTAATTTTAACAGTAATTTAAGACAAACACTATTGTAAAGGTAAACAAGTCATTTGGGAAAAGTTTATATGAATAAATGTGGCTTTCAGATTTATCACCACTGTACACTATCTACAGCACTGGTCCTTTCCGTTCATAAGGTGTTTCAGAGCCAATTACAATTCATTTGTATTTTTTTTCATGGACTGATTTTTAGGTATTGATTCCTAGGCCTTTTAGAGAAAAGTGTCTAATTTGTGTCCTTACTTTAACCTGAAGAAACACCTAACTTAATACAAGTTTATCTGACTAACTGCTGACTTTGACTGTAATCAGATCATATACTTAGACTGGAAGGTACTGGTCAAGCCCTGCCCCGCCCAGGGGCTGCCTGTAGGTAGGGAGCAGAGGGAAGAGCATGGAAAAGGAAGCACTCACTGACCTGCCTGTTCCAAGGCAACCAGCATGGACTGTTCAATGAGGTCTCTCTCTATGAAGCTGCGGAAGTCTTCATTGTACACAGTGAGATCTGGAAGCTGGAAGGCACAGATGGGCATTTCCAGGGGGTGCTCACTGCTCCCCCCACCCCCACCATTGGAGACATGGGACCGGGCCAGGGAAACAATGCTGGAGCTGGCGTGGGAGATGCCCCTAGACAGGCGTTTTTCTGCAATGAGAAATGGAGTCACCTTAGAATATACACAGCTCACTCAGAGAACTTTCCACTCTGGGAAAAACTGTGAGTTTCAATGGTTACCAAATACCACAACTCTCTTCTCAAGCCAAATACAATTGGAGAAATACAGAAAGTGGTATTGTTGTGTACGCATATTAGCACCAAATATACATTCCTCTTGTACCCTTTTGGGAATTTGCCTGACCTTCCTCTCCCTATGACTGTCTTTTTCCACTTTCATTTCCCAACATTCATTTGTTCTGTGGGAGAAAGAGGGAATAAGGAAAATGGGGTGGCACTTGGTTAGATTGACTCAAACAATCTCTCGGATAATTTTTAGGGTCTTCGAGAATATAGAAAATTAATGAAAAATCTTACATATTCAGGAACTTCCTTACCTATCATTAATAACATTTATTTACATTATTTACTACAACTTTTCTTGATATTCAAACTTATTAGAAATTTATAGGTACAGTCAATTCTGACTTGACATGCTCAGATTTGAGCAGTGCCTCAAATTATTTCATTTATTTTGAATACATGGCACTTACAATTCCCCAGCAGATATCCCATTGTGATCATAATTTGGTCAGTGTAGTATTACAATTTATTTGCATGGCTCAAGTTATATAAAGATTATCAAAAGAACTAGAAAATGTGTTGGGTAGCAATTCTTAACCCATATTTGCCAGAGATGATGTACAAAGTAAGTCAAGACTTATCTAAAAATTACTTTATAGTGATTTATTTTTTAAACTCTTTTTTAGGTACTTAAAAAGTACAACAGCCCCATGATAAAAAATAAAAATACCATCAAAAGGTACAAAGTGTTACAAAGAAATCTTCCTCTCTTTAAAATTCCTGATCCCTTTCCCCAGAGGCAACCTTTCATATAGCCTTCTAGGATTTTGTATGCACACATGTATCTTTTAAAATCATTTAAAAAACCTACACAGGAGCATACTATATACTGCATCTTACCTTTCTCAATAGACATTAGAGATTTTTTCCAAAGCAGCACATCAAGTTCCACCTAATTCTTTCTAATAGCTGCACAATAGTCCATAATATGGATGATTACAATTTATTTAACCACCCCTCTATTAATGGATATTAAAAGTTGTTTTCAAGCTTTAACTTTCAAGCTTTACACTAAACTAGACATCCGGTGCACAAAATACGTGCACTCGGGGCAGGGTGGGTGGGAGGGAAGGGAGTTCCTCAGCCAAGACTGCGAGAGGGCGCAGGCCAGGCCGAGGGACCCCACCAGTGCCCGATTGGGGCCAGGGAGGGACGTGGAAGGTTGGCCAGCTGGGGAGGGCTCCAGGGCGTGTCCGGCCCATCTCGCTCAATCCCGACTGGCCAGACCCCAGCAGCAGGCTAACCTACCAGTTGGAGCGTCTGCCCCCTAGTGACACATCATAGCAACTGGTCGGCCAGTCGACTGTCTGCCCCCTGGTGGCCAGTGCAAGTCATAGCGAGCAGTTGAGCAGCCTTATCATATCATTAGCATATTATGCTTGATTGGTTGAATGGCCGGCCAGATGACCGGACACTTAGCATATTAGGCTTTTATTATATAGGATATGTGTAGGTGTCTATTTGTGTATGTATTTATTTATTTAAAGAAGATACATATCTACATATACACACACAGAGAGAGACGTGTATATAAACATCTATATATATAAAAGCCTAAGCAACCATTAGGACCAAATGACAGGAATGACTAGACAACCGGTCAGTAGCTATGATGCGCAATGACCCAGACCTTGCTGCTGGGGCCCTGACAGCCCCGAATCTGGTTCACCAGCACCCTAGACCCAGACAGGAGGGAGGAGGGAACCCGATTCCTCGTGGAATCGGCCGTTGATTAGTTGCTGCTGGGGCCAACCTCCTGTGGTCCCTCCCTGCAGAAGCTGGCCTCCCCCGATTGGTCCAGATGGCAGGTTAGGCCGAGGGACCCCACCCATGCACGAATTCATGCACCGGGCCTCTTGTCTATATAATAAAAGTGACCATTACGGTGGAACTACCAGAATGACTAGTCGTTATGACACCCACTGACTAACAGGGGGCAGATGCTCAATGCAGGAGCTGCCCCCTGATGGTCAGTGTGCTCCCACAGCTGGGGCGCCGCTCAGCCAGAAGCTGGGCTCACAGCTGGCAAGTGCAGCAGCAATGGCAGGAGCCTCTCCTGCCTCTGCGGCCGCGCTAAGAAGCGGCAAGCCAAGTGGTAAGGAGCAAGCAGGCAGGTGGTTAGGAGCAAGGGGTCCTGGATTGCGAGAGGGCGCAGGCCGGGCTGAGGGACTTCCCCCACCCCTGCACAAATTTTGTGCATTGGGCCTCTAGTATATGATCAATTCGTAGAAATGAAATTGCTCAGTCAGCATGTATATGCATTTTTAAGTTTTGGTAGATACTGACAATATTAACAGAATGGCCTCCAAAGAAGTATCTGGTAGTGACCCATTGAATTCTATTTTTATGTAAACCTTATCTCAACAACTAGATTGTATCCTCCTTCCTCTATTTTTTCACAGTATCTAAAGAAAACCTTTATACAGGATAACATTCAAGATGCAGAGTGGCAGTAAGGAGCTCCAGCACCTGGACAGATTGAGGCCACCTCTGACCAGTTTGGATGGGGACAAGAGGGAGGAATGGAAACATCTCCAAAGGATCACTGAACTCTGACTCCATTTGGCAGTTCCCCCCCTTCCTTTCCACTCCATATGAAATATCCCTCAGTTACTCCATTACCTTGAACGATGTCATCCTGCCGCTGTAGAGTAGGTCGGGGAGGGCGAGTACACTCTCTATCAGAAAACCCTTTCTCAGGGTTCCTGGAGGCACCACTCCCTTCACTAAAGGATTGGGGCAGGATCCCAGCATGGACCTGACGTAACTGTTCAAAATCACTGAGGGCGGCACTCACATCCCAATTCTTTCCTGTCAGGACACAAAGCAAAGAATGAATTGGGCACGTAGAGTATAGGAAAACTGAGGAAAGACACTAAGTGATCACTCTTATCATCCTATCAAAACTAGCAAGCATATACTCATGCACACTTCAATCATTCTCCTTTCCTTACCCTGCTTTAATTTTCTTCATAACACTTCTATCTGAAATATCACAATTATTTACTTATTGTCTATTTCCTAACTAAGCTCCATGAGCACAGAAATTGTCTCTCTGTACCGAAAGGGCCCTTAGAGACCCAGTAACCTCATTTTACATATAAAGGATATGATACCTAAAAAATAGAGTGATTTAGCCACAGTCACAGCTAGTTTGCACTTGGGCCTAGCAGGAAGCAAGTCCAGGTCTCCTAATTCTGTGATCCAGAGAGTTCTTAACCCAGATGTCCTTTAGGGTGTCCTAAGCTGTATGAAATTGTACACCAAGTTATAGGTATGTGCATTTTTCTAAAGAAAGAGCTACTGGCTGTTACCAGATTATCAAAGGGAATTAACCCACCCAAATTTAAGAATCACTGCTCTACTGAAGACCCTAGAAAACAGATTTGTCATAATGAATTTTTCTGTTGCTTTCTCCAGTTAAATTATTCAGTAAATAGCATACTGCATAACTGTTCACACTTCCTTCTGTTCTATTCCATCTGCTACCACCTTCATTCAGTTCCTATCACCTAGTGTCCCACCTCCAATCCACGCTAAAGAATTTCATGAGATTATTCTTTCTAAAGTACAGTTCTAAACACTTCAATTTCATAATAAAAATCTTTTACCACTGTCTATGGAATAAGCCTAGGATCTTTTGTGTGACATTCAAGGCTTTCTATGACCTGGTCTATTTTTCTAGCCTTTTTTCTGTACTTCAATTTTCCTGGCTATGAAAGTGGAGATTATATCATATTGGGGTTGTTATGAAGATTAAGTTAATAAAAAGCACTTAAAACAGTGCTTGATACACAGAAAGCATTATATATGCATTTAATGCTGTACTATTATATTTCTTGTTTTATTACAAGTATCCAGTTAAGCCATATTGATCATCTACATCTGCTGAATTATTTCTGTACCATTATATTCACTATTTGGTCCAACTAGCTCTGCTCACTCTGTTTCAGTCTTACTGGCCTCTTCGCCATTCCTAGAACATGCTAACACTGCTCCCACCTAGGGCCTTTCCACTATTTCCACTGCTCTTTCCCCAATATATTCTACACAGACATCTCCTCAGGTATTTGCCCAAATTTCACATTCTTAATAAGGCCTACCCTGACTATCCAATTAAAAATCATAACCTCATCATTCTTCTGTTTTCTATAACACCTTATAAAAAACTTTAACATTTACTTGGTTATGTTTATTGACTATCTTTCCCACGGTAAGGGCAGACATTTTTGTTTGTTTTGTTCAAGTATCTAGAACCTCACACACAGCAGGTACTCAATATTTTTTGGAAAATGAAGGACTTTTGTCCTAATGAATGACCTCTGTCTTGAGCACCGGACCCTAAATTTCCAACTGTCTGCTAAACTCCTTAAAATCACGTCCTCCTAAACAATCAACATGTCCAAACTGAATGTTTATCATCTTCCCTCCCAAAACCTCTATATTCCCTATATTAGTAATGGCATCACAATCCCTCCAGGCCAGAAACTTCAGTCACCTTCAGCTCTTCACTACTCCTCACATCCCATTCCTCCTCTTCCATCACTAGTCAATCCGCATGGTTTTTTGTACCCCCAAAACATCTCTCAATTCCATCCTTTCTTGCTCATTTATATTGTCACTGTCCTAATTCAAGTCCTCATAACCTTCACCTGGTCTTTGCATGCACAGAGACGAATATATAGCTTTTAAAATCATTTTGGGAGGGGCTCTTTAGTCTCTACTCCTAATCTCTCCCCTCTCTAATTCATTCTTTATATTACAATCTGAGTTAACTTTTTAAAAAATATATATCTTTTTATCGATTTCAGAGAGGAAAGGAGAGGGAAAGAGAGATAGAAACATCAATGATAAAAGAGAATCACTGATCGGCTGCCTCCTGCACACCCCTCACTGGGGATCAAGCCCGCAAGCCAGGCATGTGCCCTTGACCAGAATTAAACCCAGGACCCTTCAGTCTGCAGGTCGACGCTCTATCCACTGAGCCAAACCAGTTAGGGCCTTAGTTAACTTTTAAAGAAAAAAGTACGAGACAGAAAGAAAGATAGAGACAGAGAGAAAATGACCTCAGGTCCTTTGATTCCCCTTCTAAATTGTATCTTAAATCCATCTACTTCTCACTCTATTGCTACCACTCTAGTTCAAGTCACCATCATCTCTCACCTAAACTATGGAAATATTCTTAACTGATTTTACCGCTTCTTCTCTGGCCACCTTCCAATCCGTTCTATATCCTTTAACCAGTACATTGTTAAAAACTCAAATCCAATCATGTCACTCCCTTTTTAAAATCCTTCACCAGCTTCCCACTGAAAAAAGAGTGAAATTTAAACTCTTTACCTACAAAGGCCCCCCACTTTCTATTTCCTGCCTATCTAATGAGCTCCCCACCAGTCTTCCTACCTCACTCAATATTAGTTTTTCCAATGTGCCAAACTCTATTTCACCTTAGGATCCTTGTATAATCTATTTCTTCTGCATAAGACTCTCAGCTACATTTCTTTGTCTTGCTACTCCTACACATCCTTCTGGGTTCAGCTCAAATGTCACTTCCTCAGGAAGGCCATTCTGCACTCTTTAATTTTGGTTTCTTTCTTACACTTCCATAGCATTTCTTACATTTCATAACATGAGTGTATGTGCACATGGGTATGGATGTGTGTATTTGTGTGTGTGTTTGTGTGTGTGTGTGTGTGTGTGTGTGTGTGTGAGAGAGAGAGAGAGAGAGAGAGAGAGAGAACATGCAAGCATTAATTTGTAATATAATTGTTAAGAGCCAGACTCTGAAACCAGATTGCCTAGATTTAAGTCCTACTTAACCTCTCTGAACCTCAGTTTTAAAATTGTAACACTGGGAATTTAAATCCTGATTTTCTACTTCCAAACTAAGGCTCTACTCACAGGCAGCTAAGCAAATATCAAACTGTCACACCTTTCTAAGGGCTGACAATTTAAAAAATTACCCTTGTATACTAAAAACTTGCCCCTTCCACCAAAGGCTTATGTATTTGCATCACCATATATTGTCATCATAAAAAAAACATCTGTTAATAATGATTCCAAACAAAGAATCCCACAAGGCATGATTCCAAGCCTTAATGACCTTAATAAAATATAGAATATTCATACTTATATGTATATAGATGTAAGTAAATAAAAACAGCAAAATGAAAATATTAAATTAATTCACTCTACATAGAATTACCCATACAAAATTGGAAAGGACAGAAACAAAACCATGGATGATACCAAATATGAAAACCCATGTGATTTATATGTAAAGAAGTCTTAAAGATCTAGAGTTATTTTTTTAGTGAACTAATATAAAATTTTACTTGCATTACCTGAACATAAATTGGCAGTGGCGAAAGGTACCCTAAAAATATTCAAGGTGAAAGGAGGAGCTTGCATTTTAAAATATGGTGGGTTATACACAGAGTAGATTATTAGAAGTAACTTAAATGTAAAGTCTACCATACATAAAATGTCCTCCCAATCACCTTAAATGTTTCAAATCATCCTGGTAAGTGTCACATTTTACTTTCTTCTCATTCTCCCCCAATGACCTCTTACCTTCCAGGAGATCTCGGGCCAGCCCTGGCTCGGCTCCTGTGGAACGAACAAAATCTGACAGGACAGCATCCATGTCCAGGGTCATGTGATCATTAAGTACTGTCAGGCAATGGATGTAGGGAGGTCATAGATCAAAATTCAAGCCTCCACCTGAGGAAGAAATAAACACTTAAGGCTCAAATTACACTGGAATGGGATGAGCATAGCCCAATTTCAGCAGCTTCCTAACCAAATAGGGAAATGAACTATCCTAGCTTATTTATTTCAATTGAATTTATTATGAAGAGTAACACTCAGTTTCCTAATTCCTTATTAATATTAATTTCTTAACTACTACATTAACCACAAAACCATAATACCACTCCGAATAATGCTTTCCCCCCACTTCCTAGAGAATTACATTTCTACCCATCAGTTTGCTTATCCAAGGGAGCAGCAGACTACCACCCTGAAGAACTTCCCATCTGCATTCTTCTCTAACATAGCACCTTGTTTATTTCCTTCCTGGCACTTGATATACTCGGAAATAATTTTAATTAGTTGCTATCTAGCCTTCTCCTCTACTATGTAAGTTTCTTAAAAGCAAGGAGCTTGTGTGTGCTGTTGACTGTGTCCCCAGCATGTATCACCTGGCACTTGGCACGGTGCTTGGCATACATGCCCTCGGTAAATATTTGCTGAATGAATGAATGAATGAATGAATGAATACTATACACTAAATAACTTTACAGTTGACCACTCTTCTAATGCCAGCCGAGGAAATGGGAGAAACAAACTGATAGCTAGACAACTCAAAATAAAACCATAAGTTATTACAGAGTGGAGATCACAGCGGTTCATAACGAAAGTCAATCCTTGTCTACTAACTCCACCCAGGACAAATGATTGCCAAATAAGTTCACCTGAAAAAGATCTCTTCTTTCAGACTTGACTTTGGCAGAAACTGTGTCCCTGACTGACAGCCTGGCACCAATCCACATTCCTCTGAAGTTAGTAGTCCCAGCTGAGGAAGCAATAATGGAGTGAAGGACAATCTCGAACTAAATTCTACCATATCAGACAGGTTGTTTACAATTCTCTGTAGAAGAAAACTTGTTCATAAAGTCATCAGGTACACACCTGCCCTACCACACTCACCAATCTGCCTTTTGGGGAAGGCAAAAGTAGAATTCTCTAAGGTAACAGTGTCTTTCTCTTCAGAAACATGTAAGATACTTTTATCTTCATACCACCCTTGACCCCAGGTCATAGCTTGTTTAGTGTTGTGATCAGATCTTGATTTTCTGCATTCCTTAGAAATATTAAGGCAATCATTTGGGGGTTATAAGCCCAGTAGAGATCACTAACTTGATAACAATGAATTTTTATATGAGAGAGACAGCAAAATAGAAATTATTCTCTCTTGTACTGTTCCAGTAGAACAAGAGATCTACGAGTGACGGGACATGTTTTATTCATATTTATAGCCCCAACATCTAACATACATCTACAATATCGTAAGCAGTAAATGCCTGATGAATAAATGATTAAGTGAACCTCCACATTAGCTACCACCGAACTAATCTATTTGAGTCTTAACTTAGCAGATCAGAAATTCTAGGGTTCTTCATTTCTAAGGGCCTTTCCAGTCCAACTCTTGAAGTTTTAGACACTCTCCTTTCTAAAGAGACATCAGCTCTACTGTCACTACTTCTACCATCTTCATATCATACGATTTTTGCCTACACCTGTATGTATTAGCTGGCTGACTTTTGTTAAATTATGTACAGGGTTTTAGTTGCCTCTTCTATATCCTAGACTTGGAGTCAATGACTTCTAAAATCCTTTCCAGATTTAAAAAAAAAAAAAAAAGAACTCTAGTTCACTACAGCCTCATAAACTATTATACTTATATTCTCTTTTGGTCTTTGTATTATCAATGTCTAATTTACTTCCATTTCAATATCACAGTTGTCAGAAAAGGCTACAAATACATAAAAAAAACTTTTGCCTAAGATATCTCAAATTCAGAATGTATAAAATATATTTGTTCCTTATACTCAATACTTGAATTAAATCCCTTCAGAATTCATAGATGAATGAGTGGCTTTTCCCTCCCCTAATACAGGTAAGAATTCCCTCTCTGGGTCCTTTTCAGTCACTGTCTTAGGTCACAGGAGATGATAGCAGCCCAGATAACTGAAATGCATCAATAATCCAAAACCAAGAGCATGCTTGAAAATGAATTTCAATCTTCTAAAAAAGACAAACAAACATGCAAAGAAACTTAGTAAAGCCACTTTAATAACCTCCTGAAAGAATGTGGGAAATACACAATAAACACACAAGTAGGAATCAGCAAAAAAGTGCTCAGTAAGAGTTGATTAAGCCACAGGCAGATGGGCAATTTCCCAGCCAGATACAGGCTTCTGAGTGAGAGAAGCCAATGAAAACTATCAATGTCAAAGCATCATAGATCTTGACTTGCTAAAAATCTCAAAGCACGAAACCATACTTCTTGGCAGCACATTCTTATATTTGATATCTCCAGGTGCATGCCACGAACTCCACCCTAACCCCACCCAACAGGTGAGGACAGCAGCTTTTGTTACATCACGACCAACACCTGGCTTGAGCTTCTCAAATTCCAAATGGGAATATCCAAGGCAATGACTGAGACTCAATCTTTGGCACTGTCTCAGAACACAGGAAGGAAACGAAGCAAACGAGCTTGGCTTTCAAACTTTCAAAAGCAGCAGAAGCAGCACTCAAATAGTTGTTGACTGAATGGTATTTAGACAAATCTCAAATGGAGTCAAAATCCTCCAATCTTCCAATTGGAAGGGACTTCAGCAATTATTTAATCCACAGTCAGCCCCCATGCAAGAAGCCTTCTATTATATCTGATAGATCAATCATCCAGTCTCCACCTGAATACAAGCTTTGATAGAGAACTCATCCTTTGCCAGGATGTCCCTTTTATTGTTAGACAGCTCTAATTGTTAGGAAATACTTTTCTAAACTTAAATCACCAGCCCTCTCCCACCTATACCTTTCACATAATGGTCCTGTTCTCTTCTCCAGAACAACAACAACAACAAAATCCCCCAGGAATGATGAAATTTTCATTGAAAATGATTAGATTAAGCATTTCTTTACATGAAAATTTATTGTGGATCAACACTGCAATGTTATGAGCCAGCAAGTGACCTTTATTTTACAAAATCCTCTCTTGTGTAATAGTACTTGCTTTTACCTGTATTCATTTGTGAATATTTGTGCTGACCCTATAGTATGAACTCAACATGTGGAATAAATTAAATCGGGTACCTTATTCCAAATTCATTTATGCTGCTATCTTTGCCTCTCATCCCTACTTTTACTTCGGTGCCCTCTTGAACTAATGCCAACAATCAAGAATAAAAAACAAGTTAAGCCTTAGCCAGTTTGGCTCAGTGGATGGAGTGTCAGCCTGTGGACCGAAGGGTTCGATTCCGGTCAAGGGCACATGCCCAGGTTGGGTTGTGGGCTCAATCCCTGGTAGGGGGGTGTGCAGGAGGCAGCCAATCAATAATTCTCTATCATTGATGTTTCTATCTCTCTCCCTCTCCCTTCCTCTCTGAAATCAATAAAAAATATATATATTTTTAAAAACACAAGTTAATACTAAGCACTTTCAAAAACACAACCTTAATCATTAATGACAAATCTCCTGCAGCAGGCTTATTCTTCCCAGTTTACAAATAAGAAAATATAAGGCTGTAAAAGTCAGATGGGTTGCTCAAAATCTGAACCCAGATATTTTGAACACATGTTCTCTCTACCACATTGCTTACCAAGGGACTAGGGCTTTATTTATTCCCAGAACCGCAATGAGTCTTACCCATTTAATTCATTCACTAACGTATCTCTCATATTTATTCAAGACTTAGATACCAGGTGATATTGTCCTCATATCAAATTCTACCATTTTCCTCAGCAATTTCAACACCCACCTAAACAATCCACCTACATTTCTGCCTTAGAGTTTCATAATCTCATCAAATTTGAAGACCTCCATCTCTATTCCAACAGCTCAATCCTGGATTCTATCTCCTGAAACCATCTACCTCTAATCTTCAACTCCCAACATCTTACCCTGGCCACAACCTCATCTCCTTCCAGCTTTTCCTCTCTACTATTAAACCTCCTCTCTCACCTCAAAACATCCTCATCTCAGACTAAGACATCCAAATATTTAATCACCTTATTGGTTAATTCAACAAAAATTCATAGAGTGCCTAATATGTGTTAGGCATTATGATCAGGGTTAGAAACACAACAGTGAACTACAAACAATCTCTACCCTCAGAAAGCTTCCAGTATGGAAAAAGAAAACCAGAAAATGTCACGATTATAATTTATTAAAGAAATGTTGAGGGCAAGGGTGTTATCTCCCATATGGAGTCAGGATAAGCTTTCCCAAGGAAGTGATAGTACATCAAAGAATCAAAGCGTAAGTAGAGAAACTGCAGAGACAAATTGGGAAAGAGTGTTCTGAGCAGAGGAAAAATATATCGACATTCTGTGGCAGGAAGGAACAGAGAGATGAATGCAAAATGAGGATGAAAAGAGGGCCTAGTGGACCCTGTTAAAGACTCAGGATTTATCCTAAAAGTAATGAGAAGCCATTAAAGGGTTATAAGAAGAGGCAGGACATAAATGAACTTGAATTATTAAAAAAAAAAAAACCCTACTTGCAATGAGAAAAATAGTTTGGAGGAAACAAAAGTGGATTTAGGGAGAATTGATTTAGAATATTATTACAAAAGTGACGGTGGTGAGCTGGACTAGAAATGATAGCAGTGAAGACTGAGAAAAATGAATAGATTCTATTTTGTCCCTTCTTGCCTACCTGAACATGAACCCAGTGACTGATAACTTATTTTCCTGTAAAAACCTAGATCCTTATCCTTCTATTTCTTCTGCCCAATGTGGACAGATCCCACATTCAACTTCTTTGCTCCTAAATGGGGCTATTGAGCAAGACAAGATCACATAACCTTGCAGAGCAATACAACTACAAATAAATGGCATTCAGTCTCATTTCCTTCAATGAAACACTGCTTGTCTTTTTATTGACTTGGTACCTCAACCAAACTTCTAAGTACTATCCCATACTTTCACCATTCTCCTTTAGCCTCCTACTTATCACCTCTTACTCCTGGCAGATGACCTTGCCTCCAATTTCACAGAAAAAAATTACAAAACAAAGCAAGACAGTTCCTTCAGGTTTCCTCCCCTGCCCCTACCTGCTGGCTGCTAGTCTCCTCCTCCCTACAGAACTTCCTAAAATAGACATTCACTGATGCTACTTTCTCACCTTATAGTCAGCCCTCAACCTACCAAAATGGCCTTCTAGTGAAAGAGAATGGAGGTTCCTCAAAAAATTAAATATCGAACTACCACATGATCTAGCAATTCCACTCCCGGATATTTATCTGAAGAAATCCAAAACACTAATTCAAAAAGATATACACACCCGTTTATTTATTGCAGCATTATTTACAATAGCTGAGATATGGAAACCTAACTGTCCATCAACAGATGAATGGATAAAGAAGATGTGGTACATATATACAATGGAATATTACTTGACCATAAAAAAGAATGAAATCTTGCCATTTGACACAACATGGATGGGCCTATAGGATATTATGCTAAGTGAACTAAGGCAGACAGAGAAAAAAAATACCATATGAATGCACTTATATGTGGAATCTTAAAAAAAAATACACAAACAGACAAAGCAGAAACAAAGTCACAGTTAGAACAAATTGACGGTCACCAGATGGGAAAGAGGTGATGGGTAATAAAGGGTGAAAGGGATTAAGTACAAATTGCCTGTTATAAAAATAGTCACAGGGATGTAAAATACAGCACAGGGAATATAGTCAATAATATTGTAATAACTATGTATGGTGCCAGATGTATACTAGACTTATTGTGGTGATCAATCCGTAAGGTATATAAATGTCTAGTCACTGTGTTGTGCACTTAATATAATATTATGTCAACTATAACTGAAAAATAAATTTCAAAGAATTTTTAAAAAGAAAGAGAATGGCACTGACATAGATAAGATCAACACAATCTTCCTTACTGCTTATCTAAAATGATCTCTTTGTAGCATTTGATACTTACTGACCACTCTTCCTGCCTCTCTGGCTCTGCATCTTGGTCACCTTTGTGGGTTCCTCTTCCTGTGCTGTCACTAAAGGTAGTGCACCACAATTCTAACCTCAGGCCTTCCATCTTCTTATTTTATATCACTTCCATGATAAACTTCATACATGCCCCTGAGCACCCAAATACTGATGACTCCAAATGTATTTGCAGCCCCAAACTCTTTGCAACTCACCTGGGAATCCCACACACACTTCACACTCAGCACATTAAAACCTGAGCTAATTCTTTATCTCTGTCCCCCACCCTTTCAAACTATTTTTCTTCTAGTATTGCCTATTCTAGCAAATGGTACCATCACTCCCCCCCGCCAATCACCCAAATCCCAAGCCTGGGAGTCACCTGAACTTCTCTCTCTTGCCTCATCCTCACTCACAAGTAGTCTTTTACTAAGTTTTACTAACTTTACCTTTAAAATTTTTCAAATCCATCCTCTACCTTCCACTTGTTACATCTCTTTTATTCTCTCTCAGATTTTCATAACCTGGACCCCAGGAAATAGTTTCCATTAGCTATTTCTCCCTCTTCATCTATCCAGCCATTCTTCACAGTGGTTGCTTATGGAGGCTGATCAATCTAAAATGCAAATATGATAGTATTATATCTTACTGCTCCAAATTCTTCAATGGATCCCCCATGACTAAAGTGTAAGATCCGAATTCCTATACATGATAAATAAGGCCCTTCATGATCAGCTCTATCCTACTCTCCAGCCTTATTTACTTCTCATCATTCCCCTTCTTATACTGGCAGTTCCCCAAGTGCACTATGTGCTTCAAATTTCAGTTCCTTTGCACACGCTGTTCCCTCTGCCTGGAATGACCCCTGGTCTAGCATGTGAATTCTTATCTCTTCTTTAGGACTAACTTGAGTATTACTTCATTTGCAAAACCTTCTCTGACCTCCCAAGTTAAATTGCCCACTTCCTCCTTTGTGCTACTCCTTATACTCTATCTCTATCATATTATGTATCACACTGCACAGTGTTGGTGTATATTTACTAGTTTATCTCCCCACTAAACCATGAGCAATTTAAGGGCAGGAATCTTGTCTTGTTCATCCTGTATCCCTGACATCCAGGTACCTCGTAGGTACTCAATTTTTGTTCGGATGAACAGAACTGAATTTGTACTAGTACCTCACTATACACACACACACATACACACACACACACACACAGTATTTGCTGATAATCAAATATTCAATGTTGTAAACAGGTGAATCTAAAACAATGGCTCATCTCAAAGACATTTGCTTATTATATGATCTCATTTACAATAGATTTCTCTTCCTAAATATTGTTTAACTCAGACTAATATTAAAATCAGTATGCATGCTCTAAGTACCCAACTATTTAGTAACAGAGAAAAATGTCCCAGAATTAAATACCGACTGTAGATAATAAAGCTATGTTAAAATGACTGAGAAACTACTAACCCTACATTCTCTTGTCTACAATACTCCCCCAAAGTGTCCTCATTCTCCCAGTATACCCACACTCCTGGTTCCACTGATGCATTACAGCTGTATCTGAGTCCTCTCCAATTCCTCCCAAAACTCTTTGGAAAACCACAACATTCAAGACTGTGAAGAATTTTCAAAGGTCAGAGACTCCTCCATGATCCAGAGGAATCCAGACAGGGAGAAAAAGGAGGGGCAAAAACCTTTAGAAATTTCACACAATTCTTGATTAGGTGGGAAGGAGAGATGAAAGACTATCTTAGCAGATTGTTTTTAGTTAATATGGGTCCTTCCAAGTGAAAGAAACAAAATACAACCTTCTTAGAAAAAAAAGAAAATATGACCAAATTCCACATTTAAAGAGACCTGTTATCATTAATTGTACAACCAAGGGATAATAACATGGGCCTAAAAGAAAGCAAAGAAGTGAAAAGAAGCCCTAACCGGTTTGGCTCAGTGGATAGAGCGTCAGCCTTCGGACTCAAGGGTCCCAGGTTCGATTCCGGTCAAGGGCATGTACCTTGGTTGTGGGCACATCCCTAGTAGGGAGTGTGCAGGAGGCAGCTGATTGATGTTTCTCTCTCATCAATGTTTCTAACTCTCTATCCCTCTCCCTTCCTCTCTGTAAAAAAATCAATAAAATATATTTTAAAAAAAGAAGTGAAAAGAAGTAATATGTGTTAAAGTTTTAGACATTATTTCATTTAAACTTCCAAACAACTCTAAGAAGTTTGTTTGTACTATTAACCCTACATTATAGATGAAGACACTAAAACTCACAAAGGTTAGGTAATCTACCCAAGGTTACAGAGGTAAAAAGGGGTAGGACCAGGACTTTCATGAACCCAACCTATCTGACTCCTGAGACCAGACTCTTGCACTGTACTACACTTAGTGCAGGGAGTTGGACTGAGAACGCATTGGAAGTCCATTCATATGGAAGTCCACTCTCACTGCTTCAACTCCTTTCAACTCACATTGACAGAATTGGCTCTGGGTTTAGACAGATCTAGGTTCAAATCTCCAATCTACTACTAAGGGCTGTGCAGTCATGGGTAAGTAATAGTCATTTTGTGCCTTTGTGTCTTTGTGTATAAAATGGGGAAAATAGCCCTAGCCAGTTTGGCTCAGTGGATAGTGTCGGTCTGCGGACTGAAGGGTCCTGGGTTTGATTCTGGTCAAGGGCATATGCCCTGGTTGTGGGCTCGGTCCCCAGTAGGGGGCGTGCAGGAGGCAGCTGATCAATGATTCTGTCTCATCATTGATGTTTCTATCTCTCCCTCTCCCTTCCTCTCTGAAATCAATAAAAATATATTTTTTAAAAAGAAAAAATAAATAAATAAAATGGGGAAAATATCTGCATTTCAGACTTCTTGTTAGGATTAAGTGACTTAAGATATGTAAAGCCTTTGGGGCAGTGCCTAGCACACAGTTAAGTCCTCAAAAAATATCAGTTGCCTTCTTTCTATCTAATTCTCTCCCACACACTCTGCTTCATTCCACTGGTGTCCAACACAGACCCTCTATCTTTCCTTCAAACACTCCCTCTATTCCTCCCAAACAAATCTTCCAGTCCTCTAATCCTGCACCCAGTCTCTATCATCCCCATTCCAGTGTCTTTCAACTCTCTGAGCCTTCAAGAAAAAATGTCATAAAGGGGGTCCTTTAGTTGTACCTTCTACCAGAAAGTCCCTCAAAAATAAAAGCAAGAGAAAAAGGTTTATCCTCTCCTAGATGTACAGAGTTACATTCATTCCCAAATCTCCAGGAACATCAATTTCACCATATATTTACTGAAATTCTAATGTCTTAATCTACCAGTCCTACTTCCCCACCTTTACTCCTTACTTCTCTACTCATTCCAGATTCAAAGATTTTATCTTTGTGAAGACCTTTACTCTCATACATGTTATCTATCTTTTGGATTGTTGGAAAGAAATGTTTACATCTCCTACTCACCATACCTAATACTGGAATGTTTCCTACCTCCACTACAGTATATACTCAGGGAATGTCTACTTTCTCCCCTAAATCAAACTTAAGAGAAAAATACTCAATGCAATCATATAATTTACCACTCCCCAAACAATCTGTTTACCATATGCTATTGTGGATACATACCATCACTATCACTGGTATGTGTCTGTGTCAGAACAAGATTTAACTTTTTTCCCCCCAAGAGTTTCTAGTTTTTTTAATCAGGCCTACAAATAGCAAAACAAATCTCTTAGAGACAAGTCTCATTAACAGTCAAAGGCTAATTTAAAGATCACGAAGAAGTTCACAGAGAACTCCTGATGAACTGGCATCTGTCTTTTCAGTGCTACTGATAAAAGGCTCCTTGGATTACAGTTATTTGGGAAATTTAATAATTTGGAAGGCTTGTACAATGGAAGTTGACCTTTGGAAAAATAAAGGCAGAGGGAGTCATAGAGAAAGTCTGTTATTATAATATTGGCACAACAACAGTAACTTGAATAGAAACAGCAATCATGTTAATGTTTATTTTTTTAGGTCCAGACCAGTATGTCTATTTGCCACACACAATAAATTTTTTGTTTTTCCTTTCAGGTAGGGCCAAGGATACTCCAAGGTTTGGTTCTTGATAAATTCAACTTTTAAAAAAATAGCCTGTAAAAACAAAAATTCTACTTGAGCCCTTAAAGATTCTGATTACTGAACTTTTGACATGAGAGAAAAAATAATACTACAAATCACCAGAGGCTAGTCCAGTAGCAAAATACACTGTTTCTCTAGAATCAATCCTTAAACATTCAATAACAACCCTCTCTCCCTTTTTTAAAAATATATTTTTATTGATTTCAGAGAAGAAGGGAGAGAGAGAGAGAGATAGAAACATCAATGAGACAAAATCATCAATTGGCTGCCTCCTGCATGCCCCATACTGGGGATCGAGCCTGCAACCCGGGCATGTGCTCTCAACCAGAATCAAACCCGGAACCCTTCAGTCTGCAGACTGACACTCTATCCACTGAGCCAAACCAGCTAGGACTTCTCTCCCTTTTTTATTCCTAATTAGAGGGCATTTCACTGTCAGTTATAGAACTTCCATTCAAGGGGAGAAGTGACAGAAAGAAAAAAATTCCAATTAGCTCTTTCTCTTCAATGAGGCAGAGGAGGCAGAGATGCAATTTTTGTGAAGACCCAGACTGGCAAAACCGTCACCCTCAAGAGAAGGTCAAAGCTAAAATCTAAGACAAGGAGGGTATCCTGCCTGACCAGCAGCGTTGATTTTTGCTGGCAAACAGCTGGAGAATGGCTATACTCTCTGAGACTGCAATATTCAGAACGAGTCCACCCTGCACTTGCTGTTTCATCTGCGGGGTGGTATCATCGAGCTCTCCCTCTGTCAGCTCGCCCAGAAGACTGCGACAAGATGGTCTGCCACAAAGACACAGAAGCACAAAATGACTATATTGTTACCCTGACTGTACCCCTGCCAAATGCCACAAGAAGAGCGGCCACACCAACAACCTGTGCTCCAAGAAGAAGGTTAAATAAGGCCCTTCTACCACCTCTTCAGCCCACAGGGCAGCCTCCTGCCTGAATCCCGTAGTCTTAGGGCCTCAATAAAGTTTCTCTTTCATTGTCTGGAGAAAAAAATTCAAAATTGCCAATTACTGTACTATCTGCAATTAGTTACACATAGGAAATACATTCACTTGGAAATTTCTTCTAGTAAGTTAACTTCCTTCTGCATATAACTACTAACTTTTTAAAGTTTTAAGCTCAAACATTTTAAAACTGCTGCCCTGCCAATGTGCCTCAGTTGTTGGAGCATCGTCCCATACACCAAAAGGCCACAGGTTCCTTTCCTGGTCAGGGTACATACCTAGGTTGTGGGTTCAGTCCCCAGTTGGGGCAAATATGGGAAGCAACCAATCAATGTTTCTCTCTCACATGGATCTTTCTATCTTTCTCTTTCTCTCTCACTTTCCCTCCCGAAGATCAATGAACATATCCTCAGATGAGGATTAAAAAACAAAACAAAGAATTTGCCTTTTATAATTTATATAATTCAGTTCAATTCTCCTTCTGCAAGTTCCATAAATGCATCTTTCCTGGCCATATATAAACCTCGCTGGAACACCTATAGGTCAGTATGTAAAACATTCGCTGGCACTTGCTGTTATCATAAAGTGCCTTGTAATATTAGTTGGCCTTCCTGATATTCACATCTTATCTCCAATTTGACTATCATTCACTCATTCAAAATTTACCAAACTGAATCCACCATGTACCAGGTGCTGCTCTAGGGCCTGGGGATACAAATGAAGAAAAGCCACAATCCTACCTTCAAGGCACTCCAGTCTGAAGAAAGAAATCTAAACATGTTATTAGTACCCAATGGTGTAGGAATAGGTATAGGAAGCAACCAGTTTAGCTGGATGGGTTAGGGAAGTTTCTCAAACTGAGTCTTTAGGATATGTAAGAGCTTACCAGGCTGGAGAACAAGATACATTCTAAATAGAATTCAGATCCTGTAGGTTGGCACCTTTCTTTTACACTTTTAAAATTTTTAAGTGTGCCTAACAAACTGCTTGGCACATAGCTGATGCCTAACAAATATTTGTGGACCTAAATTATTCATGTTAGCCCTTATGTGTGGATAACTGAGATTTAATCTATATCTAAAATAGGCATGTGAGCCCTAGCCGGTTTGACTCAGTGGATAGAGCGTTGGCCTGCGGACTGAAGGGTCCTAGGTTCGATTCCGGTCAAGGATGCATGCCCAGGTTGCGGGCTTATTCCCCGGTGTGGGTGTGTGCAGGAGGCAGCCGATCAATGATTCTCTCATCATTGATGTTTGTCTCTCTCTCTCTTCTCTCTCTCTCTCTTTCCCTCTCCCTTTCTCTCTGAAAATCAGTAAAAAAATTTTTTTCTTTTTTTACTGGTTTTAAATGTCATCATTCACCCCATAGATATGTAATGAAGGTCTATATGAACAAATAAATATATTTGTACAGCTTGTCCACAGAGAATAGTTTCTCATCTGCTGTAAATTTTTGTTTTTAAAGCACTTTAGCAAATATGTCATTTATTTTCTTTTTTTAAATATGTTTTTATTGTGTGTTTTTTTTAGAGAGAGGAAGAGAGAGCGATAGAAAAATAGAATCATTGATGAGAGAGAGAGAAAGCGATCGGCTGCTTCCTGCACACCCCTACTGGAGATCGAGCCAGCAACCCAGGCATGTGCCCCTACTGGGAATCAACTGGTGAACTCTTGGTTCATGGGTCAATGCTTAACCACTGAGCCATATGCTATTAACCATTTGTATGCGATACGCATCTATAGACACAAGCAGTGGACCATTTTTAATTAAATTCAAAATATCATGGCAGTTAACTGGTTAAGAAATCAAAGTAATAACTAAATTCTGAACAGGATAAAACATTTAAAAAAGCAAACAAAAAAAAAACAAGAAATAAAACACCAACTTTTAACAAATTACTTCTCTCTGTCTAAAGGGGTAAAATACCTGGAAGCATCAAAACAATCACTTTCCTCACAGTCACATTTATTCATATTTATTTGTAGGAAAGTTACATTTCTTCCTTTTAAGGAAGGGCCACCATCAACACAGCAGCATGCAGGTCACTGCAATTTTCCCCTAATGAAAACCATAACCTCCCGACTCAATCATTCAGTGAGCATTTATGAAGGACCTACTCTGGGCCAGGCAGTCTGCTAAGTGAAGGGGACACAGCAACCAGTAAGTCATTATCCCTGCTTTCTATAAGTTCATCTAATGGGCTGGTTCCAGAGTCAACCCCAAGATAGGTATCAGCTAATTTCCTTTATTCAACAAAGATTTACTGAGTGCCGGGCACCAGAAACAGGGGGAAAAAATGAGGAAATTCTAAAAAGAGATCCTTTCAAAATTTACTAAACAACTTGCACTTTTGAATTATTAAAACTGCATGTTCTTCTCCAAGAATGCCAACCATCAGAAGTTGGCTGTAAAGGTTTTTGATGATAACAACTAACCAAATATTTGAGTCAAAGATACCATTTCCCTAATCCTACTACTTAGTGAGACCAGACAGATACTATCCTGGACTGATACATTTTTATTATTTATTTTAAGATCCATATTGTGGTTGATCTTACCAACAATCGGAGATAAGTTGTTTCCTCTGTAGAAAGATGCTTCCAGTAGAATGCACTATAAGCCTCTCAGGTCAAACATGTGACAAATCCTGTTACACTTTCTTGCCACCATACAGTTGGTCAAAGCAATATAGGCAATTCTTCACGATGACATAGCACCAGGCCAAGTTTTCAGGGTGACAGGTCTCTGCTTTTCCTTCTCCCTTCCACAAGAAGTACAAAAAGTATCAATTAGTAAACAAGTCATCTGGCAAATATCCCATTTTCCTCTGACTTCTTCTTGAAATTAATCCAGGAAACCAACCCAATTAATATTTTTAATATTATTGATAGTGGTGATGAGAGCAACTGCTAGCTTGCAGTTCACAAAAGACTTGAAAATACATTACACCGTTCAATGAAAAAGATGGAGAGAGGATAAGAGGAAACATTATAGGCAACTATCTCAAATATCAAAAATTAAACCCAGTTTAACTGGAATTGGAAAGCAAGTATTTTCAATTCTACCAAAGGGTCAAGTTATTTCTATCAAAAAAGCAGACGATTGACTCTAGCAATGCCAAAATCATAAATTTCCTCTTAAATGTGTCCTTAAATGCTAGGCCTAATTGATTCAAGTTGTAAATGTTAAGACCACAGTCTCAGCAAGAATCTGATACTATAAATCTTTGTTACCCCAACCCCTTTCCCAAATGTTTTACCCATAATTTAAGGCTCAATAAATATTCTTTGGAAGAAATACTTAACAATGAGGAAGCTGCCCAAGAAAGACAAACTGACAACACACTTAGCATTCAAGTACCTTTTTTTAAGATTTAACTAACACTTATTGTGCACCAATAAAAGCACTAGGTTAGACACAGCCACATAAATCATCTCATTAACCTCATGAGCATGCCTAGATACACTTGAATCCCCAAAACTAAACTGACTGGATCCCCAATACTAAATTGTTTTAATACTTGCAATCTTGATCCTACCTAAGTAATCCCTAGAACTCAACTGGAACTCAGCTCTTCACTCTCACAGACTGAAAGCATTTTTAATGCTTTCTACTAGGTAATACTCACCAAAAAATTCCTTGTGTCTATTTTTAAGCTCCTAACTCCAGAATAAACACCATTCTTCCCAGTATGGCACACTGTGATAATGGCCACAATCCAAACAAGTACTCTTCTTGAATCACTCTAGTCAGAGAATAAACCTAGAATGCTAACTAACAAATGAATTTCAGCTGGGCAGAAGACATTGGATTTTAAATAGTCTTCCCAACCTCGGGACTATTTCCTAGTCATCTGAATACAAAAGCCTTCTCTATTTGAGTGAATCACAGAAGGCAAATTTGACCCGAGGTTCATCAGAGAGAAGTGGGGGAAAAAGAAAAAATATTCCAACTGGCATGACTACATTACAATGTTAACAACACATTACTCACCATTGTACTACAAGAAAGAACTTGCAAGTGGGCAAGGAACATTCAGGAAGCCAAGGAAACAAACAAAACTCTCCCAGTCCTCAAAGCACAAACACATTCAAGTGCCAAAGCAGGTCACACTGTCCAGTTGATCCCCAGGTATGAGTGGGTAAAGAGGGAGTGGAAACGGGAGGGGAAGAGAGGAAAAGCATTATTGGGCAGGTGTGCTTGTCAGCACCAAGGCAGATTTCTTTCTTGAATTCATCAAGAACCTTTTTAACAAAGAAATACTGGGAGTTCCACCTATTTTTATCACTTGATATTTATATAATCACAGAGAACCAGCAATATATGTAAATGGCAGCATATTCTGATAATGGTTGCAGACATTCCCTTGGGAATCCATCAGATGTATTTCTAAATCCTAGCTCTGTCACTTTCTTTTTTTTTAAATATATTTTTATTGATTTCAGAGAGGAAGGGAGAGGGACAAATAGATAGAAACATCAATGATGAGAGAATCCTTGACTGGTTGCCTCCTGCACGCCCCCCCACAGGGAATCAAGCCAGCAACTCAGGTATGTGCCCTGACCGGGAATCGAACCCTGACCTCCTGGTTCATAGGTTGATTCTCAACCACTGAGCCACTTCTTGCTGTGTGATCTTGAGCAAGTTATTGCACTTCTCTGTACATTAGCAGGAACCTCATCTCATATTCACTGTGTTATCTATCCTCAGCACCTTAAACAGTGCTTAACTATTTTGGATGAATTAATAAGTATTCCCTTAACACAATAATAAATATTTTGAATGAATTAACCTTTAAATAGGTTTAAAAATATCTATCATATGTAATTATTATGAGTATTAAATGAGGTAATATATAAAGTGCTTAGTATAACTCAGGGTAGGATCTCACTATTAAGTTTTCTTCCCTTTAATACCCAGCCAGATCAGAAGTTATAACAGATGAGTCATGGCAAGAATTAAGATGGGATAAGAATTACAGAAGCCAAGCACTAGATGTTTACTACTAGGGACCCAGTCATAAAATCCAGGAATATTTAATCTTGGCAGATGAAATTAAATAATGATGCCCTTATAGTACCTACATAATAAGTATTAGTTGATCCAGAAAATACTATTTTGAGTCTTCAGGTATCTGATATCAGACAGATTTAAAAGCCTGGTTGAAAAGAAAAAAAGAGGAGCTCTAGCCGGTGTGCTCAGTGGTTAGAGTGTTGGCCCATGCACCAAAGGGTCATGGGTTCAATTCCCAGTCAAGGACATGTACCTAGATTTCAGGTTTGATCCTCAGCCCTGTTCAGGGTGCGTGTGGGAGGCAACCAATCAATGTCTCTCTCTCACATCAATGTTTCTCTCTCTCCTCCTCCCCCCTCCCTCCTTCCCATTCTTTCTAAAATCAATGGAAAAAATATCCTTGGGTGAGGATTAACAAAAAGAAAAAGAGAAAAGTGGGAATGAGTTGCATCTTAAATATACCTGTATACATATTTAAAAACCAAATATAGCCAGTTCAATTCCCAGTCAGGGTATATGCCCAGGTTATGGCTTGATCACCAGTAGGGAGTGTGTAGGAGGCAGCTGATCAATGTTACTCTCACACATCAATGTTTCTCTCTCTCTCTCTCTCCCTCTCTCTCTCAAATCAATAAACACATTTTTAAAAAATCATATATATATATATACATGATTTCTTAGAAGGCTGTTCAATTCCCTAAAAACTTCCCATTAGCAAAATAAATTTAAAAAATTTTGATTCACAGTATTTACTGGCTTTTTTTAGGTAATAAGATCAGTGCAAGTAAATTGTTCTTAACTGCTGATAGGGTAAACAAACATGAAAGATTTGGGTCCAAAACTCTTCTCCTCCTTTTACTCCAGAAAGACTAATGGGGCCTTTGAGGCTACTTCACTGACAGCTTGTAATCAAAACAACCTATCTACACACAGGGGGAAGAACTCTTTCATCTTCAAAACTAAAATTCGGAGAGTAAATGCAATTAAATCCAAAATTTGGAGGAATATTTTTCCTTGACTATGAAGAACTGAATCTCAGAGGAAGATAGCTTGAAGAAACCGGAGCCACTGTTGCATTTGAGCCTGATAGAGAGATGTATATATATGTAGTGTCTAAATATGAGGAAAACCTATGCAGAACTGAAACAGCTTGTGGTTAAACCTCATCATAATGTGGTCTTGGACTTCCCATTTCACTTCCCAGGCATCTGCTCTTTTAACCATTAAACCCATCTCCTAAGCAATACAATACAGTAGAAAGAGCACTGAATGACAGTCAAAAGAATGGGCTCTACACCAAGTTTTACTACTTAAACCAGTTGTTTAAATTCTCTGTATTCAGTATTAACTGAGAATGTGGGGTGAGAGTGCTCTTCAAAAATTTCCACCCAGGTATCCCTTTGGAGAGATATATCAGAAACTAACCAAACCCAGCTCTCCTACTGCTATAATCCAGATTAAAAACATATACATTGTTCTTATCTACCCCTTTCCCACAAAAAACAGTTACCAAATTCTATTTATGTTTCTTTGGATCACTCCAATCTTCCAGTTTCTGCACTGCCACCACTCCTCAGACTCCTTCCCAGGATTACGATAGTCCTCCAACTGCCCTCTCTTCCTCATTGTACACCACCCGGCTGAATCAATTTTCCTAAAGTACTAATTTACACATAAAATCTCCTGCTTGTGGCCTGGACAGTATGGCTCGGTGGTTGAGCTTCAACCTATAAACCAGGAGGTTGGGTTCAATTTCTGGTCAGGGCACATGCTCGGGTTCAGGGGCATGCAGGGGGCAGCCGATTGATGATTCTCTCTCATCACTGACATTTTTCTCTCTCTCCCCCTCTCCCTTCCTCTCTGAAATCAATAAAAAATAATTTTTTAAAAAAAGAAACCCTAGGATGCTCATCAGTCAAAACAGTAAAAGGTAAACTAGGCCATTAAAAAAAATTATCTGCTTGTGGATTTTTCACTCTAAGTATAAATCAAACTTCTCTGCCTGAGATTTAAGGTCCTCTCCAACTTACTAGTCTCATTGCTCTCCTCGGTGAAATACCATGCAACGAACTGTCTACTCAGTCTGCCCCCAAACCAAGTTGGGCTCAGCTCACTGCTCTCCTGCCTTGAATGTTCCCTCTATACTTACTCAGTCTTCTCCCCTGAGGCCTAGATTATCCTAAAGATAAAAATTTGCCTACCTACTACCTCTAACGCCATATAACTATATAACTGTACTCCTCACTTGACACTTACTACCCAAGAGTTAGTATTACTATTTATCTTTTTATGCATTCAGTCTTCACAACTAATTATTAAGTTCTTGATGACTTTTACTCTGCTATACCTGAAGCCTAACTTTTCAGAAGGCAGATAGCCAATAAAATGTTAAAGATATCTACTACCTCTATTTGATGGTACATATGCTACTAATAGCCTGTATTTCTCACATCTTGTTTTCTATACATGTATTTATGTATATATGTAACTATGTTCCGTTTAACCCAGAATATAAATTCCCGAGGGGCCAATTCTCCTACTACCTATTTAATTACTGGTTAACACTTCCTTGACATCTCCTTACAGCAACTTATCCAAATTCCAGTACACAGCGGGTATTCAATAGAAAGGAATTTATAGTCTCAACTAGGCAGCAAACGTCAAGGGAAATTTATGGATGATTTTAAATCTTCATTTCTAGAATGAACTAGTACAAAAAATTACAAGGATAACTTAGAGAAGTAATTTAATGTTAAAATGAGAGGTCACCATGTGCCAAATAGCTAGGAACTTATTTTAGGCATTCAAAGAAGCTAGGATGCAGCATCTTTTTTTGTTGTTAATCCTTACTCGAAGATATTTTTTCCATTGATTTTTAGAGAGAATGGAAGGGAAGGAGGGTGAGAGAGACAGACAGACAGACATCAGTTGGTTGCCTCCCACATTCGCCCCAACTTCGGCCAGGTATTGAACCCGAGACCCGTCAGTGCGCAGGCCGACACTCTAACCACTGAACAACACAGGCCAGGGCTGAGTACAGCATATCTTAAGTCTAAATCTCAAATTGCATTTTCAGAATTCTGAGAGGTGTGGGAAGTCTCTATCCCTGGTCAGTAAACAACAGGGACCAAGTATCTTTCATGTCAGGTAATCCTGTCCTTAGTACTAATGGAAAATTTCAGAAAACAAATAGTCTAACACTCAGCCAGGTCAGCTTCCAGTTCAAAGAAGACAAAAGCAAATGCTCACAAGGTTACTAATAAAAGCAGGTAAATTTGAAAGCATTTGAGAACCTGCTGCCTAAAATATTTTTGTTAGCAAGGCATTATATTTTCCCACTGTCTTGCCTCGATTCCTTACACAGGATTGATTATCTTCAAGTAAATATCAAAAATTATTTTTCAAAAACCTCAAAGAAATGTTCTTCTTTTCCTTTCATGTCAGTTATTAATGATTCAAAAGGCACTAACAGACCAACTCATTTTAAATGTCCCTGACTTTTCAAAGAGCTATTTTAGGACACAAAACTGTAATTTCCAAGTTGAATTCTATATATGATGTTTCCAAGTAGCATGTAGCCTGAATACAACTTTAATACAGTCAAGGTACAAGGTTTATAAAGAATTCTAAGCCAGGTTTTGAAGGAGGGGAGGAAACAACCTCTTTAAATGTTTATACCTATTCCCTTTTTCCTTTCCTGTTCTTCAATCCTATACTATACCAGCTAACTCCTGCTATCTGCTTCTTTGCTTCTTTCCCTGACTTCTGCATCTCCCTACCCCTTATCCTAAGAACTGTGTGGGAAACTACAAGATAAGAGTCTGGTGTCAGGAGCTGGGGCTCTTGCCCTCTTCCCTGTTAAGTCTCCAAATAAAATCAAGGGCCACAGGCAGTTTTCTCTTCTATGGCTTGTGCTACCACATCTCCCTTATCAAGACAAGACAGGAGACATGGGGGTAGCAGGAAAAGATGCGGGAGAGTCATTCACTCAAAGGAATCATAAGCTTATTAAAGCTTACCCGATCAATTTTATGTTGCTATTGACTGCAAGTTTTCATTCTAGGCTTATTCCCAGAGCCTATCTTGTCAATAACCCTCACACACCCCCACCCCCCAAACCTTCCCAAATATACTAAGAATGTGGGCTAAGAAATAAAAACATTTTATCAAAAATTTGAGCTAAACATAACTACAAGAGAAAGTCGGTTGCAAATTAAATTTTAGAAATGCATTTTAGAACCACAAACAGACTTGGGATTCTCCACTTCAAAAAGGTTCATGATATTCTTCAGAACCCCAGGAGGAAATCAAGGCCTGAAGTATTAAGGTTAGCCACACAAAACTGCCCATATTTGACTGCTTTTACCTACAAAATTGCAATTTCATATATTCAACTTAATATTTAATTTCTTCTTGGTGGGGGAGGGAAGAGTTTCTGGAAAGCCAAAATGATGTTTTTGGGGGACTATACATTCCACAATTAATAACTTCAAAATATTCTGCTGATTCACAACCTGGTCTTGTTAATAAAAAGGTGACTAAAAATATATGTACATAGTATACATGTATGTATGTGTATATTGGGTTTTCCTCTTTAGGGGCCAAAGAATTCCTGGCTCCCAGCAGTGTTCATTAAGTGAACAGATAGGCTGCTTTTCCTCAACACCAATATCCCATCGCCAGTGAAGGTGTCAAGACCTTGATGATAATAGCAGAATTTGATAGCTCGTGAAAGTCTGGCCATCGGAGCACACTGCCTCAAAGGCCATCAGGAGTAATTCCCAGGAGTTTCCTCATTGGGATGAGATCAGCGATCAATTCCCATTTCATTTCTCAAGGAATGTTTGCTCTCATCTAATACAGGAAGTTAGTCTTCACTGCTCTCACCATTTATGTACATTTTTATATAATTTTCAGGCTGAGAGTTTCTTTTGAAGCTTTATTTTTCATGGGGGCCACTATAATGCTCATAATTAAATTGATGGTTCACCATCACAAAGGACGGTCTTTATTTTCTTATTTATTAATTAACCATTTAGTTGCTAATGGATACTAAATGCCTACTACACGTAAGTTATTGTGGCAAGCCCCATGAGATACAAAGATAAAAAAGACCTTTTATCTGCTTTCCAGAGCTTATAGTATAGTAGAAGAGGCATGCAAATAAACAATAAATAAACTCAAATACAAGGACATATAACCACTACCAGACAAGTACCAATAAAATGAAAGGAGAATTCAGAAGTGGGAAAGATCATATCCTGTTAGAGAAGAAAAAAAATCAGGGTATGATTTAAACTGGGACTTTGATGGGTAGGATTTGTTAACAGGGCAAGTGCAGAGGGCAATGAAGGAAACCTGCTTTACGAATGGGTGATTAAATGAACTAGATTTACATGTAGACATATCTAAAAAACAATATAGGGAAAAAGGATGCAAAAGGATACATACACTTTGATTTTATTTATGTAAGATTTCAAAACAAAGCTGTGTGTTGTTTGTGTATATATATATAATATTAAAATAAAAAGAAAGGTATATAACATGAAGTGGAATGATATATATCAAATCAGGTCAGTAGTCATTTCCCGAAAAAGAGGAAGGGAGAAAGGATGCAGAGTGGGGCTATAGCTTATGTAACATTTTATATCTTTTTAAAAATATATATTTTATTGATTTTTTACAGAGAGGAAGGGAGAGGGATAGAGAGTTAGAAACATCGATGAGAGAGAAACATCAATCAGCTGCCTCCTGCACACCCCCTACTGGGGATGTGCCCAGAACCAAGGTACATGCCCCTGACCGGAATCGAACCTGGGACCCTTCAGTCCGCAGGCTGAAGCTCCATCCCAGTGATGGTGAACCTATGACACCTCTGACACGCGAACTCATTTTTTTGGTTGATTTTTCTTTGTTAAATGGCATTTAAATATATAAAATAAACATCAAAAATATAAATCTTTGTTTTACTATGGTTGCAAATATCAAAAAATTTCTATATGTGACACGGCACCAGATTAAGTTAGGGTTTTTCAAAATGCTGACACGCCGAGCTCAAAAGGTTCGCCATCACTGCTATCCACTGAGTCAAACCGGTTAGGCTACCATTTTATATCTTAAAGTGAGCAAGACATTTAAAACAAATATGACAAAATGTTAATACCCATTAAATTTGGGTTGTTGGCTCAAAATTGTGTTACAGTTTTTCCCCTGAACTTTTCTAAATAGTATTTAAAATACCTCATTATCCAAAATTTTTAAATTAAGAAAGGGCCAGGTGCTGGAATAGTGGAGTCATTAACATAAAAATAATAGTCAGGCCCAGCCAGCATGGCTCAGTGGTTGAGCATCGAGCTATGCACCAGGAGGTCATGGTTCGATTCCTGGTCAGGGCACATGCCCGGCTAGTGGGCTCGATCCCCATTGTGGGACGCGCAGGAGGCAGCCCATCAATGATTCTCTCTATCATTGATGTTTCTCTCTCTCTCCGCTCCCTCCCTTCCTCTCTGAAATCAATAAAAATCTATTTAAAAAATAAAATAACAACAGTCAGGAGCAGAATGAGTTCCTTAAACCTGAAGATAACAATTGATTCACCTATTGAGACTGAGGAAGACCCTTCCTCTCCCTCACACAGTGTGCACAAAAGGCACCTAGAACAGATGGAATGGGGCTGACAAATATGAACAAGAAAGAAGTTGTTGTTGCCATCCTAAATCAGATATCTGAGGGGAGTAAGACCCACCTTCCCACATAACATAAATGCTGGTGTAACCAAGTCATCTCCCCAAAATGAAGCCAAGGAAACTTCCAGTTACATAGGAATTCAGATAAAGACTCACTGTGAGTAGCTATTCTGCGCCTATCTCTCCTCCCCTCCTCCAAACACTCACAAACAAAAACAAAATGTACCCTTGCCCACTTGAGAAAGAATTAAGAACTGGCAGCTCTGCTAAAGTGGACAGTTTCCAAGCCAAGGCCCTTCTCTGAAGATGTTGACAGAGCCAGAGAAAAGAGTAAAGAAATCACAACTCAGTTAAGTTTTAAGAAAAACTTATCAATGGAAGGTATCCATCCTTCACATCCCCTTGTGTCCCAACTTTCACCAGGGATTGAAATCTAAGGCCCTAAGATGTCCTTTATCCTGTTCTTAGACTATTCTCCAGCAAAAATGACTAAAACACAAAATCCAAACTTCTTTAGCACGTTACACCCAATTTTCCTCACAAAAAAATCCAATGAAATAAAAAATACTGAGAAGATTTAGAACCCAACTATAATGACATATATGTATTTTTTTAGATATATTTTTTTGTCAATGCCCAATTTCTTTCTTTTACCAAAGTTTCACTGGTACAACTTAAAACTAAGTTTAAAAGAAAACAATTTGCAGGGAACTTAGCAGGAGAGATAAATACATCTGCACACTCAATAAAAACAAATACCTTGACATTCTTCTACAACTGAATCATTACAGCTGAATAATAACATCCTCTTCACTCCACTCCAGGGCATCCAACTGTCCAAGGTCAAAGGTCCCTATTCCCCAAGGTAATCTGAGGGCAGATCTTCCACAGTCAGACCTGGGAAAAGTTCGTTGCACTGGTAAACAGACAATGGGATGGATGACAGAAATCCCTCTGTCTTCTGGCACAATACAGTGTGTGAGAATGTAAGGAACACTAGAATGGGACTTGCGAAGGACTTAGAGAGGTGACCTAACATTTACTAATCACCTGCCACATTACAGGCACTGAAGACTGAATTCCAGACCAACCTATCACTAAAACTACTTCTGTGATCCTGAGTAAAGCTCAGGCATTCCATTTGAAAATGAACAAGGGAGACTAACAAAGCATAACAATCCCTGTAGTTATTCCACGATTCTATAAACATGATCACTCAACAACAAATGTGTTACTGTTAAGTATAGTAAGGTTATTTTTAAAGCCTTCATTTTGTTCCTCTCCAATCCACTGTCTACACACCATTGACAAAAGATCTTTCTAGAACATGAAATTTACTTTATCACCCAATGTGATTCATCGTTTATTTCAGCACAAGATAAAGCTGTCTGTGATCAGCCTTACCTACTTCCCCAGTCTCACCCCTGCCCTCCAACCCTGGCCTCCAGCCAAAATAATTATTAAAAGTTACCTGAAGAAGCCTGGCTGTTTCGTTTCTTTAAGCTTTTGTTCATGCTGTTTTCTCAGCCTGCAGTGTACTTCTTTCTCCCTGTCTTCTGTACGGTATATCCTTAACTCATCTTGCAAGACAGCTCAAATGTCTTTTCCTCTGGGAGGCACTTTCAAAAGTGTGTGTGCCCAAGGCAGAACTGACCTGCAGGCCCCCACTTTCTCCCCTACTACTTCTAGTGCAGCATCTCTAAACCTTCATTCCATCTAGATATTTGCACATCTGTCTCCTCCCACTAGACTAGACTCTTGTAGGTAGAGACCTTGTCTGACTCATCTGTTTCCTGTTCCTAAAACAATGCTTACAAGACGACACTCATTCCAGGGATTTGATGGAGTAGGGAGTAGAGCAGTGGTTCTCAACCTTCCTAATGCTGCGACCCTTTAATACAGTTCCTCATGTTGTGGTGACCCCCAACCATAAAATTATTTTCGTTGCTACTTCATAACTGTAATTTTGCTACTGTTATGAATCGTAATGTAAATATATGATATGCAGGATGTATTTAGGTGACCCCTGTGAAAGGGTCGTTCGACCCCCAAAGGGGTCGCGACCCCCAGGTTGAGAACCGCTGGAGTAGAGGCATAGAAAATAGGAAGGAGATCCTTAGCCAGCTTGGCTCAGTGGATAGAGAGTCAGCCTGCGAACTGAAGGGTCCTGGGTTCGATTCCGGCCAAGGGCACATGCCTGGGTTGCAGGCTCGATCCCCAATAGGGGGCGTGCAGGAGGCAGCCGATCAATGATTCTCTCTCATCTTTGATGTTTCTCTCTCTCCTTCTCTCTTCCTCTCTGAAATCAATAAAAAATATATATATATTTTAAAAAAAAGAAAATAGGAAGGAGAAGGAAGAATCAATTGGGATGGCCTCAAAAGTGGAGAATCGTTAGTGTTTATCAGTACCATCAGATTTGGCCTTCTGTTCTTTCCCGAAATTCTAGTCTTCAGACACCTTATTCATTCTCTTGGCTACAGCTACAAATGCTAAAGAACTGCAAAACCACACTTGCAAGGTAGTAACCCCCACCTCTCGGCCAGCTTTAGGCTCATCTCTAACAACAGGAACAGCTTTCGCTTGGATGTTTCATTGCCACTTTAGATCCAACACATCTCAAATTGAACTCATCATATTCCCCTAAAAAAGAAAAGACAAAACCTTCCTATCTTCTCTATTTCAGTCAATGTCTTAGAAACCCAGGCTTAAACTGTCATAGACATACTTGATCACTCCCCTTCATCTTCACTGTCCAGTCCAGATGATTTCAATTTTTCCTTCACAATCTCTTTTTCTCTTTCTTCTCCTTATTCCACTCTCCACACAACTCTAGTGTATCACCTCACACACCACAGGTGCCAACTTTACCTTCCCTCCAAGCCAACCTTGTTCCCTACGATCATCATATTACTATCCCAATCAAAATTTCTCAGTGGTTCACAATTTTCTATCATTTAAAATCTAAACTTATAAGCCTGGCTTTTAAGACCCCTTATCAACATAGCTCCAAACCATCCTAACCACCTTTGTTTCACTATTTACTGCTACTCAGTCTTATCACTGCCCCAAGAACATCCTGAGTATATCCCTATTCCAGGCTTTTACTTGATCCCTTCTCAGCTTCAAAATGAAATAATTTTTGTTGTTATTGTCTTCATTCCTTGTACCTAATACCATTTTATTTTTTAAGATCTGGAATCAGTTCCAATTCCTCTGTGACATCATTCATAAGTACCTGAGTACTCTTCTCTCAAAATACCTACGGTATAAAGTGTGTACTATGCAATCAAAAATATACTTTCACATTTTTTTAAATTTTATTAGTGTGGCATAATAGAAGCTCAATAGGTAGTCATTTCTTCCCATTCTCCTTACTCCTAACTGGACTGTAAACTCTTCAAGGGCACAAAATTGTCATTTTATCTAATCCTCCACATCATCTAGCATAGAGCTAAACTCAGAGCTGGTCACTAAAAATAATAGTTTAGTGATTTCTCCTATCCAAAACTATTTATTCCAAGAAATAAAGGGATAAAACATAATCCTAAAAATCACAGTTGAAAATAATCCTGAACTACACTAAGATTCCTGAATTTCCACCTCTGATTTCCAGCTGAGATACTACAATATTCTGACTCAAGAGTAAATAATAATCCTGTGCTCATGACATCACAAGCACATAGTTTGGTAATGATGATGAGAAGGTGGGGGTGGGGAGGCAGGTAGGCATGAAGGAAAGCAAGTAGACTGAAAGAACAAGGTTGAAAGAACAGCTGTGTGATTTTATTCATTTTTAAATGTGGACACTTCTTACTCTTTTTTTCTTAATTGGCCATATTTTCAAACAAGTTTACTTCAGGAGGGAAGATCTGACCGATTTTCAGTGGAGCTAACATCTGGAAGAGCCTCTACAAAGCACAGGTCTTTTGAAAAAGCCACCTTAATCTTTAACAATGCAACATATGACAGTAAGATTCCTCCCAATACTGTGAGTGAAGACTCATTCTGGCTGCAACATCTACCACTCACTCTTAAGGATAAGGTGTCTAGACAGCCTGAGAGGCCATATTGGACCCACACAGATTTTGAAAAGAAATTGTTCTTCATTAACATATGCAGTCTAGTCTTAAATGTCCTCAAATGGGTTATTCATTTTATGGATTTCTGAGGCAAAAGCTTTAATTTAAGCTTGACTGTTCTGTCACCATCAGGTAATACAAGCTTAGAACTGCAGATTCATTTCAACAGTAGTATGATCGATCCCAAAACACGAAAATAAATCTGGTTAAAAAATAATGTATTTCAAGCCAAGAAATGTATTAAGTTCTGAATTACCAATGCTAGTGCTCTCTACACTAGCAGAGAAAGTTAAATGTACTTAAAACATGATGCTGTCCTTACCATAAGCTCTTGAGGAGAATCCTGCCATAGTCTTGAGACTTCCCCACAGATCGGTACAATGGGAGACAAACACAAGCAGAGCTCAGCATAGTGAGTGAGGTGCACGAATACAAAAACTTCTACAAGGAATCTTATGTCTCCTGGCTGATCCTTTTAAGCCAGGATGGTCCAGAAGAGAAGCAGGAGTCACAATGTACCGGTGCCTGCCTGATTCCTTGTCCCTGAGTTCCTGAACCAGAAGACTCAATACTCCTTATTAAATCCATCCTTTGTTCAAGGACCTACAATGATTCTATTGACCCTTCTATCAACACACAACAGAGTCTGGCCACTGAGTCTCCTCCACCCTCTTGCTTGCTCTACCCAGGACTTGACCAACCCACATTCTCGGCAGTCACTCTCTTTTATTCCGACAAACACAACTTCGTCATTCATACTGTACATTCTATACTTTCTGCCTGGAAGATCTTTTCTTTACTCCTAACATTTACTTGAATGCTCACACATATTTTATAGCTAAGGATGAAGTCCATTGTCCAAGGTCACATAGTATAAACCTCAACCAAGATATGAACCAAGTTTCATCTAACTCTGTAGTCCCTGCCTCTTTGTGACTCTAATCCATTGCCTCCGAAGTTCATTTCAAATTTTACTGATTCAGAAACAGTCCCTAATTCATCTCATTCTTCTTTTGTTACTTCAAGTTTTCTAGACTTTACATACTGCATTTATGGCAATCATATTTGGTTTTGTTTCTATGTTGTTTCCTAAATGTTAAAGCTTATAATAGTCTGCCTTTCCATTTACTGTATACCGCCTTCCCTAACCCCACCCCATCCCAAGGGCAAAAACACCTGTCTACACCTTTTACATCTTCCCAAAACCTGTCACTGGAGTCTACAGACTGCTTTATCCACCTCAGTATTCAATCATTATTTGGCAAGGACTTCTTACTTAAAAAAAAAAAAATCAACTCCCTCTTTCTATCATATTAAAAAATCAACTGAGTTCTGGCATTCATGATAAAACTGCCCTGCAACTACATTCCAGTTCCACAGATTTTAATTATCTAAATTTATCAGGGGCTGTTGAGAAAATTCCAGTCTGCCATTGCACGGCTCCTACAGGAAACCTACTGCTGAAGTCACATTTAAAGCGATGTTTAGGGAGTCTTCCCTTGACGGGATGAATGTTGAGTGAGAAGGGGTGCTTCCTTACAATGTCCTCTGCCAGCATCCTTAGCATGCCTGAGACATTTAGAACCGCTAGAGCTTTTGACAAATGTTACTCAGTGCCCCCCATAACAAACTGAGAACTTATCTTTAGTACTGAGTTATTCCATCATAATTCACTTGGTTAATCATACTGAATCTCAAAATTCCAAACAAAGCCTTCTGAAAACTGGGAATAGTGGTGGGTTATTAGGCTGCCCTACACTTAACCTTGGTTTATTTAACCCCTCCATCCTCACCCCTATCCCCGCAGAATTATATATGTAGTTCAACTAGGGAAAGTTGCTAAATACAGACATAATAGAATTTACCAAATATGATCACTAATATCGACACAAACCAACGCACATATTGAAAGAATTATTGATCAGCAGACTCTGAGAGGATGTGTGATTTTTAAAAATTAGATTTTACCCTCCAAATTAAATTTTCAATAGGTGTCCCAAAAGAAAGAGATTACGTAAAGGTTCAGGAAAATTTCCAAGTTGCTGGTGACATAACTCCACCAAGTCCAACTAACAATTAGCATTCGTTACTGGTCAGCCTGCCTTAATACAAGTCAGCAGACAGCCCTTCCTTTGGCAAAGGTTTAGGTGGTGTTTTCATTCACAAGGAAGTTTCTGGCATTAAATGAAAGGGGTAAGTCAAATCTGGCAACAACAAAAAAATTAGTTATAGTTTGGGAAATATCTTCCTTCCATTTTCCCTTCCTGCTGGAATGCATAAAGTCCAAAGTGGATAGCTGTTCAATTCTAAATTATTCATGTTAATGGATAATTATCGGCAGAAAGGTGCTGATAATCCAAAATGGGAAAATTTTTTAAATAACCAATTTCAGTTTTGGAATATCTTTTCAGCATATTTACCTTCTCAATTACTCCTAGCATGAGCTAATATTTGTATTCATTTGCAATCCCAAAGTACATAGTAACTGGCCACTTATTCAGGGAGGTGCTCTGAGGCACACAGGGTAGCTAGTGGAAATTATAACAGACCCATATTCAGACTCCAGATGAGCCACATCAACTTCATTTATTTTACAGTTCTGTTCAGCCTTCAAAATATCAACAGACTAGCACAGCAGGATGGTTAGTAAACTTTAAAAGGACTGCTCAAAAAACAATGAGGACAAAGAGTATAATTGTTTGCCTATAATGTATTCATTTGTAAATTATGCAGAGCAAATGTTTAATTACAAGTCTGATTCTCCCTAGCCACCTGGCTTAAGTCCCTGCAGTCTTTTCCACCCCATCAGGAACGCAATCTCGTTTACTCTGAGGGACATTTTTAAAGTTATAGAATATAGAAAAATGTTTTTACAAGATTTAGGATTAGCTACCCTTTTGGACTAGCCGTACCACCACTTCTACTTTGTCCTTTCCCACCTTAGAAATAGATTCTGAAAGACAAAGGGACCCACCTCCTCAAAGGTCTCCAAAATATACAGCATGAGAAGACAAAGACTGAAAATGTACCCATTTCGGATTTTCGAAAAAGCATTTTAAATAGGTCCTTATGAAAAGATAAGGAAAATAAGAGCCAAAGTCCCGCTAATTCTTGCTTTTGCCTTTGTAACTTCTGAAGAGTCTGCAGAGAACCTCACATAAAATTCCATCCGTCAGTTTCTTTCCACTTAACATTTCTATCTGCGCTGTGCCCAGAGGTAGACGGGCTACCTAGACGGCGGGCGCGGGAGGAGGAGGCTCAGCCCGGTGCTGCGCGCCGACGGCTAAAAATACGCCGGCCCAGTAAACAAATCCCATTCCGTCCCGACCGAGCGCACCGTTAACCCAGTAATTACGAGCAGAGGAGTGAGATCAGCAGCCCCCGGCTTACTCATCACCAGCGTCTAAAGTTTCCATCGGCTCACGGCAACTTTGCTTTTTTCTGAAGTTCACCCGCCGGCCCTAGAATGGCTCGCACACACTTTTCCGCTCCCTTCCTCCATTACCGGGCGCACCTCCGTTCGGCTATCGACAGGGGAGAGCACGCTTGTCTTTCCATTTTACTTCTATACGGAGACTTGACCATGAACTTTATCCGACTGTGGGTTAGTCGCCTGCACTCTCACCACCTACGACTCCACCATCCCTCCCCGAAAGTCTCGCTGACACCGTCCGAACTGCCCCGCGCACTTGGGGGACCAGGATCGGGGGAGGGAGAGGGGAGAGGACGCGGGCACAGGTGAAAGGGAGGAGTAACAGGGAGGAGGGGACGAAGCCAGGGACAGCCAGGGCGAGGAGGGGTGCCCAGAGGCGCCGGCCCGGGGCGAGATGTAATCAGAAAGGAGAAGGGGGACCGTGGAGATCGGAGGGTCAGAGCTGGGGAAACCGGAGGGGCGGGAGGGGCGGGGGCAGAGCGGGGGAGGGTGACAAGGCGGGGGGCTCTGTTACCCTCGCGGCTCCCGGGGCGAGGCCCTAGGCCGGGGCGGAGCGCGGGGCCCGGCCGCCTCTCCTCATTCCTCTGCTGTGACCCCGGGGTCCGGCCGGCCCCTCCCCTGACGACGATGGAGGCGGAGGCGGAGGCGGTGGCGGAGACGGCGACCGCGGCTGTCGCTGCGCCCGGGAGCCGGAGCCGGAGCCAGACGGGACTGACCGGACCGGCCTCCTCCAGCGGCTTTTTCCTACTCCACACACGGTCGCCGCTCCGACTCCGGCGGCTGGTTCAGGATCGGTGGTTTTCGGCCGTCCGGCCGGAAACAAGCGCCAGTTTCCGGCCGGAGCGGGTTGGTGGTAACACCCAAGCCGCCCCCGGGCCTCCTCCCGCCCCGCCCGCCCCGCCCCGCCCCGCCCCTCCCGTAGCAGCCCCGCCTTCAGCGCCGCTCCCCTCGCCGCGGCCGGTTTGGCGCCTGCCCCGCGCGTGACCCGGGGTTTCCCTGGCCGGGCCCCTGCGGCCGCCGGTCTGGAGGGGTCCTGAGCCCGAGAGGAGCGGGCAGGGGGGCTTTTGAGACTTGGCGGTCGACTCCGTGGCTGCAGCACTTTGGGAAGAAGCGGGAAGAAGCGGGTGTCCTAGAAAGGTGAGGGGGATGAAAATGCCCTAGAATGAGACGTCTGAAATTCCAGTGAGAGTCTAGAATGAAGAGACTCCATCATAGACTGACCAGAGGAAAATTAGCGCCTCTTCCAGAACAGGCTCCGTCCAGTTATGCACTCCCCTTTCTTCACTCCTGAGGTAAACATACCCTTCCCTATACACACCCAATACTTATTAATTTGCATAATGATGATACGTTATGGACACATCTGCCTTAGACCGTTAGCACAATCAAAAAAAGTTATGTAGCCGAAACCGGGTTGGCTCAGTGGATAGAGCGCCGGCCTGCGGACTGAAGGGTCCCGGGTTCGATTCCGGTCAAAGGCATGTACCTGGGTTGCAGGCACATCCCCAGTGGGAGATGTGCAGGAAGCAGCTGATCGATGTTTCTGGCTCTCTGTCTCTCTCCCTTCCTCTCTGTGGAAAATCAGTGGAATATATTTTTTTTAAAAAAATTATGTAGAACCTTTTTTATGGTAATGCCTTTTAACAACGTAATTCAAATATTTATTGAGTCTCCACTATGTGCAAGGCACTGTGCTCATTTACATTGGGGACACAAAAATGAGCAAGACATCAAGGATCTTACACTTTAGTAGAATACATGAAACTATATCCTATAAGGCAGAACTCACATGTGCAATGTGTTACAATATGATATGGCTACGAGAACATAAGCTTGCCTGGCACATAGCACACCTTCCATATTTGTTGGATGAATAAGGAAATATTAGGAGAATGTGGACTGTTTCAAGAAAGAAGTGCTGTTTAATAAATACCTCTTATGATAAACACAAAACGGGGGTAGTCCCTGCTATAATCTGACCAAGAAAATCCTCCATTCAAATTCCTAACATTGTGGCACCTGGTCTACATATTCAAAACATCTATTGTCTAAATTGTGCCTGTTAGGTCTATTTATAAATAAACTAGAGGACCAGTGCACAAATTCATGCATCGGTGGTATCCTTCGGCCTGGCTTGCAGAGATAGGGCCGAAACCAGCTCTCCGACATCCCCCGAGAGGTCCCGGATTGCGAGAGGGTGCAGGCCAGGCCGAGGGACCCCACCTATGCACCGGGGCAGGGAGGGACCGCGGGAGGGCTCCAGGGCATGTCTGTCCCATCTCACCCAGTCTGGATCAGCTGAACCCCAGCAGCAAGCTAACCTACCGGTTGGAATGTCATAGTGACTGGTTGGACGGTTGGACACTTAGCATATTAGGCTTTTATTATATAGGATATTACAGTCAACTTTTCTGTCTCCTCACTAATTTCTGAAGTCCTCAGTTTCTAAACAGGTGGAGAAGAGACATATTAGAATTATCCATCTCAAGACTAGAAAATCGACTCCTGAAACAGGAAACGTCCTAGCTAGCTATATCTCTTGGGGATACCCTGGGTTTACAGTTGAAGATTGAGGCCTGGGCCGAGGGCCATACCACGGCCAAGCAGGTCTGAGTGCCTTGCACCCAGGACCAACAATACAGGTTAGCAAGTAGAGCCATTTGGCCTGAGCTTCAAGCATGTGAGGACCACAGATTTTGGCTACATCTCAGTGGCAAATTTGAGGAGGAGAATACGATGAGACTTGGTCATTTAAGTTGATTCTAATTGAACTCCATTGATCACACACCCCCGCCCCTTGCTAGATAAGTCTGAGGTAGGAGGACAGATCTACAGATGAGAAGATTCAAAAATCTAAAGCTGTCTTGTTTTACCAAGGCCCTCCCAGGACCGGGTTATGCCCATCTGTGTCCTTTTAGTCTTCTGGTGTTCAAAGGCATTCTCCACCCACAGTACAAGGCAGACTTTTACTTTTGACAGTAACCACGAGAAGTTTCCAAATTTAAAAGCTGGTCCAAGTTGCTGGTCAAACTCATTTGTGACCACACTTTACAGACTTGCCTGAAAATTTAGGGGCCAGGAAGTGATGGGGTTACAGTTGCTTTGTGCCTGTTTCTTACTCTGACCATCCATCATTCATTGTTGTTTGTGCAATTGCTCAATGGACTGCTTGTTTGGGGTCAGCCGGGGCTGTGTGGGTAGCAGTGTGGTCAGCCAGGCTGAGAGCCAGGCCACCTGGGTTTTGGTCCCAGCTCAGCCAGCCCCTAATCCATGAAGTGAATCCCTTCCTATTCCTCTGTGTCAGTTTCTCTGCCTAGAAACTGGGGACCTCTTCTGTAGTGATGTACAGCCATTCAAATGCTCAGTAGTGATGTCATTGTCGGCAGCCAGAACACAGCCAATTATTATTAATTATTATTATTATTATTATTATTATATTTTTATTTTTATTTTTTTGCTGACAGGTAGAAGAATAGTGAGTGGGGAAAATAAAAGCAGCAGAGAAAAGCCTACCAATGTACTTAGGACCACACACCCTCATCTGCCATTCGGTACAAAGTTCTTTTCCACCCTGAAGGCCTGTTTTTGTTTACTCATTTTAGCAATTCTAAGGGCTGCAGCAATTCTCTGAGCTTTCATTTCACTTTAAGCAAGAGCACAAAAAACAGCTTTTCATTTCACAAGAGAAACTTAAAGGAGAGATTATTTCAACACCGGGGCTAACGCAGAGAGTAGGGGAGATGTTCAGAGAAAGCTATTTTTGCAGATAACCCTGGAAAAAACACACAGCAATTGTTTGCATTTATATGCTTTTGTGGTGGAAAAGAAAACCAAACCAAAATAATTTCCTTTCCACTACCACCGCTATAATTTAGACCAGTGGTTCTGTGGAGTTTCAGAAATTACATACTGTCTCTGCCTAGGACTCAGACTTACTAACTCAAAATTCTTGGGATTGAGGACCATGAATCTCTGTTTATAAAAACCTGACTTTCGCCCTAACCGGTTTGGCTCAGTGGATAGAGCATCGGCCTGCGAGCTCAAGGGTCCCAGGTTCAATTCCAGTCAAGGGCATGTACCTTGGTTACGGGCACATCCCCAGTGGGGAGTGTGCAGGAGGCAGCTGATTGATGTTTCTCTCTCATTGATGTTTCTGACTCTCTCTATCCCTCTCCCTTCCTCTCTGTAAAAAATCAATAAAATATATTAAAAAAAAACAAAAAACCTGACTTTCGCCTTTCAGCCTCCAGAAGCTACGGCAACAGCACCCCCTGTGCCCAAGGGTGGGGGTGGGGGGACCTCCGGGTTCCAGCTAGGTTCATCCGTCCAGTGGGCCATGGAGCTCCAAGCAGTGGATGGAGAGCAGCCTGCACGTCCCAACCTGCCCACCCAGTGCCTGGCTCCCCCTCCTTCCCAGCCCTGGAGATAGCAGCCCCCCTGCTGCTGACAGCAGTGACAGCATGAAGGCTCAGGGTCGGCTCCTGCTCTTCATCCTGTGCTCCATGGGCTTCTCTGCTGCCTGTATCCTGCTATGCTGCTGGGCCTGCCTGGCCTCCTGCCTGAGCCCCCACCTCTCCAACTCCAGGCCCCTGGCACCAGGGCCGCTGCACTTCAGTGGATATAGCAGAGTGCCAGATGGGAAGCCACTGGTCCGAGGGCCATACTGTGGTTGTGCCATGGTGTCCACCTCCAGCCAGATGCTAGGCTCATACCTGGGCACCCAGATCAACAGGGCTGAGTGCATGCTTTGCATGAACCAGGCGCCCACCGTGGACTGGCTCACTATGATCCTTGCCCTGGAGCTATGCGAGGAGATCGTGGTCTGTGGAATGGTCAGCGACAGCGACTGCAGGGAGAAGAGCCACCTCTCAGTGCCTTACCACTACTTCGAGAAGGGCTGGCTGGACAAATGTCAGATGTACCTGGCACACGAGCAGACACCCCGCAGTGCCCACCGCTGCACCACTGAGAAGACTGTGTTCTCCGTGGGCCAAGAGGAGGCCCGTCGTTTCGCCTACTCGTCCTAGAGAACCCAGTAGCCCCACTGCCCAGCCAGCTGCATTGCCTTCCCCAGGCCTGCTTCCCATTCACACTCAACCAACATCATTTAATTTGTGGATCCTGCCCCTGCCATATGCCAGGTGGACCTAGAGTTCTTTCCTGCCCTACCCTGGGGACACGTGGAGCCATTTCAGGCCTTCAGACTTGAAGGGGGGAAGAGGGGACCATGGTGACTTTTGTACCCCCCTCCCCATCCCCGCTCCCTGACTAATCTGAATCTTTTCTCCGCCTCAGGTTCTATCCAGTGGCCTTTGCCTCCAGGGCTGAGGTCCCCCACTCACCAGCTTTGTGACCTTCGACCTTGTACCAGCCCTGGTCCTTCCTCTCTACACTCCCCCTCCACCCACCTTTGGTACCACACTTCCCAGGCTGATCGCCCTGGTCAAGGCAGTCCCGAGCTTGGAGTTTGGTTCACTGGGCGAAGGGGTCTTTGAACCGTGACATGCCAGGGCCACCCCGAGTGTACAGGTAAACGTGTTTTCTGGAAAATAAATAAATAAATAAAATATCCACGGTTCTTTTTCTTTTATTATTGAGGTATAGACACATAACATTATATTTGTTTCGGGTGTACAACAGTGATTCCGTATTTGTATACACTGTGAAATGATCATCACAATAAGTCCAGTTACCATCCATCACCATAGTTATAACATTTTTATTCCTGTGATGAGGACTTGCAAGATTTACTCTCTTAGCAACTTTCAAACACACAATACAATATTATTAACTAAAATCCCCATGACTTCTTTTTTTAAATATATTTTATTGATTTTTTTTTTTTTTTTTTTTTTAACAGAGAGGAAGGGAGAGGGATAAAGAGCCAGAGACATCTATGAGAGAGAAACACTGATCAGCTGCCTCCCACACACCCCCTACTGGGGATGTGCCCGCAACCAAGGTACATGCCCTTGACCAGAATCAAACCTGGGATCCTTCAATCCACAGGCTGACGCTCTATCCACTGAGCCAAACCGGCCAGGGCTCCATGATTTCTTTATAAGTGTAAGTTTGTACCTTTTGCCAAGACTGATGTCAAGGAGTTGACTGCCTATGTTTTCTTCTAGGAGTTTTTTTGTTTGTTTTGTTTTGTTTTCTGACTTCTAGGAGTTTTATGGGCTTTTAAAAAATATTTTTTTATTGATTTTATAGAGAAAAGGAGAGGGAGAGAGAGAGATAGAAACATCAATGATGAGAGAGATCATTGATGGGCTGCCTCCTGCATGCCCCCTATGGGGATCGAGCCCACAACCCGGGCATGTGCCCTTGACTGAAATCAAACCCAGGACCCTTCAGTCCACAGGCTGACGCTCTATCCACTGAGCCAAACCAGCTAGGGCAGGAGTTTTATGTTTTTATGTTTCAAGTCTTTAATCCATTTTGAGTTAATTTTTGTATATGGTGTAATACAGTAGTCTAGGTTTACTCTTTTGCGTGTGGCTATCCAGTTTTCCCAATACCATTTATATGCTTTCACCATTGTATATTCTTGCTTTCTTTGTCATAGATTAACTGGCCCTATATACATGGATTTATTTTCAGTCTCTATTCCATTGATCTATGTGTCTGTTTTTATGCCAATATCATGCTCTTTTGATTACTATAGCTTTGTAATATAGTTTGAAATCAGGAAGCATGATGCCTCCAGCTTTGTTCTTCTTTCTCAAGATTTTTTGGGTTATTTGGCATCTTTTGTGATTCCATACACATTTTAGGGTTGTTCTATTTTTGTGAACAATGTCATTGGAATTTCTATAGGGATTGTACTGAATCTGTAGATTGCTTTGGGTAGTATATACATTTTAACAATATTAATTCTTCCAATTCATAAGTACAGAATATCTTTTTCATTTATTTGTGTCTTCTTCAATTTTATGTACTAATGTCATAATTTTCTACCTAGAGTTCATGGCCCAACCTATATTATCTCCTTTTAAAGACTTCCTATAAAATCCTAAACTATAAATGTCTTTATCAATCAATTGGAACCTAAAAATTGCCTCAAAATTATTTTTCACAAGTATTTGTTCTTAAGCGAACTATTTAATCAATTAACGAAAAAATCTAGGAATAATAAAACAGCAAGGAAGAACAGTTCAGTGACACCATTTATGTTCCTGTACCTTGTAAAGGGTTCCTAGGATTAAGCATTAGGGGAACTCCTAAATAGAAAATCCCGACCTCCAGGTCTGTAAACACTAAAAATCACTGGAGGTACTTTGTTGTAAATAGGACTTATCAGCTCTCAATTATTGCAAGTGCTAGTCCCCAGGAGAGCTGTTAGGACATTAACTAAAGGACTCTTGGCAAGATTGCACGGGTTTCTGCTCCGGCCCTGACAAATCCCCCGAGAATGTAAGAATGGGCTTCTAAGGCCCTCAGACACCTAGCAACATGTAGGTAAGGAAGAGAAGCTGGGTCCGGAGCCTTTGAAGAGAGCCAGTGCTACCTTACCTAACTGGAATGCCAGCCAGGTAGGTCAATTTCATCTCCACCTCACAGGTGACACACCCTCAGGTTTGGAGGAAAAGCAAACAATTAGACTGCCAACACATTGGCTGGGACAATGAGGAGAGGCCAGGGGAATGGAGTGACTAAGTCACTATGTCCCCTGACCAGGTCTGCACGGGGAAGCGGGCCAAATTCAGGCTATTGGAAACCGACAGAGCATTCAGGGGACAGAAGAGGTGAGACTGCACTAAACTCCCCCTTTTCACGTGACTAATGGCCCACGTTGAACTCTATAGGTACTGCACACTAAGAATGTTTTCTAAATTATAAATATAGTTTCTTTCCCTACTGCAGGGAGCTCCGGAGTTGAGTGACTATATCTAATTGGCATCTTATTAGAGCCTCTCTCAGTGATGTGCCCTCTGACTAGTGCTTTCCCGGTTACTGACCTGATCAGCATTAGGGTTATCCCATGGCTTATGGTCTGTGAACAAGCCTGCAGATCACAGCGACACAGAGAAGTAAATGGAAGACAACTTTTTCAGCTGGAAAAAAAAAGCTAGAATTGAAAAGTGTAACCATTACTTGGGTTACCTTAGATTACACTTACCTAATGTGTTAGGTAACCTTCCTAGTTCAAGAAGAGATGGATTGCTGAGGGATCCACGGATGAATAAAGTAATCTAGGAGCACCCAAGAGAAAAGTGTAAGACCTGGGGGACATTTAAAAAGAAAGCTTTGCCCGACCGGCGTGGCTCACTGGTTGAGCATTCACCTATGAACCAGGAAGTCACAGTTTGATTCCCGGTCAGGGTACATGCCCAGGTTGCAGGCTCGATCCCCAATAAGGAGCATGCAGGAGGCAGCCGATCAATGATTCTCATCGTTGATGTGTCTATCTCTTTCTCCCTCTCCTTTCCTCTCTGAAATCAATAAAAATAAAAAAAGAAAGCATTGATATGGAAAGAGAGGAAGGAAAACTGAGGAGCTGAATCATGAAAAGTGGCAGAAGAATCTCACACGTGCTAATTAGGAATGCTGCCTTGCGACAGTTTCTCAGCGTTAGCTCCCCACCAGGTGGTGGCTGCCCTTCTCCTCTCCTAGGTCAGAGATCACACATAAGTGGCAGCTCTGCTCTTGCCACTAAATTATACTGAATATGGCACCAGACTGCTTGCCTCCTTGTCTAGATCCACTACAGGAGCAACAAAATGGGAATTGACACAATTCAGCAAATTCTGTTGATATTTTTAAGCTCCCACCCTGTGTAGGGCATACAAAGATACAATCATTACCTTAAGAAGCTTTCATGAGCAAGACTAGGCACTAGAAGTTCAAATGCTCCTGAGCTTGACACATGTCCTTCACCTTACCCAGGAAAAAACATGGAAGGTGGTGCAGACCATAAAAGGACAATGTGGTCTTTGACTACTGACATTTATTTCTGGAAGAAACTGAAAGGGTTGATTCTTACTACCCATACAGTACATTCTGTCATTGATTTCCTGCTTCCTACAACACGTTCCCTTTGATCTTTAGTGTCCTTCTCCCCTCCTCTAAATGAATAGTGTTTACAGACCATTATGCAGCAAACAGCATCTAACACTCAGAAAGAGAACACTGAAGCATAGCCCAGTAGTGTTGCTCTGGCCTATTTCTGTGGGATACCCTCACCTCTGGACATACACACATCCAGTTAGATTATATTGCAGATTCAGTTGTTACTAGTGCCCTTGCTTAAACCTAGGTGTTCTTTTTTATTCTTCCATGTTTGAATGCATTGTTAATACCTCTACGCTGAATCATTATATCTATTTCTTTCTCCTGATTACCATGGCTACAATCCTAGCTCATTACCTCTGACCTGAACTACTGTAAAATAACTCTACAACTGGCCTCTTGCCTTTAATCTCTTTCTTCTCTTGCTACCCCTCATGCCTTGCCTAAAACTAAGGTCTGGTCACATCATTCCCCTGCTCAAAAACCTTCAGTTTTCCTTGAAGAGAAATAATATAATTATTATTATAAGTATAGAACATTAAATAAAATATTATATTATTATACTAGAGGCCTGGTGCGCAGCAGGGGGGATCCCTCAGCCCAGGTTGAGGTAGGGCACAGGCCAGGCTGAGGGACCCCACCGGTGCAGATTGGGGCTGGGGAGGGACACGGGAGGTTGGCCAGCCGCGGAGGGATCGTGGGAGGGCTCCGGGGCGTGTCCGGCCCATCTTGCTCAGTCCCGATCAGCTGGACCCCAGCAGCAAGCTAACCTATGGGTTGGAACATCTACCCCCTGGTGGTCAGTGCACATCATAGCAAGCAGTTGAGCAGCCTTAGCATATCATTAGCATATTATGCTTTGATTGGTTGAACAGACCAGACAGTTAGCATATTAGGCTTTTATTATATATGATTATTTAAAATATATAATATGCTATGATATATTGTTTTATTATTATATTATAATAGGCTTATAATAAGAAGTATTTTTTTACTGTGGGTGACACTATACATCCCTGAAAAAATAAAAGAATTCAGAGATCTCACATATTGCTTTGGGATCATTGTGTAAACTGAAAAGAAAATATGGTCATTTAAAACCCAAACTGACAATAGCTGCTTTTAAAGGAGATAATGTAATTCCTACAGCAAAGAAAAAATTCTTCACACTGCCTCCACCCCCTCACAGAATTGCAAAAAGGGAGTGGTAGCCAACAGAAGTCTCTGTTGGTTCTTCTGAGGCTCAGAATGGGAACTGGAACAGATGATCCATATTTTAGCAGGACACATTCATGAGTCCTTGGCTATAATAAAATAAGAAAAAAATCAAACAATAAAAGGGGAGCCCTATGGGACGGGGTCAGGAAAATGCAGAACCTTTAAAGGAAGAGAGAGAACCAAGCAACATGGCAATATAAAACTTCGCCATTGCCTCCATATTGCAGCAAAGCCTAACACATACACAAATATCCGGTGTGAGGAATATTTTCTGGGGGCAATGAAATGAGTTGTTTCACTTCTTGGGGCAATGTTATGCAAAACAACAACAGCAACTAGAGGTGGTGACATGATCCATCCCTTGAACCAATCAGTAACAAAGAAAAGCATTGGGCACACCCCCACCTCCAGAATTTCTGGGGGGTTCTAACTGTACAGGAGAGTGGGCTTAACGATGTTTTGTTTGAATCTCACTGGTACCTTCACAGAAATATGGGTTACAATTTGATAAGAGGTGTGTATTCAATCCCTTTTTGCTTCCTTTCCCTGTGAGTCCTACAGGGGGCCCCATGTGGCACTCAGCACTAAATACGTAAATACTTATGTGATGATCGTGTTGACCTTCATTTTTCATTTTCCTTTCCTTTAAAATGGTCTGCTCAGCCCTAAACAGTTTGGTTCAGTGGATAGAGCGTCAGCCTGCAGACTCAAGGGTCCCAGGTTCGATTCCCGTCAAGGGCATGTACCTTGGTTGCAGGCACATCCCCAGTAGGGAGTGTGCAGGAGGCAGCTGATCGATGTTTCTAACTCTCTATCCCTCTCCCTTCCTCTCTGTAAAAAAATCAATAAAATATATATATTAAAAAATGTTTAAAAATAAAATAAAATAAAAAATAAAATGGTCTGCTCAGAGGCCTGGTCCATCATGCGTTTTCTGCTCCTCCAGCGGTGCCAGGAAGCTGTGTTCCCTCCATCCGTCTGAATGCTGCTGGGGCCAGTGCCCTTCCCTCGACCTAGGGGGTTGGAATCTGCCACAACCCGGAGAACAGTGGTATTCTGAAGGCCTTCTCCTCAGAGAAAAGAAAACACCAAGTTTCTTCCCCAGACTTATTGCCACCCACGCTCTTCCTTCCCTGGCAGGCCTCCCAGAGGTAAACTCTGCTAATAAGAAAGGTCCCAGATAATTAGGAGAGGAAATTGGAATCAAAGAGAGAAATAACGGAAGACACCATACGTGTGTCCTAGTTAGTAAAGCTAGTCTCTGAGCAGAACAATAGGTAGCTTCTGTGTGTTCCGAGGGAAGACAGTTGGCAAGAAGAGGCAGAAGAGGACAGAGCATTAGTAGTAGAGTAGGAATTATAAAGGGTGATTCCCAACTGCCCAATCATACCACTCTCAGGCCCACCAAGGGACCTCTATGCGCTGAGTCCTGAATTTGAAAACTCAGCCCAGCCGGTGTGGCTCAGTGGTTGAGTGTCTACCCACGAACCAAGAGGTCACTGGTTCATTTCCTGGTCAGGGCACATGCCCTGGTTACCCAGTAGGGGGCATGCAGGAGGCAGTGGGTTAATGCTTCTCTCTCATCGATGTTTCTATCTCCCTTTCCCTCTCCCTTCCTCGTGCTTTAAAATCAATAAAAACATTATATATATATATATATATATATATATATATATATATATATATATATATATATAGTACCATTCTGACTCTCCTCTGGCTATATCTCTCCCCAGAGGATGAGGAGGCTATGGAATCAGGAGGCATACATATCTGGAGCCTGGGACCACCACCCTCCACCTCTCCCCCACACCTATACACATACTTCTAGAGAGCATCCTCTGAGTTCCTGGGAATCTGGAATCTCTTCACAGGGTCCGGATTCCTGGGAGTGAACACCACCACTGATGGGCCAGCTCACCTCACTCCAGGCCACAACCCAGGAGTCCAATAATTCTAAACTTGAACCTGGCCTTTCAAGTTGTTATAAAAGTTTACTTGTCAAGGTAGAAGGATAAAATATATTTTATCTAACAACTTGTTAGCTTTATGAATAACTTAATTATTTAGACATATGGTGTATGGGTCTTTATTTGTACTTTGGCCCTAAGCCCCACAAATGCTAGGGGTGGGTCTATTTAAAATAAAAAGTGCTTGGGACTGGAGAACTGTGTATTTAAGGGACAGTATGCTTCTCTGCTAGTGATTAAAAGTCTTGACTACAAACCCAGATTTTTATTTACAGCTAGTGATTTATCTGGAAATTTTTCTCTAAAGCCAAGTAGACCCCTATCAAATAATTATCTGTGTCTAAAAATCTCATTTTCATAACAAAATAATTATTGGCACTTGTTGATTTCTTAGTTTTCAAACAGGGGTGTGGATTCTGGCCTCTGGTCTGCCTTATCTGGCCCAGTTCTGGCCCCTGCTGGGGCTGCCCCTCCCACCTCTTCTCTGCTTAGCTTCAGTCTCCCTCCTTCCATTTTCATCAGCCATTCTTCTAATAAAATAAAAGAAATATAATTTTTCAGTACATAATTTAAAATATATTTTTATTCAATAGCAAACAAACTGACTCATATTCCTTTCCCTCAAAAGGAAAAAAACCTAACAATTTTTGTTAAGTGACTCAGATTTTTTCCCCCTTTTGGGTCATATACTTTTAGTAGGAAACATGTTCCATTTTGCTATATCAAATAGTGTATTGTTAAGGCTTTTGATGTCTGATTTTTTTCCCAATGGGGGTGAAGAGGAAGGGAGGCTAGTCTTTGGCAGGGTTCTCCAGGCTGGAAGGACTTGAGCAAGGTATTTACTCACAGCAGCTGGGAGGGAATGAAGCCAGAGGGTGAGTGTAAAACTATATTTGGGGAGGTGTGGCAGGGGTTAAGTATTATTCTAGAGAAGCAAAATCTTGTCATCAAGTCCGACGGGCAAATTCAGAGTCAAAAATAGGAGATGAAGCCAGAGATCAGGAACCCAGTGAACTTGAGTACAGTGAGTAAGGCAGGTATGAGGTGAAAGGGTCCAGGGCTACAGAAGGAAGCAGACGGTCAGAGCTCCACGTATGGGATGAGCAAACATGGGCTAGGCCCAAGGTAGGTTTAGTGAGAGAGACATGACAGCCAGCCCAGTGAACCCAGACTCAGTGAATACCTTTCAGATGATGAAGTTGGTTTACTAATTAGGAAACAATATTTATGAAGAATATATAAGATTTATTACAATATGCATATTGTCAGCAAACTCAGCATCTTTCCTGAGGCAGAAGGGAGAAAAAGGTGTGAATGTGGACATTTAAAATTCACTAGCATTGCAGACAGAATGGTTACTCTAGACTTTCTCTTGCTACCAAATACAACCATCTAACCCAGTCATTTAGGAATAACAGTTTTTTTTATTCCAAAATGTAGAAAAATCTAGCCCCCTTCTCCCTCCCCTCTCCCCGCTCCCACCTCATTATCCTACTTTCCAGCCCCAGAATCTGGAACTCAGAATGAAAGTAATGATGAGTCAGGGCAATGATGAGTCAGGGTTAGTTCCACAGTTTTCACCTGAGACAAATACTGTAAAGTCACATGCCTTCTTCTGAAGCAGCTGATCTGGCTGAGGGAGCAACTCCAGCCCCTTGTAACTGGGCTCCTCTAGAAGAGCCACATTCACACGTGCTCACCTGAGCAGAGCACATACTTCATGTGGTTCTCAGACCAGCAACAGGACATCAGCTGGGAGCTCATTGGAAATGCAGACAGCAGGCTTGTGGGGGTAAAGAGATACCACAGGCCACATAATGACATCTTATCACCGTAAACCACCACCAACAGATGGGAGTCTATTCTCTGGGCAAGTCAGTCAGAAGCCACACTCCTTTTACCCTGCTTATTCAACTCGCTAATGTCTCCCTGAATTCACCTGATATGTCCAATAGTATATATTTTTAAGATCCCAAGAGAAAAAAAAAATACATGTCAATGTGCCCTATTACTAAAAGGTAGGAGGTACTTCTACTGAAAGACCAGTACATTATCATCAGTAGCATTAGCAGCTAAGGACATTGGCATCCAGTAAGATTTTATTGTTTGCCATAGTTGTGGCAAGACGTTTATCACAGTTAAATGGCAGTGGATAACCAGGCAATAGAAAAGACAAGGAGCGGAAACCGGTTTGGCTCAGTGGATAGAGCGTCGGCCTGCGGACTGAAAGGTCCCGGGTTCGATTCCGGTCAAGGGCATGTACCTGGGTTGCGGGCACATCCCCAGTAGGGAGTGTGCAGGAGGCAGCTGATCGATGTTTCTCTCTCATCGATGTTTCTGACTCTCTATCTCTCTCCCTTCCTCTCTGTAAAAAATCAATAAAATATATTTAAAAAAAAAAAAAAAAAAGAAGTGAGGGAGTTCCAGAGAAAAGATTTAAAAAAAAGAAAAGACAAGGAAACTCCTCTTACCTGGTAAATATTCTGAAAGTAGAATCAGGAAGTAGTGACTTTAAATACAAAAAGGTACAGTAATACTTCCTGCTTCCTCCTACAAGTGTTAGTGGTTAATGACAGAATTTAACTACTTTGGCCAAGAGCAATTCTATTTCCTTTCTAGTTGTTTTTGGTTTTTTTTTAAGAGTGGTTGTTGTTTTTTTATACATTTTTTAAATTATTATTATTGATTTCACAGAGGAAGAGAGAGGGAGAGAGAGATAGAAACATCAATGATGAGAGAGAATCATTGATCGGCTGCCTCCTGCACCCACCCCCCCCCCCCCCACTGGGGATCAAGCCCGCAACCCTGGCATGTGCCCTAGACCAGAATCGAACCTGGGACCCTTCAGTCCACAGGCTGACGCTCTATCCACCAAGCCAAACCGGCTAGGGCAAATAGAGCCATTTTCATTTTTGTTGTGAAGGATGAGGCCAGGGCAAATAATAATGGCTGAGGTAACAATTTTTCCGGCAGGAACTTGTCCCTGATTATTGCTCCTGCACTCTGGGGAATAAAGGATCTCACAGGCTTACGTGGGGACATTAGCTTAAATAGGAAGAGAACAATAAAGAGGATAAGGGATTTGAGTACAAGGAGACAGCCTAGGAACAGATGGCTTTCTAAAGAGGGTTAAAGATAGTGATCATATGCTGTTTCCATGTTCTTCACAAAAGATAGAAAAATTATTCTTGAGCTTTTGGGAGTTTAGCTTGAATGACATTCTATAACAAGAATTGTAAAGACATAAATATAGATATTTGAGGACAAATATCTCAATAAATAGCAATAATTGCAGCTACCAATTTAGAGTACACTATTTGCCAGGTACTAAAGCTACAGGATTGGTGATGGTTTTGTCATTTAATCCTCTCAACCAAACTTCTTTTAACCCCAAATCCTCAGTGCGGTTTTATAAAACACCACAACCTGATCTGAGCTGAGTTATGAAAGGTAGAACATATGATGGACTTCAGGAAGGATTGACTGAAACCCAGGACTCAAATGTTTCCAGGATTCTCAGCAGCCTTCATCATGACTTCTTTCTACATTTGACCCTTACTCTCTCCCAGTACAGACTGGCTTCTTTCACACAAGAGAAAAGAACAGCTTCAAGCCTCACATCTCATAATACTCAGCACCAGAGAGGACCTGAGAGCAGCTTTCTCTGTCCAAGTTAAAAAATCTGGAAGAAGGGCTCTGATTGGACCATATCTGGTCAGGTGCCCATTATCAGACCGATAAATTATGTCTAGTGTGGGGGATGGAGAAATATTGTATTGGGGTCAAGTGTCCAGCCCTAGGCCAATGACTGTGGCCAGGAAATGGAGTGTTCTAAGAACATGGAGGCCTCCATAAGAATTACATGCTTGAAGAAGGAGAAGTAGTCAGGGCTATGCTCATACTTGGGACAAAACAGTAGAGGGGAAGCAGAGCTGGGAGAATCTGGTCATGGGGCTGCAAGGGACTCTAGAGAGCTGTGGAGCAAGAGTGAGGCCTTGAGGGAGAACCTTCCAGTGTTCTTCAAAGGGAAGAAGAAGGAATGAAGACGTACATGTCCCCTCTTTTCAAAACATTTCCTTGAACTTGCACACAATATCTTTGCTTACATCTCGTCCAAAACCTGGTCACATGACCATACCCAGCTGCAAAGAAAGTCATATATGTATTATTTATTCTGGTTGACCACCTACCAGGTTAAAATTAGAGATTATTTTACTAAGGAGGAAGGTCAGAAGGAATATTAGAAGAAAACTAGCAAAATATGTCATAAACTATACAATGTATGTATTATTCTTAACCATACTTATCTTCTTTGGGGCAATATTTCTCTCCTTCTGCAACCATGTGATTTTGAAGGGACTTGCCATAACAGTATTCAACTTCCCTGATCATAGAGATGAACTCCTGACACAAGTTGTCTCAAACATAACATCCCCATCCACCTTGACCTCAGTGATTAGTGCAAAGATAACAGGTAATCCAAATTTCACCTACCCGAGGCCCTTGCTGGGATTTTCTGACTGGATTTTTCCCAGGTTGTGAGGTCATAAAGATATAAGCTCAGGGCTATTTATGGCTATCGTTGAAATACAGTGCAGCAACTTAAAAGATTAAAACCAACACACACAGAGAAGCAGACATAAGAAGAGAGAAAAATGAGGAGATTCTGAATGATATCTGAGCTCTTGGAGCCGTCATCTATAAGAACAACTCTACTACTGCCCTTTTTGCAGTTTGGCAATATGAGCCATACATCCCCACTCTTGCTTAAATTCATCCCATTTGGGTTTCTGTAATTTGTAGTCAAAAGTATATTTATATTTTAAATTTATATAAATGTTTTTATGTTGAATTTATATAAATACACTTTTATATATTAAATTTATATATACTTTTGATTACAAATTTTAGAAATCCAAAGGGAACAAACAAGTAAAAAGTGGGGATATATAGCTCATATTTATATTTTAAATTTAAATAAATATTAATTTTTTAATGTAAATTAAATCTTTATATTTAAAGTGATGAAAAGCAAGGACCTACAACCAAGACTACTTTACCCAACAAGGCTAGCATTTAAAATTGAAGGAGAAATAAAGAGCTCCCCAGAGAAGAAAAAGCTAAAGGAGTTGTTACCACCAAACTAGTTTATAAGAAATGTTAAAGGGCCTGCAAGAAGAAGAAGAAGGAGAAGAAGAAGAAGAAGAAGAAGAAGAAGAAGAAGAAGAAGAAACAGAGGAACATAGTTAAAATAACAAAATAACAATAAATACGTACCTATAAAAATAACTTTAAATGTTAATGCTGGATGAATTAAAAAAAAAACAACGGCCCATATATATGCTGTTTACAAGAGCCCCACCTCAGAATGAAAAATACACAAGAGCCCCACCTCAGAATGAAAAATACACACACACCAAAAGGAAAAGGATGGAAAAAGAGATTTCATGCAAATAGAAATGAAAAAAAAAAATCTGGGAGAGCCATACTTATATCAGACAAACTAGACTTTAAAACAAAGGCTATATAGTAAGAGGCAAAGAAGGACACTCCATTAAGATAAAGAGAGCAATCCAACAAGAGGATGTAACCCTTGTAAACATTTATGCACCCAATGTAGGAGTACCTAAATATGTAAAGCAAATCTTGATGGACATAAAGGGGGAGATCAAAGTGGTTGCCACTGGTATAGAAAAACACCTATAATTTTTGTATTTGACTTGTCAGCTCTGATTGGTTTCAATAGTTTGCCCACTTATTTTCTTTTCTATGTAGCTCATCATGGCATCTTCAAATAAAGACAGTTTTCTTTTTCCAGCCCATACACCTCATATTGTTCTCACATTCATGCATTGGTTTGATTTGCAATAAACGTTAAATAGTAGTGATGAATTCACTTGTCTGGAAGTTCTTTTAAAGTTGCACCATTAAGTATAATGTCTGCTTATACATTAAGAACTCTTTTTTTTAAAATCCTCACCCAAGGATATGTTTTTATTGATTTGAGAGAGACATCAATTGGTAGCCTCCCATATGTGCCCCAACCAGGGATCGGACCTACAACCCTTTGGTATATGGACAACACTCCAACCAACTGAGCCACTCAGCCAGGGCTATACATTTAAGAACTCTTTATCAAGTTAAGAAATTTTTTCTATATTTCTTTTTTATTAAGTATTTTATTATGTAAAATACTGCATCCAATGTAACCACCTTGTGTCAAATCACCACCTTGTACACCTTAAACTTTCACAATGTTATATGTCAACTTTATCTCAATAAAACTGGAAAAACATAATAAAGCTCTCCCACTTTAACCTCTCAAGGTACATAGGATATTTTTTAAATATATGTATTTTTATTGATTTTAGAGAGAGAGAGGACGTGAAGGGAGAGAGAGAAACATCGATGAGAGAGAAACATTAATTGGCTGCCTCCTGCACACCCCTACTGGGGATCCAGTCCACAATCTGGGCTTTGTGCCCTGGCCGGAAATCGAACTGGTGACCCCCTGGTTCATGGGTTGATGCTCATCCACTGAGCCACACCAGCTGAGTGGTACATAGTATCTTTTTACTGGTAATGATCATATTCTAGTATTCCCTATCTCCCTCACTAAGTTATAGGCTCCTGATATGTTTTTTTCATCGTATGCTTGATTGTGCCTAGCAAGTAGTCTAATGAATATTTGTTAAATAAATGAAAGAAAAATTTAAGTGATATGAAAGAGCACTGTGCACCAGATGAGGGTTGAGGCCGGGCCCAAACAAACCTTTTCTCCAGTGACAGCCATGCGCATTACACTCCTCATTAACCTAGTCGGCTGTTTTTGGCTCAATGCTCCTCTGCTGTCCCACAGAGCCTGTTACTGGCATGCTCTCCCTTCCACCTCCATAAAATTTACTTGTCCTATTTTTTTTTTTTTTTCATTTCCTCAGGGCCTAGGTTTCAGCCAGCAAATCAGACAGACTAATTTTCAGTAATAGAGAACAGTAATTGGAGAAGCCAAAAGGAGCACATGCCTAGGCAATAAGTGTGTGCTGCTAATCAACCATTGTGCTTTTTCTGATTCTAAAATACATTCGTATTAGAGAAAAAAATTAGCCACCAAAAATAAAAGGAAATCCACCACACACAAAAAATCTCAGACAAGTCATAACCTTTTGGTTTTAATATAGCACGGCAGTTAAGAGCCCAGACGCTACTGCCTAAGCTTGAATCCCATCTCTATACTTTCTAGTTGTGTGGCCTTGGTCAAGTTACCTAACCTCTCTGTGTCTTAGCTTTATCATCTGTGAAATAGGGGTCGTGATAGTATCTATTATTGCTCTGAGGATTAAATAAGTTAACATGTGTAAGATACTTAAAACTTAAGATACTTACCCTGGTACATAGTAAGGTGTATGTTTTTACTATTATTGTTTTGGCAAAATAAGACCGACCAACTGACAGGCAGGCAAGGGATACATCTGTAAACATGCATACTTAAAAAAATATTGGAATTGCCGAAACCGGTTGGGCTCAGTGGATAGAGCGTCGGCCTGCGGACTGAAAGGTCCCAGGTTTGATTCCGGTCAAGGGCATGTACCTGGGTTGCGGGCACATCCCCAGTAGGAGATGTGCAGGAGGCAGCTGATCGATGTTTCTGACTCTCTATCTCTCTCCCTTCCTCTCTGTAAAAAATCAATAAAATATATTTTTTAAAAAATATTGGAATCATCCTTTACCTACACTTTTCTTATGCTTAGAAGTGCACCATGAATATCTTTCCACATTTTAACAGCAGGTGTTTCAAGCTGGTAAATGTGGGCAGAATTCAGACTTTGCCATTTGAATTTTAATGCCTTCAGGTGGAGCACGAACTCTCCAGTTTACCACAGTCCTCACCACTCGCTAGTGTCTTATAGTCAGATGCTTTGCATATTTAGTTTACTTGCTAAGCACCTGAAGGCATTTGCATTTTTTATCCCAACATGATTATTAGTAATTGCATATTCTTTCATTCTGTGCCTAGGCCATACTTTACTTAAGCAATTTCTATTGTTAGGCATTTATCTGTTGTTTCTAGTTCACTATTATAAATAATGCTGTGAGGAACATAAACAAAAAAATTTTTTTATATACATCTCGGTCTCTTTTCCTTAGAAAAATTTCCTAAAAATAAAAATGCTGGGCCAAATTCTTTATTACATACTACTAAATTGCCTGACCCCCCCCCCCCAAAAGTACCATTTTGAATTTCTTTTTTTTTTTTTTAATCCTCACCCAAGATATGTTTTTGTTCATTTGAGAGAAAGAGAGAAAGGAAGAGAGAGAGAGAGTCCAGTCTCCCTCGATCAGTTGTCTCCCACACACACTCCAATCAGGGATGGAACCCACAACCTAGGTATGTGCCCTGACTGGAAATTGAACCTGCACCTTTTGGTCATTGGGACGATGCTCCAACTAACTGAACCACCCATCCAGGGCCCATTTTACATTTCTACAAACTCATTTCTTTGAACAGTTACTGATACTGGTATTTATCACATTTTAAACTTTTAGAAGGTCTAAAAATCAGTAATATGCATCTTTTAAATATGGCCTTTTAAGGAGAAAATATTTTTTCCTCCAACCTCCCAATCTCATTCTTTTTCTGATTTCCAGATAACTAAGGGAAATAGTTGGGGGAAGATAAGAATCTCAGCTATGGCCTTAAATGATATCTAATATTACCAACTGTCTCTATGCCTCAAAGAACTTGCCAGTGTAAATAGCAGGAGTGAGCTATGGGATATCTTTAGTCTCTCCTAACCTCTATCATTAAGGTATGAAATTCACATTAGTGTAATTATTATTGTAGTAGTAATAGCAGCAGCAGCTATCAGCCACCGCACACTTTATTATATTCAGGCACTGTAATAAGCACTTTACTTTCATTAATTCTCACAGTAACCCATGTGATAAGTATTACTAAGAATATTATAACGGACAAAACGGAGGGTCGCCCTAGCTGGTTTGGCTCACTGGATAGAGCGTCGGCCTGGGGACTGAAGAGTCCTGGGTTTGATTCCGGTCAAGGGCATGTACCTTGGTTGCAGGCACATAATAACAGCAGCAGCTATCAGCCACCGCACACTTTATTATATTCAGGCATTGTAATAAGCACTTTACTTTCTCCCTTCCTCTCTGTAAAAAATCAATAAAATATATTAAAAAACAAAAACAAAAAACGGAGGGTCACACAGGTTAAAAAAACTTGTTTCAAGTTACATGATAATTAGTGGCAAAGTCAGAATTTAAGCTTTGACTAATCTAACTCCAAAACCACAATACTAAAACGTCTCTAAGCATATGATCATTAATGATATATCTCCTTTATTTAATTTCTCAAAAGGCTTTCATATGCATAGTTTTGTGCTGCTGATAATATGTCTGGGACATAATGAAGAGGTATTATACTGGGGCAGTCTGTCGCAGTATAATAATAAACACAAAATCTCACGTGTCTATTGCTATACATTAAGGTCATAACCAGTACCATACTTGCAGTTAGAACTTAAAAATTACTCACACAAGCACTTTGAGTTAGATGTAGATGACAGCCCTATAGATTTCCCACACACTTAGGCTTCTCCTAGCTCCAGCAGGAATGCCAATTACAGAATTATGACAAGAGTTCTGGCCCACTCCAACCCATCCTCACTCAGCAAATTTGTTCTTTTTCTGTTCTCCAGCTGACAGAGCTACTTTAAAAAAAGAAATCATTTCTGCAAACATTTGAAACAGCTCATCCCTCTGGCTTTTAGCATAATAAGACTGTCAGAATAATCTAGAAATCTGTTTTCCAATACTTGAATAAAAGTTCTTGAGTTTTTAGTATACGTTGTTTGGGGTTGTGATGGCATTAGATTAGGTCAAAAATATAAATATAAATGTTGGCTTTGAGTTATCTAAAATAGCAAGTTTTGAATACTGCAGTATTATTTTGTATTTGCCTATGCGCCTCATGAAAACTAACTGCAACGTTAAGCAAACATCGTCAGCTGGGAGGGTCTGTGGAAGAAGCTAGGTGTGGGAAGCCACCACATGCCAACACTGTCGTGAGGACGCACCAAAGAACGCGGGAGGCCTTGAGTGTGAGCAGGGCTGCCTCGAGGCATTGATTGTTCGTGTTGAGATAGCGGTGGCTCGAAGCAATTTCCTGACCTGGCAGCCTCCAAGTAAATATTTCCTGGACCTTACTGACCTTTACTGACCTTTGAGACTGTCTGTCTGCTATGTGCCTGCCTGAGGGCAAGATGTGTATCTAAAACGGAATAAAAAGCGGACAAGGCCAGGACTCAGTGTGCCTCTTCAGGAAAGAGGTTCCAAAAGTAGCATTTTCATTTGTGCGTCGGCCCCTCCTTCAGACCCTGAACCTCGCCATGCAGGTCACAGCAGCATGGCCTTCTGAAGCATTGGGAAGCTGTTAAGAATACAATGGCAGCCTGGCCAGCATGGCTCAATGGTTGAATGTCGACATATGAACCAGAAGGTCACGGTTCGATTCCTGGTCAGGACACATGCCCAGGTTGCAGGCTCAATCCCCCTGGCGTGGGGTGTGCAGGAGGCAGCCGATCAATGATTCTCTCTCATCATAGATGTTTCTCTCTCTCTCTCTCTCTCTCTCTCTCTCTCTCTCTCCATTCCTCTCTGAAATCAGTAAAAATATTTTTTTACAAAAGAAAACAATGGCAGATACAATTTTTCCAAAATTTCTAATTTTGAAAAATTCTCAGATTTTATCATTGGCAACAAATGTAATCAATTGTTTTCCTTGAAGTGATAGGCTCACTTTGTCCATTTTTGAGAAAACATCTGCCATATACCTATGCCTCAAGATTCATAGTTTATCTTTTGGTTGTTCTGTGGCAGGCAGTTAGACGGACATGAGCAGAGCAAGGGCAATGGGTCAGGTTCAGAAGGTCCCCAGGGCAGAAAGCCCCCGGTGCCTAGCAAAGGGCAAACTGGGAAAACAAGGACCTTGCCCCCAGGGTAACCTTTCCTTCCCTAACATATCAAGGGTCATGCAGTTCAGAATCTCCCCTGACCGTTCCTCCCGGGCCCATTACTAGTCATGCGGGTTAGACCCCCTGAGAGGGGAAATGAACAAGGGGGCGGGAGAATAGCCCTTAAGCATTAACCCCCAGGACAATGAGGTTCTGAACTGTATCAAATACATCTAGGCCTCAATTGTGTTTCAGCTCCAGGCCCAGAAAAGCAGCAAAACCAGAGAGGTGATGTCTGGACCAGCTGAATTGATTAATGACTCCCTACCATGGGGCGGACCCATCAGTGGAGGCCACAACCCTAAAAGGACAGACCTGGCAAGCTGATGACTATTCTACTGAGAGCCTCCCCTGGGACCTCCCCTAAGTCCACCCTTAAAAGCCCTTGGGGTGGAGGACCCTCGCCCTCTCCCTCCCAGGAGCAGGTCTGTGCCTTTCCTGTGCTCCACTTCTTCCCCCAAGCACCTTACCTTTACATTTCTCTCCTTCTGTTAAGCTCCAAGGGCCCTTCCTTTGCCTCTGTAACTTGTTTCCTGAGCCCATTTCTTCTATCACTAGCTGCTTCTACCTCTGTGACTTTCTAAATAAAGGTTCTCTTACAGTTTGAGTCTTGGCTCTGAATTCTTTCTTAGCCAGAACTCAAGTACCAAGGTTGCTGAACCAAGGTCCAGTCTGTCTGACCACACCGATCTAACACCTGGTGCCGTTTTTGCCGCTGCCAACAGTCTTTCCAGTAAAAACGACATTCCACATCCAAAAGAGTGGCTAGTTCCGTTCAGAATTCAAACAGCTGCACAGTTGCTTTCCCACTAGACAACCATCATACTTTGGTACATGGCATATGTTCTTGGGTGTATTTATTTCATCGCCCATAATATCAAAAACACATGTTCGCAGGGTTAGACAGCAGCGGGCCTAGGCCCAGGACACCACAGATGCTGGATGGCCAGAAGAAATGCCAGACAAGGTGACATCAAAAATGTTACCACCCCTCCACTCCCTACTTCGAAACACTGCAGTAGGTGATTTTATCTTCTAACTGCCTGCTTCTTTGCAGATGTTGAAACTATTAATTGAATGCAGTCGATCAAGGTGTGAATGCTATATAACCTCTCCTGGCCGTAATCTGCCGCCTTGGCCCTCACGGCACAGGGGCAAAGAGAGTTACTGAGCAACCTGACTGAAGAAGGAAATAGCTGGGCCCTGACCCTCCACAAGCCGGCTTGTCCCCAGCTTATAAAGCAACTCAACAACCCCCGGTCAGAGCGCATACAAGAATCACCCAATGAATGCATAAGTAAGTGGAACAACAGAAATCTATTTTCTCTCTCCCCCCTCCCTTCTTCTCTCTTTCTAAAAATCAATCAATCAATCAATCAATAAATAAAAATAAAAGCACCCTAACAGAGCCTCTCAGAGAGCAAGTTCAGATTCTAGAAAAGAGAAAAACAACATGCCAACCATACTCTTAGCACAGGGGTTACCATATGTGTATGTTTCTACCATCTCCCTTAGGTTTAAGTTTTTTTAATGTTACCAATATGTGCTGGGTAGGGTTGGTTTAATTATTATCTTCACAACAAACTTGCAGAGTAGCTAACAATGTCCCCCTTGGACAGATGGGAACACTGAGGTCCAGGGAGTCAAGCCACACAACTGGTGAGAGGATAAAGCTGAGGTTGAGATCCTGGCTGCTTTGGGTTCAAAGTCAGTGTCTTTTCATGATATCACACTGCCTTCCGGATGAAATATCTTTGCCTGATACTTGCTCATATATTGTTCTCTTGTGAGACTTTACCATGTTACTCTGTCTTTCATCATTGTAATTATTATGATGGCTTGACATTCCAAGGAGTGAAGCCATTATTATGTAATCAATCATTTTCCCATTGCTGAAAATTTTATGATTATTAATAAAGCTATGGTGAATATAAGAAAAAATTATTATTATTATTTTTTTTGGTGCCCTTGACTGGAATCAAACCTGGGACCCTTCAGTCCGCAGGCTGATGCTCTATCCACTGAGCCAAACCGGTCAGGAGAAAAACTATTTTAATGAAATGACCCACAAGGAAGTAAATCCAGAAATAAAAATTATGAAATTAAGATGTGCTTTAAGGTGATTTTCATATTAATTAAAATAATTAATTTATCTTACTTAACAAAACAAGTATTTTTTCTCACAACAAATTAACAACAGCACCAACAAAAGTGAATAATTTGAGCTCATTTACATCTTTTATTCATTACTAGAAATGAATTATTAATCAGATAAGATTTAAACTGAAACCACATAAACACTCTGTGGTCCAGGCCTTTAAAAATAATGGTAATCTGCTCTTCTACTGCTCATATTCATCCTACAAACTGTAGTTCTTTTTTAAGACTATTTTAAATCATATATGAAAAAACAAGAGCTAGCAAAAAATAGATCAGATATAGTCCAGACAACTCAGCAGTTTAACTAATGAAAGTGATACTAAAGATCAATTTCCTAAGAAAGCAGGCTAGCTTTCTTGGTAGATCTCAAAATGTTCAAGAAGTAGCACAAAATAACACCCCTTCTTTTTAAAATAAATAAATAAAAGCTGTTTATCTTATTGCTCATTCCTTAACCTGAAGAAAAAGACTGTTTATAGCCTTGTGTAAACACCATTAAAATGACAATAAAGGCATATACCTCCAGGAACAAATAGAATGGGCAACAGAAACTGGTAAGTCGGCTAATATATAACTATTTTAGCAGAACTGACACTTTTTCACAGATTTCAGGCCTTCTCATACATCCCCCCCCTTTTATTTTTGCTTTAAAAAGTACATGAATTTTTGCTAATTATGAAAAAACTCAATACCCTGGGTATTCGCTAGAGTATATAGAACACTGTTCTTCTCTTACTACGTCTGAAGTTTGCATCGATTCTCTTTCATAAGCCAGATCCTGTTACTGACTCATAGCTAAGCTTATAGTCCTTTACCTAAGAATTGTTCTTAAATCAGATATTCCCCATACTGAGGTTACTAAACTAATCATAGGATTCCATACATTTATTCATTTTAAATTACACTTGTTTTATAAAGGGCTTTAGATATCTTGGATACTAATGCTTTCAGATATAAACACACACACCACAAACTATTCCCCTTTATCCCTTTCCCCCTCACTGCCTCCGTTCCAGCTATAGGAACAGGCCCCTCCCACCTCAGCGGTTTTGCAATTGCTCTTCCTTTTACCTGGGAGGTTCTTTATTCCTTACAACTCCTTCAGGTTTTTGCTCTCAGTGAATGATTCACTGACCACCCAATTTATAACAGCAAACCTTACACATTCCAATACTCCTTCCTTTCCCTTCTTTAAACCTGTTTTTTCTCTGTAGGATTTATCACCACCATAACATTTATTTTGTTTGTCTGAATGGCCTCACTAGATTGTAAACTCCATGAGATTAGCAATTTTGTCTGTTTTGTTTTAATGTTGTATTTCCATGGCTAGCACATAGTAGGTGTTCAATAAATACTTGTTGAAAGAAAGAATACCCTCTAGCAACCAGTGTCAGGAACTAGATGTCTAGATAGGTGACCTAGACACTTTCCTCTAAGAACCAGAGAAATGACTTTGTGAAAGTTAAGTGTCATTCAATTTTGATGTTTTAACTCAATTAAAAATAGCGGCATTAAATATTCACATAGCCCCGACCGGGTGGTTAAGTGGTTAGAGTGTCAGCTGGCACATCAAAGGGTCTTGGGGTTTGATTCCTGGTCAAGGGCATGTACCTGGGTTGCAGGTTCGATCCTGGTCCCCATCAGGGCACGTTTATAAAACAAGTACAATTTAAACTCTCTCTCTCTCTCTTTCTCTCTCTCTCTCTCTTTACTTTTACCTCTTTCTTGTCTTAAGCCTTGATGCCATCACTTTACTTGCAGAAAGGATTAGTAAAGAAACATTGAAACATTGAGGTATTCAGCCCCTACATTTATGTACAGTCTTCCCTCAAAAAGTTGATAAAATCCACACCCCTCCACCAGGAATTAAAGAAGGGAGATATAGCCTTCTTCTTCCCCCACTTAAGGAAACGCTTGAACCAAAATTAAAGAAGGAATAAACAAGCTATCCCCAAGAACCTATTCATGGATAGCGAAAAAAGGAGAGCCTTTCTTAAGAATTGTCAAAGACAAATGATTCCTGACCTTACACCATTTTGGGGGCTCCAGACAGCGCTAAAGCAGATCATGACGTTGTTAGATTTATATTAATACTAGAGGCCCCATTGATAGGGTCCCTAGTGGCTGCTGGCTGCCGGCCAGGTACTCTCCCCCCCCCTCCCACCCGCCCCACTGCCCCATCCCCTGGTCGAACTCCCGGTGGAGGGGACAATTTGCATACTACGCTTTTATTATATAGGAGGATGCTGCTCTCAGAAATTGAACAAGACATCAACAGTATGCAGATATAAAACAAAGAGAATGACTTCTCTATACAAAAAAAATTAACATTCATAGATTTATGAACTGGGGTTTTCCGGTCTATTTCCTTCATTGAAAGACAGAGTACTAGTGAGCATAAATCATTTCTGAAGTTCATCCAGATATTAGTAGTAAAATATACTATAAATCAGATTACCTGGCTCTCACCTCCGTATTCTTTCATTAAATCAAGCTCCTCTCTAAACGGAGTGTTCCTCTGACAGGGAATTGAATCATTCTATAGCATCTGCGTTTAAATTATTACATCACCAGGAAGGAAAAAAACCCAATTTCCCAATATTATTCCTAAATTAGCTGTGGTGAGTCTGGATGTTATTTTATCCTTTCATTAGTAACTGAAATTTAAAGAGAAAAAACAATTTCACTATTAATTATATGGGGTGTTCCAAAAAATGCATACACATACTTTGAATAAAGGCAGTGTTTATTAAAATACATTTCATTTTCAAAATTGAGCTATCAACTGTTAAAGTGTATGTACATTTTTTGGGGGGGGATACCCAGTTATATTTTGTCATAAACAGAAAACTGCCATTTGAAGTATAGTGTTCTGGGTATAAGCATAGATTCTGGTGTTCAGAAATGAAAAAAAAATGATAATGCAGTCTCTTTATGCAACAATTCAATAAGACTTAAAGCTAAGAAAAGGTTAAACTCAACATTAAACAAACATGTTGTAATCTATTTTGGCCAAAACAAGGTATTTTCCCTTATTCATGTAACCATTATTCAGTGAGCCAGCAACCAGTTACAAAGAGCCTTCTTGGTGGTCCAAGGACGCCCTCTATCTGAGTACTGAAAAAATTCAAATGTAAATGAAATACTTTCTAAATCGGATGCTTTTTCAATAAATTCTTACTCAACAATTCTACAAAATTGATCCTCTCTTTAATCACTACTAGCAGATAATCAGAAAAAACAAATGTCGTGCTATTTGTTACAAGAGCACTAGTAATGGTCAAGTCTACATTCCTATAATTTACCTAGGAATTTGGAAAGAAAACCCAAGATATTTCTCCAGAACTTATTCCATATTATTCAATAAAATGATTGGTGTGAATCACCTAGGTAAGTATATTGATCTCTTTGTTTGTTCTGTGCATGTAAAACTCCATGCTTTATTTAACATGCCATTGTGGCAGTTTGCCCAGTAATGAGTTTCACCAACATTAAATATTTATTGGGTATCTTCTGTGTGCAGGGCACTGCACTAGTGAAAAGGATGGGGGGGGGGGAGGGGACAAAAACACCACATTCTTTATCCTCAAAGAAGTAACAACGTACTTTCTAAAAAATAGGAAAACAATCTATACAAAGAAACATGGTAAAATGCCCACTGAAAAAGATGTGCTTTTCTCTCTCTGCTATTTTCTGTCACCTCGTGAAAATTATTCAACTTCTTGGAACTCCTGTAATATGGAGGTAATACTCACCTGGAAGGAAAGTTACAAAAGTTAACTGAGATATTTGTCAAAGGAAAACAATCTTATTGAAGTCCAAATTACAGGTAAGAAAAAACAAAAACCCAGTGACAGGTGAGTGGAGGTGAATTTTCAAATATCAGTAACTTAAAGAATTCGCAGGTGTTTAATTTTTCATTAGCATTGGGGTTTTCTGTTTTCTATAATATATGAACATTTTAAATGAATAACGTGCCATGGTAGCAGTTTACCCAGTAATGAGTTTCACCAACATTAAATATTTATTGGGTATCTTCTGTGTAGATTTAGATTTTTCTCGTTTGTATCCATTTAAAGATTCATATTTTCATTTTACTATAACTTCTCTTTCAAAACAAATCTAAAAAAAAAAAAAAAAGCCCAATGGGAAGTTTTACTTGGTAATAAAACTTACTCCAAGTTTTACTTGGAGAAAATAAACACCTTCTTCACAATCTCAGAGTGACAAAAATCTATATTTCAAGTGGCTTCTAATCTGCCTTAAAGGATTTGAAAATTGTGTATAACGTTTTATAAAGCAATCTTTTAAAAACATATATATTTCTTTTTATTGATTTCAGAGAGGAAGGGAGGAGAGAGAGAAACATGAATGAGAACCATTGATTGGCTGCCTCCTGCAGGCCCCACACTGGGATCAAGCCCCCATCCTGTGCCCAGACCAGAAATCAAACCGGGACCTCCTGGGTCATAGGTTGTCACTGGACCCCTGAGCCACACCAGCAGGGCACGTTTTATAAAGTCATCTTAACAGCCAGGTTAATGTTAATGTGCTCTGGATCTAGTTTTAATTGCATACTTCTTACAATTCAATGAAAGGATGACTGATTTGGTCATTTTGAACCAACCTATTGATTACACTGACCCCGACAAACACTGGTCATGGTTTTGGTGGAGACATTTACAAGCATTTATAGTCGCTGATTTCTCGCAGTTGTTTCTTGCTACCTCTCCCGATTTCACAATTCCCCCGTTTAGGTGCGGGGAACTAACATTTACCCTCCTTAGGGACAAACGGTGCGGAGAGAATACCTGCGGGATATAAACACGAATGCGGGTTTTGTGAAGTTGATGGCTTTAAGATTTATTTTGCTGTCAGGTTTTTGTCGTTTCTTAAGTCAAAATGTGTGAGTTTTCCCTTAAAATCCCAACGCTATTTCCTTCTAGCCCGGGGATCCGGCCGGGATCCGCGGCGCAGGTCCCGCTCACCCCCCGCAGCGGGAGCCGCGGCGTCCAATCGCCCCGCGCGCGGACCCCGGGGTCGCCCAGGGCTCGGCTGCGCGCGCGAGTGGCGAGTCCCCGCGGCCGACGCCAGGGCAGGCCCCCCTGGGAGATGAGGCCTCCCCCAAACCACCCCGAAAGGGCGTCCCCTTTGTTCATTCATTCATTCAACGAGCATTCGTTCCACTTCAGATGCTCTCGGTCCTCGGAACCCCAATCCGGGCCTCACTTGGCTGGGGCACTGTCCTCGCCCCAAGGACCCCGTGACGCTGAGATCCGCCACCATTTAGCAAGCGCCGCGTGGGATTTACCAAGCGCCGTCCCTCCGAGTCCCGAGCAGCCGGGAGCACAACGCCATCTCCCTTCCCCTCGCCCTTCACTGCCACCCAAGACAGCGTTCGGAGGTGGCCTTATGCCAAGTGCCCTCACCCCGCGAGGCGCCACCCTCTCCCCCCCCCCCCCCC
>NW_005871199.1:1244168-1249422 GCF_000147115.1 Myotis lucifugus
CCGGGGTCTGCGAGTCCAAGTCTCCCACACCCGCAGGCTGCAGGGGGGTCAACAGCCCCGTCGGGGCCGGGCGGCCCCAGCGTCTCCGCCGGGCTTTTCCGCGGGGCGCGCAGGCCCGGGGCTCCCGACCGCGCGGCGGAACTACAAGTCCCAGCAGCGCGGCTGCCCGGACTTCCGGAAGCCGAGGCTGGGCGGGGAGGAAGCGGCGGAGACCTGGCCGAGAAGCCGGGGGTGCATGTAGCCCGAAGAAAAGGGGGCGGGAAGGGCTGTGGGGCTCACCTGTCAGTTCGCCACCATGAACGTGGTTCTGGCTGTGAAGCAGTACATTTCCAAAATGATAGAGGACAGCGGGCCGGGCATGAAAGTGCTGCTCATGGATAAAGAGACGGTGAGTTTGCTTCTGCTCAGGGTTCGTGCGGGAATCCTCCCTCCCTGACGATAGCCGGTCACATTCCACTGGGGGATTTGGTATTCAATTAAAGATTTTTCAAGGAGGGTCGGTTCTGTACGGAATTGAAAGGTTGTATTCAGCTTGCCCAGTCGGTTTTCAGACTAAATGGCTTTAACCACTGCCAGAGATTTTTTTTCCCTCTTTTTGGGGTGATCCTGTTATTTCTACTCAACACTGTGTTTTTCTTTTTATTTTATTTTTTAATATATTTTTAATGATTTCAGAGAAGAAGGGAGAGGGAGAGAGAGATAGAAACATCAATGATGAGAGAGAATCATTGTTAGGCTGCCTCCTGCACACCCCCTACTGGGGCTCAAGCCCGCAACAGAGGCATGTGCCCTTGACTGGAATCGAACCGGGGACCCTTTGTCCGCAGGCGGATGCTCTATCCGCTGAGCCAAACCAGCTAGGGCAACACTGTGTTTTTAAAGTAAAGATGTTGGAGCTCAAGCTGAGATGACAGGTTATTTATTATTTGTTAATTGCAGATTTTTTTTTAAACACCTCTTTAAGGTGATAGAAAAATGGAGGGGGGCATGTATGGATTGTCCACATTTACAGAGAGCATTATGGTACATTACATACATGTTTGGATGCTCAGTAAATATTATTACATATGTTAGTACTTAAGGTATCCAGTTAAATAGTAATGAAAAAAAAAGTTTAAGCCTTAGGGTATTGTTGCTTGTTTTTATTATTCTGGACCATCATAATATTAGTAATTATTTTTTCTTTACAGACTGGTATAGTGAGTATGGTATACACACAATCAGAGATTCTTCAGAAGGAAGTGTACCTTTTTGAACGCATTGATTCTGCGAATCGGGAGGTCATGAAACACCTGAAAGCAATTTGTTTTCTTCGACCTACGAAGGTACTACATACTGAACTGCCATCTGCCCAGGCAAATACAGAACGCTATGATCTCAAGGCATTAAGAAGGCAAAATAAATTTGTATTATCATTTGTGGCATCGTAATTATCCTGGTTTATCAGAGTTAAAATCTTGACTCTCCTCTTTCCCATATCTCAGTTTACTCCTTACAGCCAGTGTTTTCCTTCAAAATGTCTTTTAGGTTCTCAGCTACTTTCAAAGCTACTACCCTCACAGAGACCCACATCACTTTATTCCTGGATTAACCTCCTCTCACTAAGTAGCATTGCCACTTAATCTTATATACTTATATCAATGTTTTGAGTTTTTATCATTTTCTTCACATCTATGCTCAGAAACCTGTAATGGCTCAATTTTACTTCCATGATTAAATCTATATTTAGTGGCCTAGTCCGCAAAACACTCCTTTAACTGGTCTGGTCTGCCCTTAGGTATCCAAACTCCAGTGTCCCACCTCTGCTCCTCCACTATAGCCACTAGGCCTTTGTATCATCCCTCTGTACTCTCATTTCTCTTCTCTTGCCCTCATTAGAGATTCCTTAGCCTTCCATCAGTCTTTGTCCAACATCTAAATCTTGCTTAAGTCCTCCTTTAAAAACCCTTAACTGTTTCAATCTTATTCTGTATACTCTCTTACTTTATATTCCTGTTCTTCAATATACTCTTTTACCATGCTTGTACATTATGTATTTTCCAAAATACAAATCTGATCATATTCTCCCCACTTGGAAACCTTGAATGACTTCTCATTACTTTTACAATAAAGACAAAACTCCTTAATTGTGGTCTGCAAGATCCCTGTGGTCTAGTTCCTATCATTTCTACAGCCTCATTTCAAACCATTCCCCCTTCTGCTCTTAGTCACACTAATGTTTCAGTACACTATATTCCATCATGCCACAGGACCTTTGCACAGGCTCTTTCTCTGTTGGGAACTTCTTCACTGCAAGAAACATCGATGAGAGAGAAACATCGATCAGCTCAACCCCCCTTGTTATAAGCATTACAGCACCATCTTCCTTTCCCTAGTACATGCCCTTGACCGGAATCGAACCTGGAACCTTTCAGTCCACAGGCCGACGCTCTATCCACTGAGCCAAACCGGTTTCGGCTAATGTTTCAGTACACTATATTCCATCATGCCACAGGACCTTTGCACAGGCTCTTTCTCTGTTGGGAACTTCTTCACTGCAAGCAAAACTTCCCTGGCCTTGCTGACCAGGTCAACCCCCCTTGTTATAAGCATTACAGCACCATCTTCCTTTCCCTATTATTTGTCATGGTTGAAGTATTATATTTTCTGTCTGATTAATATCTATCTCACCTACCAACAGTAAGCTTCATGAGAATAGAGATGGGTCTGTTTGGTCACACTATTATGTCTCCAATGCCTGCCACATAGTGTATACTCAATAAGCCATTCCTGAATTAATGAATACTGTGTTATAATAGTTTCCAGTTGTTTCACATTTGTAAATCTTAGTCATAACATTCAGGTTGTGAGAAGGATCTTAGAGATCACCTAGTGCATCATTTCCTAACATTTTTATTGGAGAACCTCTTTCACATACACACACACACACATATATATGTGAGAGTATATGAATGTATATATATGTATATAGTCTCTCATACTCAATATATGTTCTTTTTTTTTTTTTTTTAAATATATTTTATTGATTTTTTACAGAGAGGAAGGGAGAGAGATAGAGAGTTAGAAACATCGATCAGCTGCCTCCTGCACATCTCCTACTGGGGATGTGCCCGTAACCCAGGTACATGCCCTCGACCGGAATCGAACCTGGGACCTTTCAGTCCCCAGGCCGACGCTCTATCCACTGAGCCAAACCGGTTCCGGCTCAATATATGTTCTTAAAAGCAAATTTTCCTTAAGATTCCATTATAAGGTTACTTTTTAAGATATTTTTAATCTAAATGATAATTTTCAAAATATTTTTTCCACTTAACAAGCAATGTGCGTTGCTTACATTACTTTTAATTCTGTAAGGAAACTGGTTTTTTTAACATTCAAAAATGATATTTTATGTATAGTTTGGGGACCAAATTTATACTGAAATTTAACCCTGTGTTATAATATCAAAAATAGATAAGACCTGCATTATAATCTTATATAACGGGAATTCTAATGTTTTGACCATATAAAAATCAATTGTTTTACTTCTAAATTTCATATTTTACTTTAAAATAATGTAATTATAAAAAGGGTCTTAGCCTACTATTTGCAAATACTTCCCAAACATTGAAACTGTGCAGTCTTAGGTCCCAATAAGTTAAAAGCCAAATATAATTAGCTATATTTTATCTTGACTATGGGTTTTAAAAGGTCTAGACATGTTTTGATACTCTATAACAGGGGTCCTCAAACTTTTTAAACAGGGGGCCAGTTCACTGTCCCTCAGACCGTTGGAGGGCCGGACTATAGTTTTAAAAAAAACTATGAACAAATTCCTATACACACTGCACATATCTTATTTTGAAGTAAAAAAACAAAATGGGAACAAATACAATATTTGTATTTGCATGTGGCCTGCGGGCTGTAGTTTGAGGACCCCTGCACTAGACTCTCAGTAAATACTTAAATAAATCAATAGATGATGTTTATTAGCTTTTCACTGAAGCAATTTTCATATTTTATTTGTTTGTTATTTTCTAGGAGAATGTGGATTATCTGATTCAGGAGCTCCGAAGACCCAAATACAGTATATATTTTATTTGTAAGTATGTTATTTCACCTATTCAATCATATAACTATATCTTAGCTAGAATGTTCTGTTGGTCTCTTTGTATCATCAATAAGTTAATTGAATCTTTCACTAAAAAGTCTGTTTTTCTCAATGTTCTTTCAAAATTTAAAAGTCTTATAACCAACATTCTATTTCAGAAAGCTAAATGTGATTTCCATTCACCATTAATTGCTTGGGTAAAAAAAAATTTGTTTAACTTTGCCTTTTAAAATTCTTTGTAAGGCAAGAAGTCATAAGTACTAGTAGCCAATTTTCACAAAGTGTATTCTTATTCCTGTTTTACACTTTTATGAACTGAGGCATAGAAGCTAATTTGTTTACTTGGAGAGAGGATATACTTGAGTTTGTTGGAAAGGCAGAGATTTACTTTACATGCCAGATAAAAACATTTCACTTCTCGTTGCTACTTTATGTAGTACTTTAAGTACAAGTCATCAGGTAGATATCTCTTATGTGCCTAACTTTGGTGGTGGTGGGTGGGGCCAGGGATAGAGAAGTAGAGGCCTGGAAACAAACTAGTTTTGTGGTTACTATACCATTATACAGATTTGATTTTTTTTTAATGTAATACATTCTGCTTTGGCAGTTACATCGATTCTCCTCTAGATGTCGTTATTGATCTTTATAGTTTAGTATAGTTTATTTGTGCCATTTCTAAAACCAAGGACAAAACTTAACACTCAGTATGTAGGGCATTTGAGAAGTTGAAGACTTTGGAATTTTAGGGTTTAGACCAGGGGTGGGCAAACTTTTTGACTCGAGGGCCACAATGGGTTCTTAAACTGGACCGGAGGGCCGGAACAAAAGCATGGATGGAGTGTTTGTATGAACTAATATAAATTCAAAGTAAACATCATTACATAAAAGGGTACGGTCTTTTTTTTTTTTTAGTTTTATTCATTTCAAACGGGCTGGATTCCGGCCGCGGGCCGTAGTTTGCCCACGGCTGGTTTAGACTATAGTCGGTGATATACATACTTTCTTAAGGATATACTACAATTTAACAGTGGTACCAAAAATTAACATTTGTGATAAGAGTTTGTATTTTATAAAGAACTTTCTTATATATTATTTCATTTGGCCCTTAAAACACCCCCCCGAAGGAAAAATAGGTAATTTTATTAGTTTCAGTGCTCCTACTTT
>NW_005871199.1:1249522-1251532 GCF_000147115.1 Myotis lucifugus
TCTATCCACTGAGCCAAACCACATTAGGGCACGGGTTTTCTTTTTTAATGAAACATTTTATTTTGAGAGAACTGTAGATTCACAGCCTCTATAATAAAAGGCTAATATGCAAACTGACCAAAAGGTGGAACGACTGGTCACTATGATGCGCACTGACCACCAGGGGGCAGACACTCAATGCAGGAGCTGCCCCCTGGTGATCTGTGTGCTCCCACAGGGGGAGCGCCGCTCAGCCAGAAGCCAGGCTCACGGCTGGTGAGCGCAGTGGTGGTGACAGGAGCCTCTCCCGCCTCCGCAGCAGCGCCTCCCGAGGGCTCCCAGATTGCAAGAGGGCGCAGGCCGGGCCTGAGGGACCCCCTCCACCACCGGGTGCATGAATTTCATGCACTGGGACTCTAGTATAGTTATAAGACTAATACAGAAATCCTGTATATCCTTTGCCCACTTTCCCCCCATGTAGTATCTTAGGTAGCTATAATACAGTATCACATCCAGAATTTTGACATTGATAAAGTCAGGATACAAAGCATTCCATCTCCATAAGGATCCCTTGTATTGTCCTTTTTTAGACACTTCCCTTCCGCTCAACCCCCTCATTAACCCCTGAAAACCACAATCTGTCCTCCATTTCTGTAATTTTGTCATTTCAAGAAGGTTAAGTGGAATCATAGAGCATATAAACTTCAGGGATTGTTTTTTTCTTTTTTTACTCAGCATAAGAGGTTAATTCAAGTTCCATCTATCAATAGTTTTTATTACTGAGTAGTATTCTGTGGTATAGATGTACCACAGTTTGTTTAACTATTCACTTCTTTTTTAAAAAATATATTTTATTGATTTTTACAGAGAGAAAGGGAGAGGTATAGAGAGTTAGAAACATTAATGAGAGAGAAACATCGATTCAGCTGCCTCCTGCACACTCCCCACTGGGGATGTGCCCGCAACCAAGGTACATGCCCTTGACCGGAATCGAACCTGGGACCCTTCAGCCCGCAGGCCAATGCTCTATCCACTGAGCCAAACCGGTCAGGGCAACTATTCACTTCTTGAAGGACATTTGACTTGTTTCCAGTTCTACAGAGAAAGCTGTTAAAAACATTCGTGTACATGTGTTTGTGCGAACATAAGTCTTCATTTCTCTGTAATAAATAATGAACCAGGAGAGCAATTGCTGAGTTATGTAGTAGTTGCATGTTTGATGTTTTAAGAAACTGCCACGTGTTTTCTAGAGTAACTATACCATTTTACTTTTCCACCAGCTATGTACAGGTGATCCAGTTTCTTTGTATTCTCACAAGCATTTGGTGTTGTCCCTATTTTTTATTTTAGCCATTTGATAAATGTATAGTCATTCCAGTATTTTTTAGTCTTATCACAAGCTAAATACTTGGGAAAGTGTAGATACTTTGTACTCAGTGATAGGTAGATGATAGATAGATAGGCATAGAGACAGAGAGATTGATTCCCTGTGCTACCAAATTTAAATGTAAGTGAACATCTAACAGAATCACTCTTTTGCTGTGTCACTTAGCTAAAAATTGAATAGGTCATGAGGTAAAAGGCTCCTTTTTCCTCTAAAGAGAGTTCTTTGATGCAGCAATTCAGATTAATAATGAATAATAAATCTAATATTTACTTTTCTGGTTCTAAAGATTGATTTGAACTGTAAATCTATGAAGTAGAAGGAAAAAATTACATACATATATATTAAAGTGGTTAGCACTAAAGCCAATTGAAATTTCCTGGGTGAAGCAATCAATTTCACAATTTTATTTAGTTATTTAGATTGAAATAAATGAAAATGTTTGTATATAGTAATTTTATTTATTACAAACTTTCATCACAGTTTATTTTAGCACTTAGCTTGCCTTCTGCTCATATTATTTTTTATAATTTTAATTTTCTATAATTTTATGTCTACTGAATAAATATCTTGTATAACAGGCTCCTTTCAAAGTATATATAAAAGTAGACAGATTAGTACTATAATAAATTCCAATGTACCCATCA
>NW_005871199.1:1251632-1293581 GCF_000147115.1 Myotis lucifugus
ACTAGTATACCCACATAATAAAAAATAATTTCTATTTTTTAAATATTCATTCAGTGTTCAAAGTTTCTCATGTCTTGCCCCCTCCCCATCCCCCCATGGTTTGTTTTAATCAGGATCATAGTAAGGTCCACACATTGCTATTGGTTGATAAGCTGTTTAAGTTTCTTTGCTCTTTTCTTGGTTATCTCTCCTGTGCAACTTATTTATTGAAGAAACCAGGTTGTTCTTTTAAAGTTTCCTATAGCCTGGATCTTGCTGATTGTATCACCATGCAGTTTATTTATTTTTAAAAAAATATGTTTTATTGAGTCTAGAAAGGAAAGGAGAGGGAGAGAGAGAGATAGAAACATCAATGATGAGAGAGAACCATTTATTGGCTGCCTCCTGCACGCCCCCACTGGAGATCCAGGCATGTGCCCTGACCAGGAATAGAACCATGACCTCTTGGTTCATAGGTCGACGCTCAACCACTGAGCCACGCGGGCCAGGCTCTTTGCAGTTTAAAATGCTCCTCTCTCCTCCAGTTTCTGTAAGTTGGTACCTGGATGTAGAGGTTTAATTAGACTCAGATTTTATTTCTTTTTGACAAGAATACTTCATAGGTAGTGTGGTGTACTTCCACTGATCGTCTCTTACTGTGATATTAGCAGTGGTTGATGCTCAATGCCTAGGTCCAACCATTGATTCATTAGGGGCTGATAAAAATATTGTTTTAATTCTGTCATATCATTATCATTCCTTCCTTATTTTTCAGCTGGAATATTTCTATAAAGAGAAATTTCCCCTCATCTACTATTTGGTTATCTGGTGGTACAGTTTATGTATAAAAGGATAAAAGCTTACTTCTTTCCCTTTTTTTATTACCATGTTACCCTTTCCTTCTATTTTCAGTATAAGACTTGGTTCCCTAGCATCCTCCAATGTTAAAATGGTGGTCCTTTTTTATTTTATTATATATATTTTTATTTTTATTTTTTAAATATATTTTATTGATTTTTTTACAGAGAGGAAGGGAGAGAGATAGAGAGTTAGAAACATCGATGAGAGAAACATCGATCAGCTGCCTCCTGCACACTCCCTACTGGAGAATTGCCCGCAACTAAGGTACAAGCCCCTGACCGGAATTGAACCTGGGACCTTTCAGTCCACAGGCCGATGCTCTATCCACTGAGCCAAACCGGCTATGGCACAATGGTGGTCCTTTTTTAAAAAAAAATTACTATTATGAATCTATGGATTTAAACATCTTTGTGCTGCTCATTCCAATTTGAAGTTGTTCAGCTTTGACATCTACTACAATGTGTACTAAACTTCCCTTATTCATTAGGCTTTAACTGTCAGGCCCATTTATGTCTAATTGCAGCAACGATGATCTCCTTCTAGTCAATAACAACTCATATGTCTGTTTCAGATTTCAGTAATGTGATCAGCAAGAGTGATGTGAAGTCATTAGCTGAAGCTGATGAACAGGAAGTTGTGGCTGAGGTTCAGGTAAACATATTGGTCCTCTAACTCGTCTCTTATATTGGCCCTTTTTACTAAAGATTTGAGTCTAAAAGTAGGGAAAGTGCTGTCTCAAAAGAATGGAGGCTACTCATCAGACACAATCAATGTGCATTGCACCAGACTGTACTTATATTTAGAAAGTTTGGAAGATATATCAAATTGGATGGGAACAGATTAAAGGAGTCAGTGGATCCCACTATTAGTAGGAAGAGTTTCACAGGGTTGGGACAGAATCAAAATGTCCTGTGATAGTTTTATGAGCCACCCTATAAGAATGTTCATCTAGCCCTAACCGGTTTGGCTCAGTGGTTGAGCATCGACCCAGAAACCAAGAGGTCAGGGGTTTGATTCCTGGTCAGGGCATATACCCGGGTTGTGGGCTTGGTCCCCAGTAGGGGGCATGCAGGAGGATGCTCTCTCATCACAGATATTTCTCTCTCTCCCTCTCCCTTCCTCTCTGAAATCAATAAAAATATATTTTAAAAGAATGTTCATCTATTAGGACCAAGTTTAATTGGGATAGAATAGGAAGTAAAGGATGTGAATGGGGTTTGTTGAAGTTCTGTTTGTGGTTATCTTGCTTTGGGAATAATAAGCAGACATTTGTCATTAGGTTAAAATTTGGAAACTCCTAAATATTTATTCTACATGCTATATAATACATCACATTAGAACATATCATGTTACCCTTCTTAAATAGTTTAGTGTTCTCCAATACATTTATCACAAACGTTTGAATACATTTATCAGCTAATTGCAGAATATTGTATTCAGGACCACAAATAAACAAGTTTTGGATATTCTAGATGAAAAATGAATAAAAAAGAATGACCTCTTTTGAATCATATTCTCTCATGAGAATGCACTGGAAAGCAAAGTTCTTTTTCGTTTGAGTGTAACATTGTATACCCTATAGCAATGTTTTATTTTTACTAATTGATAGGTCCTAGAGGTCTCCAGGCATATAATATGTATACTTCTATAACTTTTGTGGGGTTTTTTTAAGATTTATTATTGCTGCTGTTTTATAATTATTTTATTAATTTCCCCACATTGACTTTTTGTTAACTTTTCATTGATCAATTGTTCTATCTTTTACACTTACATTTCCTCAAATTTGACTATATCACATGTGAAAATATTGCTGCATGATACAGTTGGAATTTATGGAATATGACTGGCTGATCTTGGTGCTTTATTTGCAGGAATTTTATGGTGATTACATTGCTGTGAATCCACATTTGTTTTCCCTCAATATTTTGGGTTGCTGCCAGGTATGGAAGGAAAGGATTTTTTTTTTTAGTTTATTTATTAGGAGGGAGTTAATTCAGCAAATAAGAAAAAATTTAAGTATTTTCTCTGAATATTTAAAAAGGGTCGAAATTGGGACCCAGCCCAGCTGTCCAGAACAACTCAAGGACTGACGGCTCTCCTTTTATCCCTGAAGAAATGCCCTATGATTCGTTATCAGCTTTCATCAGAGGCAGCGAAGAGACTTGCCGAATGTGTTAAGGTACGGCATTCCCTGGCCTGGTTCCAGAACATCAAGACCATTCATTTCCTCATCATATTTCAAAAACCAAAGGAATATTTATCTACAACCAAGGAGATGAGGTGTTAGGTTTATTGGCAAAGAAGTAGGTTTTTGTAATTCAAAACCAAAAGTAACAATGATGACAACAAAAAAGCAACAAATTAAAGTTAAAATTCTTAGGTGTAACCTAAGAAACATTTCCAAGCTATTTAACCTAATTTGATCCAATCAAATCACCTGTGAAATAGAGTTTCAAATTCTATCCTCTTAAATAGAATGTTATTAAACTTTATCAAGTTTTTTTTTATGGAAGGCCATGAAGGTGCAAAGAACTTTTGTTAAATGTAGTTTTTATGTATGAATTTACTATTTATATCATTGCTATCTGCAGCTAATTGGTTGACCAAACTCTTTCTCACCCACAGCAAGTCATCACTAAAGAATATGAACTATTTGAGTTCCGGCGGACTGAGGTTCCTCCATTGCTGCTTATTTTAGATCGCTGCGATGATGCCATCACCCCATTGCTAAACCAGGTGCAGAAACCTTTGTTAGCATAACATAAGGATAATTGCAAGTGCTGTTCATCAAAATGCAGATGTGGAAATGAACAGGATGGCCCATTTATTTGCCTCCTTATTTTCAGCTCTTGTTTTTGCCTTGTATTTCTTGGTTTTTTGATATCACTAGTCTTCTAGCCACAATAATCCTTGGCTCTTTCTTCTGCCTCATCCTTCCTGTCCCTTTCTACCACCACCCCTACCCCGAATCAGGGCAACTTCTAGGTCCTATAGACTCTACTTTTGCAGTGTTTGTCTGCTCTTTTCCATTCTACTGCTGTTACCTTGATGTCGACCCAAATCATTCATGGGAATACTGAAATAGTCACCTACTTAATCCCCACTTTACATTTCATCCCGCTCTAATATATTTCACAGACACAATGTTGTTAAATTAATTTCCCCAAAGCACAGTTCTGATCCTGTTTACGGCTGGCTTAGAAATCTTCATTGGTTCCCATTTGCTTACTGAGTTAAATACAGACGCCTGATCTTGACATCCAAGAGCCTTCACAATATGGGCCCGACCTTGTACAAAACCTACAGCTCACGACTGTGCAGATATGCCACGCATGGTTTCCTGCCACCATTTTATTCATGTTGTGACCCATCTTAGCTCTGGAATGTTTGGAATACCTTGTCTTCCCAACTTCACCTATCAGAGTTCTTCTCTTTAAAAATCACTCGAAACATCTTGAAGCCTTTTTTCTTTTAGTCAGACATGTCCTTTTTTCCCTAAAATTTCTGGCAACTTTGTGTGTCTCATGTGTCTCGCGCTGCACTCACCATGCTGAACCTTTGTTTTCACACTCTCCTAGGTTACATATTCCTTCAAGGCAGACTGTCTTGCCAGTGTTTGCTCTAATGCAAGTACAAGCACAGAGCCTTGCACACGGTAGATGCTTTTTAAATAGTGACTTTGAATTTGTAGGAAAAGGCACAGTCTATATTTCAGTTCCTTCCCAGCTTATAGGTAATAATGTTAATGCTGGGGAGATCTGCAACTGCTCTATGATGCAATAGGCTTATATTCCTAAAATTCAAAGTAATATTGTTCACTAAATAAATTTTGATAATATAAAAAAATTAGAAAGAGAAATGATTGCCTATAATTCTGTTTGCCAAAGAAAAGCAACCATTCATTCAACAGATTTCACTAAGGACCTGTTATGTGGCAGGTATTGTATTAAGTCCTGGCGATAAAAGGTTAAAAAATCTCTTCTCTCACAGACCTTGTGGTCCAATGGGGAGAGAAGAAAAGAGATAATTTAATTATAGAGTAAGTGCTGATGGCAGAGCATGCACAGGATGCTGTCTATGGAAGCATAAAACATTTGGTTGTGCTTATTTTAAATGCCCTAATGAAACTGGCTGTTTTGAGGATTCATCTGGCAGATATTTTAGGAAATAAAACATCTTTTATAACCTCAAGTCATTTCTTAATAAATCTAGATTTTTAAAAGATGGGATATACATATGTAAATGTTTCTAGTATTAGATTCTAGATTTAGAGGGTAATTTGCTGGAAAATATTTAGTTTTGTCCAATGGGCCTATGATTAAAAGTAACCCATTCTCGTTGTGGGCACATCCCCAGTGGGGGATGTGCAGGAGGCAGCTGATCGATGTTTCTAACTCTCTATCTCTCTCCCTTCCTCTCTGTAAAAAATCAATAAAATATATTTTAAAAAAAAGTAACCCATTCTCTATAAATGGCCAGAAGGAAATATTTGGGGGTTCTCCTTTCCAGTTTTACCAAATAAGTTCACATTTGTAAGACTGGAAACCAGCCCTCTTCACAATTCATTTTAAGTAAAAATATAAAGCTTCTGAATATGTGTATTTTCATCAACTCACAAGGGTTTTTTCTGATAATATTAGTGTTCCCAGGATAAATATAGCACCACTCAGACCTGCAAGAATACACTTCTCATGCTGCAGAAAACCACAGAAGCGTACAGGAAATGGTACAGCTTGTAACTGCAGTACCAATATAGCCCTATCCGTGAAGCCAAAAATATACCCTTAATTCACAGGCCAAAATTGGAGCTAATGATAGATCTAATTTTCCTTTTTATCAGGAATATTAATCTTGCCGCACTTTCAAAGTGTAAAATCTAAAAGTATTTTGACATTTGGATGTTTAACCAATTAAAATGACAACCTTAATATTTAGTATAGCACAACATATCAATAAAACTTGAACTAAACAGAGAATCTCCATGTAAAGAAGAGTAATTACTAAGAATAAGTAATTCGTTTTTGTTTTCCTGAACATTTACTATTTCCACGTGTTGTCAATTACCAAATTTTTTGTCACGATTCTTTATTTAGTGGACATACCAAGCCATGGTCCATGAACTTCTGGGCATAAACAACAATCGGATTGATCTTTCCAGAGTGCCAGGCATCAGTAAAGACTTAAGAGAGGTGGTCCTATCTGCTGAAAACGATGAATTCTATGCTAACGTGAGTGGTTTTTAATTGAGTTTAGTTGTTTTTATGTAGGAAGGTCAATATTGACTTGTGAGAATTCATGTGGAAGGATGATGGAGGCATCCGATGTGGATAAACTGCATCTTAAGGGAAGGCAGAAGACTTGGATTGTGACCCCCCTTTAACAATATTTTTTTCATAGAAATCGCATACTTGGTTTTCCACTTTTAAAATCAGAACCCAATTTACTTACTTCCCTCCCTCCCGTGGCCCTTTGTGAGAATACTACTGGTGTTCATCACCAGTGTCCTGACCAATGTCCAGACTTGCTAGTTATAATGGAAGTTTCTTGCCCTTTAATTCTAACTGTGCTCAGAATTCTTTTTCACTTCTTCTTTTAAGCTGTCTGAACGTCAGACTAGTTGATAGAACTGTGTTTCCAACTTCCTTTTTCACAGAACATGTACCTGAACTTCGCTGAGATTGGTAGCAATATAAAGAATCTCATGGAAGACTTTCAGAAGAAGAAACCAAAAGAACAGCAAAAACTAGAATCAATAGCAGACATGAAGGTAAATTGAACATGTACATGGATGACTAACATGCAAGTTTGGGAGCTATTCTATTTCTACCTTAATTCATTTAGTTTGGTTTGAGGTATTTTCTATAATATTTCTCTTTAGAAAACAATATAGTGAAAACTTCGTAATAAGCCATACACTTCTTTCCATTCTTCAGTCACCTTTGGACTATTAAGTCTGCTTACATATACCAGTTCTTCTCTTCCTAGGCATAACAAAATGCCAGATGCCATGTGATTGAAAGCTATAGATGCCCTTTTCTTGGCAGAACAATCCCTGATTTTTTTTTCCTTCATACATGCCTATCCTTGGTCAAGAAATAACAGAACCCCCAATTGATGTTTTTCCCGTGGCAGGCCTTTGTTGAGAATTACCCACAGTTCAAGAAGATGTCTGGGACTGTATCAAAGCACGTGACAGTTGTTGGAGAGCTGTCTCGGTTGGTCGGTGAGCGGAATCTGCTGGAGGTTTCGGAGGTTGAACAAGAACTGGCCTGTCAAAATGACCATTCTAGTGCTCTCCAGGTATCTATTCAGTCCCATTTGATGAGCACCTACTATGTGTAAGGCACTGTGCCAGGCAGAGCAAGAGATACTAAGGCAAGTAATCCTTCTTCACCAACATGGAATTTACAGTCTAACGAGGAGTTGAGACAAGTACACAGTTTAATATTAAGATAGATACATGATAAGAGCCACAAAAGAATAATGTGCAATCAAAGGATTCAGGCAATGAATTGAATATTTAGGAGGGTAGCCTGATCTACTAGAAAGAATACTAGACTAAAATCAGAAGATCTGGAATTTAGTTTTTGGTTTGCCACTTACCGGCTTTGTGACCGGAGCTTTTGGCTTAATCTCCGAACTAGTTTCCTCATTTGAAAAATAGGTATAATGATATTTATCACACAGTGTCGTTAGGAAGATTTTAAAAGATATAATAAATTAAAATACATTATCTCAGTTTTTCATTACTGAACATCTGTTTTTCATTCCACAAATACATGAATGTCCGCTACATGTGCATGGTGCTATGAGTATCTACAGGTACAAAAATCAATATAATACCACTTTTTTCCCTCAAAGAGTTCACATGATAATAGGGAAGAGAAAAATTTAAGCGAGGATTTATAATACTGTGCAATAAGTGCTATTCTAGAGGTATTTCCAACGGAATATGGAAACACAGAAAGGACAACAGTTTTCCCTAAAGTTGAGGCTTCTTAGAGCTTCTTAGAGAAGATGACATTAGATGTGGGTCTGGACAAATAAATAAGGAGGAGGAGTGTACCAACCAGAGAAAAGGGGGGAAATTCTCAGCAGAGAATGCAGGCATGGAGATGTAAAAAAAATATATACATATGTAGGGGGGAGAGAATAATTCAATGTAGCCAGTGCAACAATTAGTGTTGCAACATAATATTTAAATCAAAATTGTGATACTATAAGATTTGCGGTTATTAGGAAAAGTTTCTGAGAGGAGGTGCCATTAAGATAGTCTATAAAGAATGAATAGAATCTGGAGGAGGATTTCAGTCAGGAATAGCAGCAAAAGCAAAGATGCAGAAGTAGGCAGAAAAGAATAAACAGTTTCACCTGTTGAAAATGGGTGTGGAAGAGAATAGGAGATGAAATTGATTTGGTAAACACGAAGCAGTTTATGCAGAAGCTTATAAGAGGAATTTATACTTGCTGAGATAGGCAAAGAGATCCAGTGTAGGGTCTTGTGTAGAAAGTTGATACGATAAAAGCAGTATTTTAGGAAATGTAATCTAGTTAGGATACTTCGGAGGTAAAAAAACTGAAGTCAGTGAGGCTAGTGGACTCATAGCAATAGTAGTAAAAAATGTACAATAAGAGAAAAGCTAAGAGGCATTTCAAAGGGAGAAAACAACACTTTAGTGACAGATTGGATATGAGGATAATAAGAACAAACCAGAGATAATTCCAAGGTTCCTGAGAAAGGCACAGTGTGATGTCACTGACAATAAGTTAACTTGGGAATAAGTTCTTTGGGAGATAGCCATTTCTAAGCTACTTAGAATAAGAAGCACATTTCCATATTGATAAGGACCCAATATTCTAAAACTTAGTCTCTTTCTTTTCCTGCTGCAATTTTACTTTATAAAATAAAGCCTGTGTGGTCTAATGAAAACAACACAGGCTTTGGAGCCAGACTGTCCTGGCTGGTAGCCTGTCTCTACATACCACTGTTTCTTTGGGGAAATTATTTACTTTGCCCAAGCCTCAGGGATAATGATTTCAAACCTTTAGATTGTTATGAGGGTTCAATGAAATATGTCAGATTATTCACATATGATAGGTGCTTTGTAAATGTTGGTTCCCTTCCTCTAAGCATACTTTTTTAAAAATATTTTTATTGATTTTTTTTTTACAGAGAGGAAGGGAGAGGGATAGAGAGAAACATTGATGAGAGAGAAACATCGATTCAGCTGCCTCCTGCACACCCCCCACTGGGGATGTGCCCGCAACCAAGGTACATGCCCTTGACCGGAATCGAACCTGGGACACTTCAGTCCCCAGGCCAACGCTCTATCCACTGAGCAAAACTGGTCAGGGCCCTCTAAGCATACTTTAAAAAATATCTGTACAAGCAGAAGAAAAAAATGCACCCACCTGTGGTTGCTCTAGTTATACCAAGGTCTTTACTGGGATAGGTAGTTGTTGGCCTTTACTTTTTAAAATGTTTATCAGAATTTCCCCTGAAAACATCAACATTTTGAAAATCATGAAGATGCTATTTGCTTTATATTTCTGAAAAGTACCTCTATCATCACTTTTTAAAAATATGTTTTATTGATTTTATAGACAGAGGATGGGGGAGGGAGGGAAAAAGAAACATTGATTGGCTGCCTCCTGCAGGCCCCCTACTGGGGATCGAACCTGAAACCCAGGCATGTGCCGTGACCGGAAATTAAACCCTTGACCTTTCAGTTCATGGATGACGCTCAACCAGCTCAGCCGCTCAGCCTTTAATTTTATCCCTGTGTTCTTAAATCTTCACAAAAAATGTAGGCGGACTTTATTATTTTTTAATTGTCTTAAATTCTGATTCTTAAATAAGATATATTTAAGAGATATATAGTAAAAGCTGAGTTTGTTACTAGTTTCAGTTATTCTGAATTTGTGCAAGCCTGTTTGGATGTGTATATCTCCCACTCTTTAAATTCAAATGATACCATATTGTACACATAATTCTGCATTTACTTTCTCACTTAACTATGTCTCTCAGGGATGGCTTCAGATAAAAATGTAAAGACTCATTCTTTTTACCATTTCTTTGTAAATTGTATCACAATCTATTTAACTTGACCAACTTACTTTAAACAATACTACTAAAGACAGTTTTAAACAACACTACTAAAGTCTATTGTTTCATGGGCCTAATAGAAATATTTCTATGAAAACTTTTTGTTTTTCTCAATAAAATGAGTTTTCTTCTCTTCCTAAATAAAAACAAATTTTTCCCTATAACTAAATTTAAATTTCCTTATGTTTATCATTTTATTTTTCCTTTAAAACAATAGAACCAAACATAATCACTAGCCAAGTTTAATATCTTTATTTGTATCTCTCTACCAAATGGTAAGCAGTTGGAACAAAATTACTGTAATTCCTTGCCTGAAATATTTTTGGGGGGGAGGGGTTCACTTTAAAAGAAAGATAGTACTTTTAAAATATGAATTCCATTTGTGATCCACTTTACATTTTTAAAGGTATCTTTTGAAGGTTTTCTTGCCCATGGTATTAGGGTTTTACAGCGAGCAGTTGATTTGTACTCCCCCCATGATAATGGATTTCTTTGGCAACATGACTTAAATAGTCTATAAAGGGAACTTTTGTTTGATAATGAGTAGATGCCAGAGGCCTGACCCCTAGATGGGTTATAGCATTCCTTGGCTTGACCCTAGATTATAATACGTCATGAAGCAATGAATTGAGGGGTTTTTTTTTAGTACAGATGGGGTTTGCTTTATTGAATAGTAATTGTAACATGGTGAGAGAAAAAAAAAAGCTCATATATTGCCAAACATTAACCTATAAGCCACTTCTAACCAGTTATTCTATAGTCTAACAACATTTTTATTTAGAAAGAATTTCACTAGAACCAAACTGTTATATACTACCACTGAAGCATACATATCCATAACCTCAGAAAAGACTCGTTTGATTAGAAGGAAGATTTTTTTCATACCATGAACAGAAACATCTTAAGAAAGTAAACAATCCCCCCTCCCCCATATTGTCATATTACAACTTTTTATTTGGAAGGAGGAACTAGTCTATTTTATGTCTTTCTTTCCTGGTAATCATCCTATTAATAGCACATAGTAGAGACTCAATAAATATTTGTTAGAAAAATGAAAAGAGCTCTATTTGAAGCAATGTGGAGTAGTGGTTAAGAGTTTGGGCCTTTGATGGCTTGAGTTTAAAAGTAGTCTTATTCTTTTTATCTGTAAAATGAAGAAAAATAACAGTATTTCATAGATTTTTGTGAGGGTGCAATATGCTAGTACATGTGAAGCACTTCATGTGGTGCCTGGTACTTATAACATTCAACAAGTATTAGCGATCACCATTATCAGTGTTACTATTTGGTGGTACATTCTATGTTCTTTATGGCACCCAGGACATATTTTTTTACTTTAGTCATAACCTTGGATCTCTCCCTGGTTTCAGAGGGTTTTGTTGTTTTGTTTTGTTTTGCTTTGCTTTTCATTAAAATCATGAGAAAATTGTTTGGGACACATAGAGCTGACAATTTTACTTTGCTCAGTTAAGAGTAAAAATGATGCTTTTCTAAACCAGTGTTTAGTGTTTCAGAAAGAGTGTGGACCAGAAGATCGCAGCAAAACTGAATTTTATGTTAACTAGACTATTTGCCAGTCAGTGGAATTGGGTCCTACCTACTTCCTATTATTTTTCCTGGATAGAGCTCTTTACAGTCCCCAAATACTGTTCTCTCAAACTATTAGATTAGACTCATTTTTTATCATATCTGCATGTTGAAGGTTTCTGCCAATTCCATTTTGCTGTTCTCATCTGCTCAATGAATAATACTATTAATTTACTACATTAATGTGATAGTGATAGTATACAACAAGGTAGAGCTCCCGTTCTTTTAGTTTAAATTAAAGCAAATAATGGGACAGTCTTTATTTGCTGACTTCATCTGTAATGTGTACAGTGGTTTAAAATGTAGGTATGTTATTATTTTCTCATTGTGCTGCTTCATCAAAGTTTTGATAGAAAAGTAGTCATCCCAAAACAATGGAAGAAGCTCTAAATATCAGAACTGTTTTTTATTAATGTCTTTTGAGTGACTGTTAACTCCTTTTTGAAACCTGATCTTCAAAGACAGTGTTTTTGCTTTGCTTTTCCTCTTTCTTGATTTGGCCTACACAAATTCGGTGAAAGATCTTTGAAACTTTTCTCCTTAAGAGAACAATAATTTTGTTTTGCTCTTTATTTAGCCACTGTTCATGTGATAGTATGCTTTTCTCTCTTTATATCCTCAAAGCTTATGGAAATGTTAATATGAAAAGAGAAACCAAAAAGCTTATTATAAAATTCAATCATATTTCCAACATATAAATGCTACCATGTAGCAAGCACATACCTACTGTGTAATTAGAAATCTCTCAGATTCCTTTTTTCCTCTTCTCTGATCAGTACCCTGAAATCTCAATATACCACATACCACTGTAAGTAAAATTAATGAGTCACGTGGTCGTGAGGGAAATAGTTCAAAAGTCAAAGAATAACATGGGATCCAAGCAGGCAAAAATGCCTTGTTTCTTCAAGGACTTACATAGCTGAAAGAGAAAAAATAACTCAACTCATACCTATAGGTTTCTTTTCCTTTTTTAAAATATATTTTATTGATTTTTTACAGGGAGGAAGGGAAAGGGATAGAGAGTCAGAAACATTGATGAGAGAGAAACATCGATCAGCTGCCTCATGCACACCTCCTACTGAGGATGTGCCCACAACCAAGGTACATGCCCTTGACCGGAATTGAACCTGGGACCCTTCAGTCCACAGGCCGACACTCTGTCCACTGAGCCAAACCGGTCAGGCTAGGTTTCTTTTCTTGATGAAATAGGTAAGTCTAGCTAGAACACTGTCCTGACCACAGTTGGGTCCTAAGGGCTCCAAAGTAGTCTACTCAAAGTAATCCTGGCCAACTCTGGGCCAAGTCCTCGAAGGAGAGCTAAGAGTCAAGCCAGGGACTCTCTAGATACCAGGATCAAATCTCAAGGAATAGAAGTGGATTCTGTAGTAGGAAACAGAGAGAGCCAAGTCAAGATTCAAGTGAACGTAATTAGAAGGTAGGAAGGGTAAAAGCTAATGGCTCCAAATAGTCTTTTACTGTTCCCATCGCACTTATGTGGGCATATGGTTACTTGAATATCTCAGATTTGTTTAAAAGTACAGAGACAGGTCAGCTAGAAATGGAGTAGCTATCAGGTAAAAAAAGAGTGACTGCAAGGGCAGAAAACGAAACATTGTGCCTCTAAGAAAAGTGACAACAGAAATCCTAGATAGGTGTTTGAAATTTATGCCAAGGTACTGAAATACATATGAAATTGTATGCTTTTAGTTGATGATCATTTATACCCTGAAATTTCTTCATGTTATAGTAAAAACCAGGGGAACATTTGAACAGATATTCTAAATAGGCTGTATTCAGTGACTGCTCTGCGGGAAAGGTACCACAAAATGAAAAACGTAAGGAAATTCTTATGCTGCAAGGTTTAAATCAATGAAAGAGAAATATCTTCCTTTTTGATCCCTTAAGAATCATGGTAGTGAAATGTTGACCCAGAAAAGCAACAATAGGAATCTTACTTGGAGAACTTTATACTAGAGAGTTACCTGGGAGGTTCCTGGGAGAGTCCTGAGACATTAGACCTGATTGTTGTGAAGGACTAAGACGGTAATGTGTGTGAAAAGCATCTTATAAGTTGTAAATTACCATATAGATGTTAGTTGTTACATCCTCAGAATCCAGGGCCCTCCAAGGCTCTTAACAGTCTTTCAGTCCAACCCATTTCTTTCTCTGATTTCCATATTCCTATTAATAGCATCTTCTCTTTCAGTCTCTCAGACTAATTCTGACATTCTTTAGGGCATTTTGCAAATGTCATCTCCTTCATGAAGTCTTTCTTGATTCTCCAGCAACCAGATGTACCTCACTTTGTGTCCTCTTCCTTCCATTGCACTGATTTTCAGTTTTGGGTTTTTGTTTTGTTTTGTTGCACACATATGTTTCTGTTATAATGCCACATATGTGCTCCTATAAAGCCTCACATTCTGCAAAATTATGCACTAAAAATAAACAAGGGTTGTAGGAAAATAGGGTTATAAGCAGATCACTTAAAGTCTATATAACTAAAAAAAAAATTATGTAACTTTGTAAGCAGAGCCCAATAAAAATAATAACAATTCTAATATAAACACTAGCACTGTTAAATCTCCACTGACATTTGCACCTGGAAATATAATCAGTCCATCCTTTGGGGCCTCACGTTTTATTCTTCAAAATATAAGGTTTCAAAAACATTTGCTTCTCATTGAGACTGTTTTCATCAAAATTAAAAATACAATAGGGGGATACCAGTTAGTTTTGGGTTGTTGTTTTGTTTTGCTTTTTAACACAGAGGATTATCTTTGCATCCTTTTCATCTACACTTGCCCTTTCCCCAATAGCTTAGCATAGTGAAAAGCACAGCAGTTCTTAAAGCTACAAAACCAGCTACTTCTTACAGAAAACACTTCTGTGGGATTTTTATGATTTTTTCCTTGACATCTTCCTCTTTAAAGAAGAAGCTTGTCCCCAGTCTCTTCTAAATATTAACATACTGGAAAAATTATGTATAAACCAATATGCCTTCTGTGTTAAACTGATACATATTTCCATATTTATCAATCTCACTGAGCTAGCGTACATTAAAGACACATGCTTTGTAGCAGAATGGGCTATACTTTTTTATCCCCCTAAACCCCATTATCTGTGAACTCACTGAGAACAGAAACTGTTTCTAATTCATCTCTGTTACCCCTCCAGTGGCATAGTGTCTTACACTTAGATAGGGCTCAAAAAGTATTTTTTGGCTTGAATTAATTTGTTCTGCATAATAAATATAAATCTACATTTATCCCTTACTGTGAGGCTTGACAAAACAAACATGATTTTGTCCAGCTTTCCCTGCTGTCAGTACCTGCCCTATTAAGATCATAAGTATTCAGTTTAAAGATTACATGCTATTTACATACTCATATCCCTATAAACAATGTTGATACAGATTGATACATCTGCTGCTTCTTAACAATTAAGCCCAGTTCTCCATTGTAAAATTCTACCAATTTGTCTCTTTTTTTTCCACTGGTCAGTCACTAAGAGAAAGCAGTAGCATTTTGCAAGTCAGCTGGTCAGTTCTGTTGTGTACTGTAATGATTGAAGTGGAAGAAAGAAGATATGTTGTTCCTTTCCTGCATAAGACCTTGGACCATCTCATCAAAGAAAAAAAAAAAAAAAGAACTATCCATAGTTAATTCATGTTTGTCCTAAACAATTACAATGAGAATTTATTTCCTTATTTAATTCTTATCTTAGGCAAAAGGCATCTAATTTTGAAACAGTTGCTGAACCTATTAACTGTACATTGCCATAGTAGTAATCTTAGTCATGAACTCAGATGTATCGCTGCTATTCAATACTTATGAGATCTGAGATATTATGCACCATCACTCAAGTGAAGGGGGGTTAAATATCCGTTCTCTCTCTCTCTCTTCAGAATGTAAAGAGGCTCCTGCAGAACCCTAAAGTGACAGAATGTGATGCTGCCCGCCTGGTGATGCTCTACGCGCTGCACTATGAGCGACACAGCAGCAACAGCCTACCAGGGCTAATGATGGACCTCAGGAATAAGGGTGTTTCTGAGAAATATCGAAAGGTAACCACATTTATACGTTAATCCCACCAAACAGGTCTGCATTTCCTTAATAAAGTTATTTTCTTATGAAATGAGTTTCCTGATCCCCAAGCAATAAGAGGATGTTCTCTCTCTCTCTCTCTCTCTCTCTCTCTCTCTCTCTCTCTCTCTCTCTCTCTCTCTAATAGCTCGTGTCTGCAGTTGTTGAATATGGTGGTAAACGGGTCAGAGGAAGTGACCTCTTCAGCCCTAAAGATGCTGTGGCTATTACCAAACAGTTCCTCAAAGGATTGAAGGTATGGCATCTCTGTGCTGTCCTAAATGAACAACAGTTGAAACCCCTGAGTCTGAGGGTGAATGAATATGATCAAAGTAACTCCCGGATTGCTGCTGATTTAGAACTATGTCGATTAAGTGAAGTTAAAGTCGATATCCTCCTGAAAGCTTTTTAAAAAATGCATTCTATACTGGAGCAGCATTAGCATTGGACCAAATAGCTGAGCAGACAATACCGAGATATTTCCAGGAAAACCCGAGTGAAAAGACAGACGGTTCTGTTAGTCATCACTATTTCACTCTACGTGTTTATAACTTAAGATTTGTTAGGTAGTTTTTCTTTGAAGGAAAATAAAAATGAAGCAAACAATTATAGATCTTTTAAAAATACTGACCTATTTTCTTAAAATGGTCAGAAATTGGTTTTAATCTGCTACCCTTTCTAATTCTGCCTAAATTTTTCCCATTTTCCTGAGTGTGTCTAGTCTATTTTTCTACATAATCCATTCCTTTTATTTGTTCTACTTGTCATATAACATTTTCACAAAAAGATGAGAGTTAGTGAATAGATGCTAAAGGATTTAAGCAATTTCATTTTTAAAATTCCTTTAAAGTAGCTAGCCTTAAATTACAGTGTTAGTATGAGATTGGAACAGTTCTAATTGATGAATATATTTTTAAAAATTATCTAACCATAAAATCCCTATTTGAATCTATCTCATGAAATCTCTGTTGAGTGCATGTTCTTTTCTGATAAGAATATCATAAACCAGTATATTGCAAGTTTTCAAAAAATGACATAAGAACTATTTTCCCCTGTCTTAGGGAATAGAAAATGTGTATACTCAGCATCAACCTTTCCTACATGAGACCCTGGACCATCTCATCAAAGGAAAGCTTAAAGAAAACCTGTACCCTTACCTAGGCCCCAGCACACTCAGAGACAGGTAAGATATAAAGATATTAATAATAAAACTAAGACAATAGGACATTTAGAGTAATGTAAGGGACTACAACTCCAATCATATCATTCTCCTCCTCCCTCCCCTATTGTTTCAGTTCTAAGATTCTTTTGGTTTTACATGTGTCAAGGTTAGATATAAATTCACCAGCTACACCTGAAATATTACTTCTTTTGGAATAAAGAAACAGATGTTTTGGAACAACCCAAGTACTTACATTCTGTTCTTTAGTATCAGACCAGTTTGCTTATGCCATTTAAGGTTCAGTTCCATGGCATCTAACATTTGGAGTTTCAAACATTAAAGCCAAAAATAGATTTGCTGCTTGATTGCCAGCCAGAGCAGGTGGTTACTATTTTTGGTCAGGACTGAACTTTGCCAAATGTGGCCAGCACACAAACTGAGACCTCATTAACAAAGGCCATTTGTTACAAAGAAGAAAAGGATGGCTTTCTTTTGGGGTATTAACTGAAGGAAGCAATTAATTGTCATTTTAATCCAGTGGTCTATTTGTTTTAATAAAGACAAAACTTGTCCAGGACAACTTATTTATTCCACCCTGGATTTTTAAATATATACAAATTCTACCTAGTTATAAATTATATTTTTGTGTATTTTTTTATTGGGACCACATGTTATAAAGAACCTAATATGTGTAGCTTAATCCTATTAGATGGGATGATGTGAGAATTGTTACTGTTGGTATAAGGCTTCTATAATTTCAGCTACTCATAATCTAAGAGCCTTGGAAGAATAGTGTTTTAGAAATATAATTAATTTCTGGGAGGAGAAAAATGTTTTGAGGCACCTAGATGACTGTTTTATATGATATATTTTTTCACTTTATTCTTTAAAAAAACCCTCTATAATTTGGTATCAGAAAAAAAAAAATCTTTTAAACTATCCAAGGTGAGAGGCAGAATATCTGGGGTTAAATTCAGAGAGTACACTCATTCAGATAAAATAGCTAACAATCTTGGCATCAAGGTTCAGAAATGTCAGCTAAGTGGGAAGAATCAGAACCAGCCAAAAGCCATTCACCTATCATAGAGGCTTTTTGAAAAACAGCACAAAAAGAAAAGAAAAACAGTATAACTCTATTAAATAGCCTTCTGATTGCTCTGATAAAAGTAAAAATATTGATTTTCTTATGAATTTTATATCAGGATTACTGAACACAAAAAAAATAGCTATTTATTACTAAAGGGACACCATAGACCACCAGAGGAGTGTGTTGTATATGATTAGATTATGACAGGAAACCTTTCTAATCTGGGTGATTCATTTTTCCAACCAAAGCTCAAAATGCACATTTGTTGTCAGCATCTGTTAGCATTTGTCACAATTACATAAATACATATGTAGTTAATTCAATTGCTTCATCCTTTTATATAATGAATATTTATTGGGTGTCTTCAGTATGTCAAGAACTATTGTAGATGCTGGGGAACTAGAAGTGACAGAACAGATGGGTACCTGCCCTCAAGGAACTTACATGAAGGAGATAGACAGTAAACTAGTAAGCAAATAAAGGATATAATTGGAGTGAGCTAAGTACTGGGGTGGTGAACACATAATACAATATACAGATGATTTATTATGAAACCTATGTAATTTGATTAACCAGTGTCATCTCAATATTTTCAATTTTTTAAAAGTTTATGTTTTTCTGCTTACCCATGTATAGAAGTAATGACTTCCAGAAATACTCTATATGAAAAAAATGTTGTTTATTTTTCTAATAAGATGTAAGTTGGTTGGGTTCTCAAAGTGTCCTTGTTTATTTATATACAGCATGAACTGGCTGCTGCTTTCTAATGTTGGCTGTCTGCATTAATTAATGCTTTTGGTTGCTATAGAGAATTACAGAGAACAGGAAGATGTGTACAAAGAATTGAACTTGCGTATTCCACTTAGCTTCAGCCATCATAAAAATGTTTTGCTATATATTTTACTATTGGCCTCTTCAGAACATCTACTTTTAAAATTCATTGGGAAAGAGGCCGTCCCCGCCCCCGCCCCCGCCTTCCCACTCCCCTCCCCGCCGCTTCCCCCCTCCCCACCACTCCTCCCCTCCACCCTCCATCCCCCTCCCCCGCCCGGGCCTGGGCTACCCTCTGGGTCCCCAGACCCCTCCTCAAAAAAAATAAAATAAAATAAAATAAAATTCATTGGGAAAGGAATGAAAAGGATAAATGTCAGAGATATTTTTAAAAAATTTTTCAGGCATGTCTTCCTTAAGCCAGCTTGAATGAGTAGTAGGAGGCTCAGGAAAACATTAATATTTTCATAACCAAATGTGACAGTCATCTTTGTTAGGGACACAGTTGAGTCAAGCACTAAGAGTCTATCCCTATGTTCAGGTTTTGTCCTTACATTAAGGTAACCTACACCTCCAGTTAGCATCTGTAACGTTTTCCCTCTCTGGTACCCTGCAATGACCAGACTAAAGGATCGTGTTCTCTGGCTGTGCTAGAAACCTCTTGAGTTTATTCCTTCCCAATTCTTGCCCCTTTTTTCCATAAGAGCCAGATGTGCTCTGAGGCAGGTGATGGGCAGAGGGCAGCTATAGAGACGCAATATCATTTTCCAGGATGATCCTTACTAGTCTGCTCAACTGCTTTTCAAATAATTGATTTACCAGATCAGGAACTCAAAACAAAAGGGTTACTGTCTGCTTCCTCTCAACAGTCACTGCACCTCCGGTAGGGAGGAACTTCCCTCCCGTCTTCCTAATGAAACAATCTGTGCAACTCATGAGTGTTTATTCAAGATAAACTGCGTAACGGTTCTTAGGCTAGAGTTGTCCTTCAATGTAAAGAACACTGCATATAGAATCTTTCTGTAAGAAAAAGACTCATTTTATGAAAATACAATTTTATTTTAGTTTTGAGGATTTTATTATTTCTTAAAACTGAAACTGTTTCCCCACCCTGTTTTCCACCTAGGCTGACCCCTAGATCAGTGGTTCTCAACCTTCTGGCCCTTTAGATACAGTTCCTCATGTTGTGACCCAACCATAAAATTATTTTCGTTGCTACTTCATAACTGTAATATTGCTACTGTTATGAATCGTCATGTAAATATCTGATATGCAGGATGGCCTTAGGCGACCCACAGGTTGAGAACCGCTGCCTTAGACAGTTCAACACAAACCAAACTATTGTTAGAATGTCCTCAATCTCCTTACGGGCACCTTCTTGTAACACTGGATTTTTTCCCCCCACAGAACTCATCCTTTATCAGTTGTGACTGTTCTTAAGAGGCTATTAATTATTTCATTGGTACTTGTAGTACCAATAAAGTGGAAAGAATTAAAAATTTACTTACTTAGAAATGTAATGTTAAAAAGAAATTGTGTAGTGCTCGCTTCGGCAGCACATATACTAAAAATTGGAACGATACAGAGAAGATTAGCATGGCCCCTGCCCAAGGATGACACGCAAATTCGTGAAGCGTTCTATATATAAGAAAAAGAAAAGAAATTGTGTATAGTAATGAGGGTAATACTATGATAAAAGTTATAGGGTGTTCTGTTAGTTTTTAAAATTACAGCCAACTGTAATTTATTCAATCCCCTTTCTTATGAAATATGTTCTACATCCTGACAAAAACTGAATTTGAGTATTAGCTGTTCACATTCCTCTTGCCCTTCTGTAGAAATAGTAGTAAGAGTTGAAACAACACATATCAGTTGGAGAAAAAGAAGAGAACCTGTATTTTGCCTGAATATTCAGTCCCCAAATAATTGAGAGTTTATCATACTTGGTAGAAAAATATTCCCATCGTAATCGTACAACTCTTCCTAAGCAGATGACCTTCCTCAGCAAGAAAAAAACTGGCCAGTAACTGGAGGCAAGGACTCGAAGGGCAAAACCTTGATAATGTAGAACATTTTAGTTATTCGTGGACAGTGGTGGTAATGTGTTCCTGTAAATTTATGAAGAACCTCTGATATGTAAAACACCAGATTAATATTGGATTAACAACTTAGACTTGCCTGGCTGGCATGGCTCAGTGATTGAGTGTTGAACTATGAACCAGGAGGTCACAGTTCGATTCCAGTCAGGGCACATGCCAGGGTTGTAGGCTCAATCCCCATTGTGGCGTGCAGCAGGCAGCCAATCAGTGATTCTCATCATTGATGTTTCTATCTCTCCCTCTCCCTTCCTCTTTGATATCAATAAAAAAATATTTTAAAAAAATAATTTAGACTTAACGTTCATATCTACTTCTCTGAACTAGAGGAAATCACATAAATTATAGATCAGAGAAATTTAATTGCCATATATATGTGTATTTATATATAAACAGATAATATTTCTAAAAGGATACATAAGAGACAAGAAATAATGTTTGCCTCTAGGGAGAAAGGGCACAAGAGGACTAAAGTGAGAGGGAACGTTTTTAAATAGACACAGTATTTGATTCTGTTTCCAAGGAGTCCAACAGGAACTCATATTCTCTCAGTTAATTCCTTCAAGGTTTTTTGTTGTTGTTGTTTTTTAGAAATAATAGAGAGAGATAAAACAGGAAAAAAATGTAGACGAACATGATTTATACGTAAGCATTGTATCCTTTAATTAAAGATGTTTCTATTTAGTTTTGTGCTGTAACCTCCCAAATGGATGCCTCTGCTTGATGTAGTTTTAAATAATGTCCAGGAAGTGATTTAACAAAATTAACTGCTGACTAAGGTTAAGTAATTGTATCTTCTTTTGATGGCATGAGAGAATAAAAACAAGGCAAACTTTAACAGTTTTAAAAATAATATGATCTCCTTCTTGTTGCCATCTACAGAAGGAGCTAAGAGGAGGACCTATCACTTTTGTTATGAAGCCATTTTGATAAAAAATTGAAACACAGTAAAACTGCACAGAGCTGCCCAAACAGGCTAGTAACTGAGCTGATGTGTCAGCATGTCCAGTTTCAAAACAGCACTCAGGGGCTTTTTGGTTTGTTCGTTTCCATGGTTTCTTTTTCTTGGTTTATCAAAGGATTGAGGAACAAAGACTTTAAAAAGAGGTGGAGTTCCTAGAAGCATCATTAATTTCTGTGTCACATCCTTTTTTTACTCTCAAAATACTAAATGTTTCTAGTTCCCAAGTTATGGGACATCCAAATATACCAGTGGTTTCCAAAACACTTTGAGGTCCTTGGACAGAGGCCATTGCAATGACACTGTACTAAATATTTGACAGAGGTCTTACACATGAAGAGAGATGTGTAGTACAAGCATAAATTACCGCTATATTGATATCATGCCATAGTGAAGTACTCTGCAGCCTCTTGAATATAAAAGAATATTTCTACATTTGGTTCCAGCAAACACTATTGTGCTATTCTGAAATCCACAGCACAGAAATTATAAGACATCCGCTCATAAACAGAAAGCAAATCACGATTCAGCATTTCTTGCTCTGTTTCCTGCCAATTTCAGATAATTAAAACTTTTTTTAGACCTTTCATTCTGTTCTGCTTTAATTATGCTTCCTCCACCAAAAAAGAAAGATTCAGAAATTAAAACTGTATATCATAGTAACAACAAATATTTGCCATCCCCCTCCCCTTGTCCTATGATATTAAATGTCTTCATTATTGCAGACCTCAGGATATCATTGTGTTTGTAATTGGAGGAGCCACCTATGAAGAAGCTCTAACAGTTTATAACCTGAACCGTACCACTCCTGGAGTGAGGATTGTCCTGGGAGGAACCACAGTGCACAACACGAAAAGGTAAGGGAACTGCTGAAGACCAAAATACATCATCCGTTCATAGAATAATGTAGAGTTTGTGTGAGATGAAAGATCTATACTCCATGAGGTTCATAAATCACTTAATTAGGTCAAAGACCTGAAAAGCAAGGGCCTACCTGACTTGTTGACAATTCATGTTTCCTGCCTATGTTCAGAAAAGAAATCTAATTGCCACTTTGAAAATACCTAGACATAATGTTGAATTCTGTGAGTTTCTCTATTGTGTTGATTAACTACAGTCATTCAATAAGTATTTAGTAGGAAGAATACAAAGATGAATAAGATAAAGAGCCTATCTCAAATAAGTCATTATCTGTTAGGAAAGAAAAAAATGTAAAAAAAAATAAATAATAAGAAAATAAGTGCCTGGAGAGTCAAATGAAAGAGTCCTGGATTCTCTGAGTGGCTGAAAGGAATTAGCAAATGCTTCATGGAGAAGATGGTTTATATGTTGAGCCTTGGGTAGGAAATGGAGAGCACATTCTAGGCAGAGTTAACTACATGAGCAAGTTGCAGAAAGCTGTCGGTAACATACATAGAAAAAGAACAGCAAGCAATCATATTTCTGTTATACTTTCTGTTTCTGTAGTTGGTTGTAAGGTAAATATGCCCTATTCTGTTGGAAAAATGGCTTTTAGTTGTATAGCCAAAGACATTAGGTATCTTCTTGTTAATCCTTAAGCTGTTACTGTACCATTAAATAAGAGGAGTATGTGTTTTTTAATTGTTTGGTAAAAATTTTGACATTACCTTCTGAAGCAGCCACAACTTAGAAAGATAATGTCAAAACTAAGGTGATTTAAAAAAAGATCCAGCCCTGTCCAGGTGGCTGAGTTGGTTAGGGCATCGTCCCATACACCAAAAGGTTGTGTGTTCAGTTCCCAGTCAGAGCACATACCTAGGTTGGGGGTTCGATCCCTAGTCAGGGCATGTATGGGAGGCAACCAATCAATGTTTCTCTCTCACATTGATGTTTCTCTCCCTTCCTCTCTCTCTCAAATCAATAAAGTCAAAACAAAATAACCAAACAAAACAAACAAAAAAACACCACATATCCTCAGTTTATAATTAAAAAAGAAAGTTGCAAAAAAAAAAAAAAAAAGAAAAGAAAGAAAGTTGCCCAGCCAGTGTGTCTCAGTTGGTTGAGCATCATCCCATGTACCAAGAGGTCACCAGTTTGATTCCTAGCCAGGGCACATGCCCAGGTTGCAGGCTCCATTCCCAGTAGAGGGCCTGCAGGAGGCAGCCAACCCATGTTTCTCTCTCATGGGTGTTTCTATCTCTCCCCTCCCTTCCTCTCTCTAAAAAAATCAATAAAAAACTTTTTTTTTTAAAGTTAATGTCATGATTGTGGAAGGCTTTGAATTCCAGGCTGTGGAATTTCTACTTTCTTCTATAGAAAATGAGGAATCATTGAAAGTTTAAGCAGTAAAATTATAAGAGGATCACAGTATTTTAGAAAGATTAATTTGGGCGTTAAAGGTAGGACAGATAGAGGAAAAAGAGTGAACTAGAGAACCACAGCATGAGAGTTGAGAGAGCCATACTGAGCCATACTTGGATTCATTGGGAATCATTAGAGGTATTTCTGTATTTTTTCACTTTGTATTATTATTTGACTTTTTAACATAATTTTCCCTTTATTGTGGAAGTAATATATACTTACTCTGAAAATATTTTAACTCAGAAAGTATAAAATTCAGTAAAATTTGATAACTGTGCAAGGAAAAGAAAAGAAGCTTATTACCTCCTTAGCAACATTCTTAATAAAATTGCCTTCTGAATAAAGAGAGGCAGTAAATATCTTCTTCTCTCCCCATAGCCATATAAAATGTAATATGAATTTTTTACTGTTTTTCCTTCTCCTTGGTACATAATACAAAGAAATAAAAGGTAGTGACTAATTATAGGGACTTCATTAAGGCATAACTTTCATGCTTTTTTGAAGGCAGAAAAGGTGCCCTGAAAAAGGATCTGGTAATGGATTCAGTAGTGTCTGCCCTAAGCACTTAGTCCATTTCTCTCTGGGGTACATGCAGGTTTGCAGTGTGCATCGTCTCCTGTGTCAGTATTTGCACTTCTTAAGGAATTGCTTCTCTTCCTGCTTTTTTCGTTTGTCTCATTAGTCATTCTGGCCTAATCTATCCTAAATTAAGGAGAAAAGTCAGATTTCCATTTCTAGGAATCATATATGCCATGAATTCTGTAGCACCACAAATACCTTCACCAGCACCTATGTGGAAGAATCAAATCGTATTGCCTAGTTATGAGTTCTAGAATAGATGAATAAATATATATTTATTGAATGAATCAGAATAGCTAAAGTCAGTAATCAACTTACGTATTCTTCAGATGTTTACTGAGGCATTAGGATACCTCTGATTAAAATAAAGATCCTAACCCTCATGAAGCTTACATTTTCATGCAAAGGGAGACATAGATAAGCAATAAACTTAAAAAATCAGTAAATGTGATAGCAAGTCAGAAGGTGATGAAACCATGGGAGAAAGAAACAGAGCAGTGTAAAGGGACGTGGGTGATGCATGGGGGCAGTGGCAGTGATTCACACTGCTCAGTATGGTGCTGGGAAAGGCCTCCCTGAGAAAAGATTTGAGCAAAGACTTGAAGGAGGAAGCCAAACACATGGGGGAAAGAGTGTACCAGGCAGAGCTGTGTCCCAAGGCAGGTTTGTGCAGTGTGTCTGAGGAGACTGGAGAGTCTGGGGGGGAGTGAGCCAGAGCACAAGGTGAGGGAGATGCAGTCAGAGGTACGGGGCCTGGTCGTGGAGGGCCCTATAGACTTTGTGAGGACCCGTCTTCACTATGAGTTAAAGGGCATTGTAGGATGTGGGTCTTTTTAAACAGTTTTGTTGAGATAAAATTCATCCCTTTAAGTATACAATTCAGTGGTTTTTAGTATATTCACAAATATATGCAACCATCACCACAGTCAGTTTTGGAACATTTTCATCACCTCCCCCCACCCAGCCCTAAGCAACCACAAATCTACTTTCTGCGTCTGTAGGTTTCTCTGTTCGGGACATTTCATATAAATGGAATCATATAACATAGAGTCTTTTGTGAGTGTCTCTTTAACTTGGTAAAATGTTTTCATGGTTCATCCATGTTGTAGCCTATATCAATACTTCATTTCTTTTTATGGCTGAATAATATTTCATTGTATGCATGCACCATATTTTCTTTATCCATTTGTCAGTGATAGACTTCTGAGTTGTTTCCACCTTTTGGCTGTTAGGACTAATGCTGCTATAAACATTTGTGTACAGTTTTTGTATGTATTGTAGAGTTTGGAGAAGAACCATGACAGCCTACTCATATTTTAGCAAGATCACACTGGCTATCAAAGCTAATATGAATTGAGAGAAGTATGATTTCTCTTAAATGTTCAAAATGAACCGCATTATTGTAAAAAATAAAAAAAAGCAAGTTCCTAGATGTATTTAAATGAACTGTACCCATTATTTATTCACCTACAGTAGACTGAGCAGTTACTCTAGTTGTGTTTCTGATGCACATGATCCTACCTTGCAAATAAATGAGCATCCTGGTTTGGGTTTTGAGCTAGCTTACCTATCACTTCACAAGTTAATCAATATTAAAGAGTTCTAGTCCCTGCTGGCAGCAGTTGACACGTTAAGTTAGCTCTGTGAGCTGAGAGGCCAAGAAACAGATCCATGTGGATGGAATTGTTCTCCCAGTAGAAGAAATCCCTCTGCCTTCTCGAAATCCAGGATAGAAGTGGAGAAGAAAAGGGAGGCGAGGTGAGGTGACTGTATTAGCCAACAGCGCGGCCGTGGCCTGGGCCCCGCCTGAGCTGTAGGTGAAGAGAGCGCCAGGCGTCAGTGCTGTCAGTTCAGTGCTTAAGACTTTTGACAAGGGGGAGGGTGGATCCTGCTAGATTTAGAAGGTGACTCCAGATCTGCAATCCTCTCACAACAGATTCCTGTCAGGCCAGTAATAATGACTACACAGTAGGTTCTCTGTAATACTACTGGATTCAGTAAAACCCTCATTAGCTCTAAACCTGCGCAATCATTAATGGTCCCATTTTTTCAGTTATTTTCTCTCTAAGTAGCAAAGGCAAATGAAGAAAAAGAGGCTTTCCCCCAAGTCATGTTTATTTTATTTTAAAAATTCAACATAAAAGTTAAAACCACATAATACCACAACTCAAAGTTTACCAATGTTATTATTTTGGCATATTTCCTCCTAATGCTTTTTTCTTTACCTAAAGGTTTCTGAGTTTTGTTTCATGTTTAGGATTTCATAATTAGGATTCATATCTAGGAACTTGCTTGTTTCATAATTAGGATTTCAGTGTCTATACAGTTTTGTACTTGTTTTTCTCACTTTGAATTATATTGAGAACATTTTCCCATGTAATTAATAATTATTTAAAATAATCTTAATGGTTATATAATTTCATTTTAAGGATGTCTTTAACCATTACTATTGGACACATATTATTTATAATTTTGTTTGATATAAGTAATGGTGCAAAAAACATTTTGTATATTGATAAACCCTTGTCCCATCTCTGATTATTTCCTTAAGATAAAATGTGCAGTGAGGCAGTCTCAGACATTGCTAGTAGATGTATAAATTGGTATAATAACTTCTGGAAAGCAATTTGACACTATGAAGATATAGGCTGGCATCATGGCTCTTACTGCTGTTGAGGTTTTGTTTCTTGATTTTTAAGAAGTCCTGGCTCAGGTGATTGAGGAAGTGGTTAAATGACTGTAAACTTTTATCAGAATCATCAAATGATATACTTAAAATTGGCAAATTTTATTGTCTAGGAATTATATATCCATAAAAAAATAAAATTAAGCCCTAGCTGGTGGTTCAGTGGATAGAGCGTTGGCCTGCGGACTGAAGGGTTCCAGGTTTCGATTCTGGTCAAGAGCACATGCCCGGGTTGCGGGCTCAATTCCTAGTAGGGGATGTACAGGAGGCAGCTGATCAATGATTTGCTCTCATCATTGATGTTTCTATCTCTCTCTCCCTCTCCCTTCCTCTCTGAAATCAATAAAAAAATATTTTTTTAAAATTAAAAAAACACTGTAGTTCCAAGTGTAAAATTATATAATTAATAATTTTTTTAAGTTGATAATGTTTTGGATAAATGGGTTAAATTAAATATACTATTAAAATTAATCTTACGGCCCTAACCGATTTGGCTCAGTGGATAGAGCGTTGGCCTTCGGACTCAAGGGTCCCAGGTTCGATTCAGGTCAAGGGCATGTACCTTGGTTGCGGGCACATCCCCAGTAGGGAGTGTGCAGGAGGCAGCTGATCGATGTTTCTCTCTCATCGATGTTTCTAACTCTCTATCCCTCTCTCTTCTTCTCTGTAAAAAATCAATGAAATATATATTTTTTTAAATTAATTTTACAGCCCTGGCCAGTGTGGCTCAATTGGTTGAGCGTCATCCAGTCACCGAAAGGTCACCAGTTCAATCTGGTCAGGGCACAAGCCCAGGTTGTGGATTGATACTCTGATTGAGCTGGTTGAGGTGAATGTAGGAGGCAACTGATCGATGTTTCTCTCTGTCTCCCTTCTTCCCTCCCTCTCTCTTCTTCTCCTGTTTTCTCCCTCTCCCTTCCTCTCTCTTTCTCTCTCTCTCAAAGCAATAAAAACATTTTTTAATTAATTTTATGTATTTTTTACCTTTTTAATGTAGTTATTAAAATTACTTAGCAGCTCACATATGTGACTTATTTTACATTTCTATTGGGTAGTGCTTCTTTAACCCAATCAATTTCGTTTAATTCTCATAGCAAGGTGAATATTTTTATTATCATCATCAACCTAATTTTTCAGATGAGGAAACTGAGGTGTAGAGAAGTTAAGTACCTTGTCCAAAGATAGAGAGCTAATAAGTGGTAAAGCTGAAACTGAACCCAGACCGTCTGTTTCTAGTCTCCGGGTACCTAAGCCCTCAGTTGAAATACTACTTTAGGAGAATTTATCTAGCTATGATTTTTTGGAAATCCCTTACTTATAAATGTTCTTACCAATGGCCAGTATGTGACGCTTCCTGGCTACTGGGAAATACTGTAAATCAAAGCAGGAGAAAAATAGTACGAAAGGGAGGAATCACTTAAGACTTTTGCCACCCAAAGATCATTAAGAATGAGATTTAAGACAGTGTTGCTTTTTGAGTAAAAATTAACCTGATTAACTAGTGGCAGCTGTTAGTTTCGTCACTACCTGAGCTAATACCTAAGTGTTACAATACGGCAATTCCTACAAAGTCAGTCACATTAATGTTTTTGTAGAGAATACAGTTTAGGGCTTAGAAAACAGTTGGAATTTTGAATTTCTCTAAATACATTTGAAGCTGGGAGGGGGCTGATTGATATTATCAACAGGTACTTATAGATTTCTACCTAAAGAGGTAACATTAGAAACTTGGACCTTCTCCTGTAACCACGAGTTGGTAGGATCTCTGAATTATTTACAGAAAAATTGGGATCCTGTGACAGAATTTGCATTTCAAAGGAAGAGGAATCCGGAGGAGACTCTTCTTCGCTTATGGGCATTTCAGGATCAGTCTTGAAACTGTTGGAACCGTCACCATCTTTGTAGAAATCTGGGGGGCGTTGACTTTCCTCCTGTAACCGAAGTATTAGGCACCATGTCAAGAGCTGTGATGAGTGCATCCCCCGTTGCTGGCGAGCGTTCACTGAGTGTGATTCCATGTAAGGTTCAGTGCACGGTGCTAGGGAGGTGGACACGTTTTCTAGATCTGTAAGCATCAATGTCTGATGGGAAAATGGGTATATAAACAAATAATCAGGTGCTTCCGAAAATCTGAATTTAATCCATTCAAATATACACGCCCCCTTATTGTAATTTATTTGTGCACTGGAACATACAGTTTTTAATTAAAAATAGTTCTTGTTACAAAATCAATGCATAGTCATTGTAGGGAAAAAAAATTAAATACAGCTAAGCAAAAAAGATGATAAAAATATCCAAGCTGCTGTCATCCCACCATAGGAAATGTCACCATCTTGTTGTACAGCCTCTTAGACCTTTTTCTATTAAAGTATACACATATATCTTAAAGGGAATATTCTATTCATGTACTTTCAATGAAGATACTTATATATGTCATGTTTAATAACTGAATAGTATTCTGTTGTCTGATTGTGCCACAATTTATTTAACCAGTCCTCAGTTTGTTGTTCACGCGACAAATACTTATTGAGTACCTACTGTATTCCAAGAGCTATCTTGAGACAAAACAGATAGTTTGATATTCATTATTTATCATTTTTCTCTTATAAACAGTGCTGTAATAAATATTATTTACATATATACTTACATATACTTTATACATATGTTCAATTGTTCAGTTGTTCACTTGTCCAGTTGTTCAGTTGGGATGATAACAACAATTGAGCATATTCTGTATTTCAGACAGTCTGCTGGCTTTGTTACATATATTACCTCATTTAAACTTTATGATCCAAGAGGTGATATTGTTTTGATCCCAATTTTCAAATGAAGAAACTGGAACATGGAGAAATTATGTAATTTGCCTGAGGTCATATAGCAAGGAAGTGCAATATGACTGGAATTCAAGCTAAAATTTGGCTGATCCCAGATTTCATGCACCACTAGCAATGTTGAGATGAAATTGCTGCAACGCTTTGAAGATGCTACATGACCAGTGTGCTAGCCAGAAAACTTTTACCAGCTTATACCTTCACACCATGCCCTTGCCAACACTGAGGTTAGCTGCTCCTGATTCTTAACAATAACCATAAATTTAAGAATCATCAATTTGTATGGAAAAGGTTAGTTTAAAAAGTTTACTTCAACTCAAATGCAGAGAAAAAAAACACACCCGATAAACAGCATGAAACTAAAAGACGAGACCAATAAATAAGAGTCAGAAACAAAGAAAAAAGAGTCAAAGAGGTAGATACTGTCTGATTTCAAAGCAGCCTCCAGCTCCAGGTTGCAGGCCCTGTGAGGCACTGACCTCCTGCTTCCCTTAGTTCAGTGACAGACCCCCAGCCCAACCGTCATCCCATCTAATATACCTTTTCTTTCACTTACGCTGGTTTAAATAGGTTTCTGTTTCTTGCAGCCAGAACATTGCACTTTAGGAAAATGTTCTCATCTGTTAACAAGTTTGTAGGATACGCCTTTTAGTCTGTAAGACCCAATTCAGCATTTGCATTTTTGTTTCAGGTTCTGTTGGGTTAAACAAAGTTAAAAATGGAAGGAAGGAGAAGCTCCAAAGTGCTGTGTAGTGATACAAAAGTGACTCGTTTACTTTTTTATTTCCTATATTATCTACATTCCTATGTTTTTTTATGATCACAAAAAAATGTTCTACAGATTTTTAAGTCGACAATGCGATGCCACTGAGATTATTAAATAGTAAAGTATCGAGTTGATTATCCTCAGCACAGCCCTGGGTTGCCGTTCCTCTGCCCAAACTGTATTCCCTTCCCTGCTGAACGATGCATCGTCAGGACATATGCTCTTCCACTCGGGTTATCATGAGAGCTTCGGGCTCGAATGGATGTTATTTATAAATCACCTTTCGATACTCTTCAGTCTTTTAACCCTTTTCGGTCCAACCTCGAGGCTGACTCGACAGACCAGGCGCTAGGAGCAGGTCCAACGTCGAGCAATAAGAACATTAAAAAGTTCAACATTCAATCCCGTCAATTAATTTGGACCCGACTGTTTGAATTCCAAAAATAACATTGGACCGCAAAGGGTTAAGAGGCAGTGCAGCCTAGCAGTTCAGAGCACGGGCTCCAGTTTTGCCATGTATCTACGGGTATGACCTTAGGCAAATCTCCCTGTGCCTCAATTTTCTGTAAAATGGAGGCAATAATAGCTTCTGTTGTGATGTTTGGAATATATAAAAAATGCTTAGAGAAGAATCTGGCACAGGGTAAGCACTCAATAAGGCTGCTTGCTGCCGCTGCCATTGTTAGCACATCTGGGGGCAATAAAGTACAAAAGATTGGATATTCTTCATCAGTACCTGTGTCATCACCCATACTTCACTTTCACAGAATTCATTATATTAGAATTATATTAGTATCCTAAGTAGGAATATACTGGGGCAGTGATGAAATTTGCTGTGAAGATAGTCCAATTGCCAGATGACGTTCATGATCTGTGAGGAGAAAAGTTTTTAGTAGCTCAGTTTCCACTTGTGCTCACTTATAACTTCCCCTTTGAGTCAGTGCCTCTATAATTCATAGACTTGCATAGAGGCATTGGCATCCAAGGCTTTCTGCAGTTAGGTTATTGGGGGCTTTGTTTCTTGAATTTTTTTTATGGTGGTTACCATTCTATTCCTGTAGTTGCGGTTGCTCTGACAAATTGCCATGGTCTCAGATGTTTCAGTGGTGAGAAAGTACATCTGTAGCTCTTTATTCTCAGACAATAATCTCCTTTCAGACATCTGTGTAACCAATAGCACAGGCGGTTTACACCCGAGGAATGAATCTTTTGCCCCGTGGACTATGAGGAGAAGCCTTTCTGCTCACATGCTACCCAATGAATGTTATATGCACAGTGCTGGATACATGCAGAATCCTGTTGGCTGCTGTTCCCCTGTTCTCAGTGGGAGAGGAAATAGGGCCGAAGGCTGTGTTTGTTTTGTTTTGCTTCGCTTTTTGTTTTTTCAGGCACCACTACTAAGGTGGGAACTGGGATGGAGCAGCCACATTTCCTAATAGGCAGTTACATTGTTTGTAGGAAAGTGTCATAGGATAAAAGAACCTCAGTGAAATTGTTTATCATCAAGGAACTGTTTTATATCTTAATCCAGGCACAAAATGAACATGATAACATCTTTTGGAGTCTCCATTCTCCCCAATTAGTTGGGGAGATTTTCAGGGACAGAATTAAATAATTTAGCTGATAAGTACCTTAAAATATGTTTATCTCAAAATTTAAAAGCTTCCTTTATAGAAAAATAAAATAGTTTTTAAAACAAAATAACAGACCACAAAGAAAGATGGAAGCTGTGAACCAATTTGGACTCTACCCTCAGACTAATAAATTCACTCTCTTCTTCTGTTGTTAGGGGGTTTTTAAGTGCAAAAATTTGAGAAGTGTTAATATATGCAAGTTAAATAAAATGTGTCCTAAATAGAAATTATTAATTCTGGCAGAGCGTTCAGGAAATGCTACACAGAGGAGATAGCGTTTGAGCTAGACCTTAAAGAGACGTTGGATTTCCATAGGAAGAAAGAGCAGTCAAGGCTGAGGAAACAGCATAGTTAAGGACAGGAGGGAGGAAATGGTACAGCGTACTTGAGAAATAATGGGAAGTGAAGTAGAAATCCAGTGAGGAGCCGGATGATCTCTCTACCGAAGCCGCCCCGAGTGTTTTCAGACATAGATGTTGAATGCCAACCTTCTCCCTTGTTCCTGGTAAAATTGCTGTCAGTTATTTAGGAAAAGTTAGGTGACACTTAAGCTGGGGTCTTAACCTCTTTAAAAAAAAAATCTGATACATGTATTCATTCATCAGATACTTAATTCAATATCTAGTTTATACTGAGAATATACAGATCAAGAAGATACCACTCAAGATGTGCATTAACTGCTAAGAGAAGCCATTAGAAGAGAACTTCAGCAGCTCCCCCTTCCGCTACTACCCTCTGCCTTCCGTTTGGTCACAGTGGATGAAAGCTTCCAGCAGAACCCGGCCCTTCCCCTGGGCACCTACTCCAAGATGTGACTCCAAACCTACTCCTCTCTCCTGAACCAGTTTCTCTCACTCTATCTGATCATTCACACAAGGATAGAAACATGCTGTTTCTCCCCCATCTTTAAAACCCCTCCATTAACGGTGTTCACAGCCCCCGTTGCTCTCTAGGGCAGCACCACCCCTATCTCACCTAGCTCCAGTCCAAGGAGAAGGGGGGAAATAAAGAAGTCTCTAGAGCAGCGGTTCTCAACCTGTGGGTCGCGACCCCTTTGGGGGTCGAACGACCCTTTCACAGGGGTCGCCTAAGACCATCAGAAAACACATATATAATTACATATTGTTTTTTGTGATTAATCACTATGCTTTAATTATGTTCAATTTGTAACAATGAAAATACATCCTGCATATCAGATATTTACATTACGATTCATAACAGTAGCAAAATTACAGTTATGAAGTAGCAACGAAAATAATTTTATGGTTGGTGGTCACCACAACATGAGGAACTGTATTAAAGGGTCGCGGCATTAGGAAGGTTGAGAACCACTGTACTAGAGGCTCAGTGCACAACATTCGTGCACTGGGGGGTAGGGCATCCCTTAGCCAAGCCTGCGCCCTCTTGCAATCTGGGACCCCTCAGGGGATGTCCACCTGCCAGCTTAGGCCTGATCTGGACATCCCCCAAGGGGTCCTTAGCACTGCTGCAGAGGCTCTCACTACTGCAGCTGCGCTCGCCAGCCGTGAGCCTGGCTTCTGGCTGATGGTGCTCCCCCTGTAGGAGCGCACTGACCACCAGGGGGCAGCTCCTGCATTGAGCGTCTGCCCCTTGGTGGTCAGTGCACATCATAGCGACCAGTTGTTCTGCCGTTCAGTCTATTTGCATATTAGCATTTTATTATATAGAATTTTACTTATTAATTTTGTTTATCTTTCCTCCTCCCCCATTGGAATATAAATTCCATGAGGGCAGAATTCTTTTTACTTTATTAATATATTCTCAGCTTCTAAAACAGTGTCTGGCACATAGTAGGCACTTAATAAATATTTGTTGATCAAATTGTTATCTCTGGGGAAAAAATGGGGAGAAGAAGAATTCAGGAAGACTTGATCTCTGTGTGTACTATTTTAAATTTTTACAAAAAGAATGTATCCATGTAGTGCTTGTGTCCTGGAAAAACTCATAGGCTTAAATGAAAAATGGACATGTAGACAAGTGAATTCCTTAGGGGAGTGGTAATCCTATATAATAAAAGGCTAATATGCAAATTGTCCCTACTGGTGGGAGTTCAATCTACCAGGAGTTAGATGTGCGCTGACCACAGGGGATGACGCAGAACGTGGCGGGCATCGGCGCCGTGGTGCTGGCAGCAGGTGGCAGTGGAGGTGCTGCCGGCCCCGATGGGCCCCGACAAGAGCAGAACCACAGCGGGATGTGGAGCAGGTGAGCAGGCAGCACCAGGCCAACGCAGGTGCGAGCGGGGGCCCTGATGGCCCTGCTGGTCGCTCTATAGATCAGCCCTGATTGCCGGCCAGGCCTAGGGACCCTACCTGTGCATGAATTTCATGCACCGGGCCTCTAGTGTAGAGATAAAAGATGCAGAGTTTTACTAATAAAGTGTCAGAGGAATGTGGCAGCCTTCTAGGCAGGGGGAATAGTTATGTGCAAAAACAAAGAAATAAGGAACATAGTGGCTCTGAAAACTGGAAGGAGTGGAAATTGAGAGTTTTCAGTATTTAAGTTATGAAAAGTTTTATCCTCTCCTTTACTCACCCACTCCCATATTCCAGTATCTCTAGCTAAGTATTTGGTTGTAATTAGAAGCCTCATTACTCCATTAAAGCAAATATCTTGAGTTTTTCTTCTCATTGTTTTCCTGAAAGTCTTTTTCTATTTTCCTGCTTCTCAGAAATTCTACTCTTTTTTTGTCTTCTTCTTCACTGTAGCACTCTTCAGATTTGAGTCTTGATTCCTTTGGTATCTTCGGTATAATAAGAAACTCACATGTAATTTCTATCTGTGCAATATGGTGGGGGGAAAAATGAGGAAGAGATAAGACATAATTTTGTCTTGTTATAATATATAGCTTTGTTTAGGGACACCGTTGTTCAGCTAAATTACTTTAGTAATTAAATTTTAAACTCGTATAAGTGTTAGTCTCTAGTCCCTTACAAAGACTTAAAACTGAAACTTGTTTTTCCATTTGTGATGCAAGATTTTTTTCTGAGGTTGACTTTTTAAAATCAGGGCTTTTGCCTGCCCACCTTACTTCTTTCCATCTTGTTGGGAAAGCACCCTTGATGACGGCACAAACCACGACAAGCCATAGCATCGGTCCCCCAGGTGAGCTCTGGGGCCATCTCACACTGAATGTGGTTGTGAATCTGTCTCTGACTGACAGCCCCTTCAAGGAAGCAACCACAAGTGTTCATTCGTCCACCTTAGCGCAGTGCCTACTTCATAACAGATGCTCAGGAAACACTTGTTAAATTGAATTGAGTGGAATTGAATTGGATTACAGTACCACAGGAGAAAGGACTTTCTTTTTTTAAAATTTTTTTTATTGATTTTAGAGAGAGAGGAAGGGAGAAGGGGAGAGAAAGACATGGGGTGGGGGAGCGGGGGTAGGGGGAGAGAAAGAAATAAATATTGATTGCCGCCTGTACATGCCTCGACCAGACATAGAACCTGCAACCCAGGTATGTGCCCTGACCAGAATTGAACCCATAACCCCTCGGTGCACAGACGGTGCCCCAACCAACTGAGCCACACTGGCCAGGACAGGAAAAGGGGATTTTTGAATTTGCTTTTTTAAGTGAGACTGACTTAAAACAACCCTGGAAAAGAAAATCATTTTTGTTGTTGTTTTTAAGCATAGTCTAAATTTGGGGTACAGAAAGCAATATGTTCATCGCCTGTAATTGTTAAAGCATTCTGCAGTGACTCATCAAAGTCCCCAAATAGATACTTTTTAAAAAGCTACAATGGCCCTAGGAAACAAAATTAGGCTTGGAAAATAGAATGTTTTCTCTGCAGTCAAGAATGTGGGGTCTTGTTGATACAGAGGAGGCTCTGTAAGTATAATTTCAGGAATGCGACTCCTTTCCTTTAGACTTGCACAGAGTCTGAAGTGGAGCAGAGATCACCTAATAAACTCCTACAGTGTTTCCCAGCACGTCTGTTTCATTCTCACTCAAAGTCATTTTCTGACCTCCAAGCGTCTCTAGTCCAACTGGCCAAAAAGCCAGGCCAGAGAGGGTGCCTGCATTCAATAGAGAAATAAATAAATTTAGCTTCTACTCCTTTCCCTCTGCTTCACCATTGTTTTTCTTTTGCAAACAAGTTTAGAATTTAAATCCTCTAAGGTCAGAATCTTCCAGGTTTAAGACTACAAACCAATGATAATAATAAGATACCTGGTCATTCCTCCAACCTTCCGTCTGCTATAGATCTGTCTCCTGAGTGTGAATCCCACACACTTAAAAATACTGCCCCAAAACTCGTATCATAACGAAGGCTCTCTTGGGTAACGATTTTAATTCATTTCTTCAGCATACCTTTATTGAGTACCTACTAGGTGTCAGCCACTGTGTTAAGCCCTGGAGACCCAAGCCGAGCAAGTCTTAGTTCCACCCTATTTTGCTAACAATAATACGGAGAGTACCTCGTTCATATTAATACAGCGTTAACATAGCACGAGGGCCAAGTGATCATCATGATGGCCAAGTGATCATCATGATGGGCACGATTAGTTCCGCATGAAGGACTTTGGGAAGATTTCACAGAAATGGTGACTTTTGCTCCTCATCCGACAGAGAAGGATAGTCTATCCTTTTGGACCTGGGATATAATAAGAGCAAAAGCATAAAGGTACGAAAGCTCATGACATGTTCCGGGAACAATGAGAGGTTGGGTATGGACGGACGTGGGCCACTCGGTGGGAGATGGAACCAGACATGGGGGATGCTTCCTTCCTTCTTCCTTTGAGTAACCTCCAACCTGCTGGTCAGTTTCCTAGAGGAAGTTCTGTCTTCTGGGCTGCACGGCCGGAGCAAGGAGAGCTCTCAAGTCACCTCCAGGTCAGCAAGCAGAAGGTGAGCCGGTGATGGAGAGGCGAGGAGAATGGCGCAGCTTCCCCGCTTGCCTCGCTGCAGGCTCTCCCATTGACCAGGAGCGTCGGAGAAGAGCCTTGGGTTTTGTGCTCGTTCTTATAACCCATCTCCAGGTGGCCTGCTGGTTCCTGAACTGTTGGCACAGACACCAAGACTTCCAGTGACGAGTTGCGAATAAGACTGAGCCCTTCCCAGCCCACTTTTCTCATGGTTTCTTTATCAAATAAATAAATGTATTCCTTGTATTTAATAGCACAATCACTTCTGTTTCTGATGAATTTTGTTGGATCTTACTTGACAAAAAGGGTTGTGAGAGCTTGGAGGAGTTTTTGAAAGTAATCATTCGGTGTACACGCTGCACTCTCTCTCCTCTTGACCCCTTTTATTTTTCATTAACCACATTCCTGCACAAGTCATTTCTGAAAACTCATCATGTTTTTGTAGAGAGCCATCCAAAAATTGTCCCTACATTGCAATTTTCTGTGGCACTGAGAAACCATGTATGACTGCAATAAAAAGCCATTTTGTGAAAAGATACAAGTGATTTGTTTTTGTTTCTTTGGGGTTAATAACTATGTATGGGAATTCATAAGATGTGGCATGAGCTCGCTTTACACCAAACATGGAGAAGGTGCTGCCTCTACACAAAGCATCTTTAATGTGTGTCAACGCAAATAATAAATTCTGGGGTCAATTTCACTTCTCTTGAAAACAATGGAACGTGATGCTATTAATGCCAGGAATTATGGCATCCTCAAACCACAGCAAAATACCACAGCATAACCCCTCCCTGGTTCTCTGTAAGTCTTTTATATTTTTTTCCTTTCCTTTATTTGATAAACATCCCCAAGCATCAGATAGATAACCAGCACTCAACTCTGACTCACAGTTATGTGGCTTTGGGAATGTCATTTAGTCTGTGGCTCAGTTTCCTTATATATAAAACAGGGATAATAAAGTACCTTCCTGCCCTGGCCGGTTTGGCTCAGTGGATGGAGCGTCGGGCTGCGGACTGAGGGGTCCCGGGTTCGATTCCAGTAGGGGGTGTGCTGGAGACAGCTGATTGATGTTTCTCTCTCATCAATGTTTCTAGCTCTTATCTCTCTCCCTTCCTCTCTGTAAAAGTCAATAAAATATATTTTTAAAATATGTAAATAAATAAAGTACCTTCCTCATAGGATTGTAAGGATTAGATGAGGTAATACATTTAAAGCACTTAGAGCATCTAAACACTGAATGAAATTAATAATAGTAAATACAATAGATTCTTTCTCAAAATTGGGGGTACAAAACCACCATACAAAATGGTTGACAACCCTCCCACTGCACCAATTAGCGGTTTCTTTACCTTACACTCCTGTGAAGCCCTAGGCTTTTTAAAATAATCCACATTATAGCTAAGAGCTAAGATCTAAATTGTTTTGTTGTTGTTGCAGTTTATTTAGATACTTTAAAAAAAATTCTTCATGCTTTTTTAAAATATATTTTTTATTGATTTCAGAGAGGAAGGGAGATAGAAACATCAATGATGAGAGAGAATCATTGGTCGGTTGCCTCCTCTCCACCCCCTACTGGGGATTGAGGCAGCAACCCAGGCATGTGCTCTGATGGGGAATCGGGAATCAAACCATCATCTCCTGGTTCATAGGTTGACGCTCAACCACTGAGCCACACTGGCCCAGTAAGGTCCTATATGCTTTTAATGAGCTCTCTTCCATAGTCAAAACCCCTATGTCCCATTTACTAGTATTCTACAAAAGCCAAGGTACTTGTTTTTATCTAAACAAATGTTTTGATAATGGTTCCTGTCCAGAAAACTTGCGGGCAGCGATTCACAAGTCCTTATCTCGGATAGCTCCCTTCTCCCTCCCTTATGTGGAGTTACTTATAAAATAGTCCATTGAAGAATAAAGCTACTGGCAGTTGTGTCTTATTCATGGTTTTGCAGTTAGGGAGGTAACCCCATCGCAAGTCCTCCCAGTATCTTATCTCCACTGAAGAGAAATTGGCTGGAGTTATTTTTGTGGTCTGTGTGTGTGGTAGTGTTGAGCTCACTGAGGAGATGCTGCTATGGATATGAGTAAAGGAACCCATAAATTCTTCCTCTGAGATTTCTCTCTTACGAATTGGTCTTTGGAAACAGTCGCAATTCATAGATCCCAATTCAGGTGCCATGAGGTTTACCTGGTGAGAGAGAAGTCAGCTTGAAGAACGGTTCAGAGAAGGGTATGGAATATGGAAAGAGGGATGAGTAACAGGACAAAGGGACACAGAGTAAGGGAAGGTAGGGGCAGAATAATGAGGCAGCAATGCAGGTTAATGAGAGAGGGAGAGAGAGAGCGAGCGCAGATTTATGTAACATCTTAAGGAGCAGATAGGCAGGGAAGGCTCGCCAGCCCACATGCATCTGTTCTGGAATCTGAAAATGACTCGGGAGGGTGTTGATATTTTGGCCGTCCCTCTCTCTGGCTCATGTTCCACAAAGCTCCCGCTCCTGTCTTATGCAGCATCCCAGGACCCTCGGGCCTCACAGATAGGAGGCACTCAAATATTAGTTGACTAAAATGAGGGCAAATAAGAAGATAGGGCAAGTCATGAATTACGTTCCCCCCATAAACCAGAATCTATTCAAACTCTAAATCCAAACCCCTTATTTCCAAGCCCTCCAAAGATCATGCAGGTTCATTTTCTCACCAGATCACTGGGGTATGTTGCTTCTTCATTTATGATGATCTCCTGGATTTTCCCATTCTTTTAAAATCACTTTGTAAAATAGAAGGTGGGAAAGAGATGATGGGAAGGGGGAGAGGATGGTGGGAAGGAAAGAGGTGTGTGTGTGTGTGCGTGTGTGTGTGTGTGTGTACACAAAACCTAAACAGACTGGATTTTAAACCATTTAGCCAGTAACTTGCTGTGTAAACTTGGGCAAGTCGATTGATTTGCATGTCCTTATTTGTTCCATATGCCTTACAAGGTAGCACTAAATATTTAAAGAAATAACATATAAGAGCACTTTGAAAGGATAAATTTCTATATCAGTCTAATATAGAGGAATTAATTAGTACGGTAAATGAAAAGCAGTTAAGGGGGATATTATTGGACTAGAGGATAAGAGAGTATTGGGAAAAGAGAGAAGCCCCTTCCGTCATTTGACAGATACCAGAAAAAGCCAAGACCTAGCCACTTCTCAAACCACAAATTTGGCAGCCAACACTTTTATTGTGAGACCTGTCTGGGTAAAGGGTTCTTCTTTTTTCCCCGCCTCCTCTGTGCCAGGAATTGGTATTCATTTTTGTGGTTATTGTGTGCCTGCCATATGCCAGGCAATGTGTTGGTTAGCTTATTGTTATTCAATAAGTAGCCTAGAGGGCAATCTTTATATGTTCAAAGGACTTTCACAGGTCATCTCATATATTGACCTGACTTTCCTGGTTGATGGAAATGACATTTCATCCCGCACTATTGAATATGTGGAGGCACTGAGGCCTAAAGAAATTCAGCTGCTTGCCCAAAGGCCACAGAGCAGTGATGAAACCAGTACCCAAACCTAGGTTTCCCGGCTCCCTCGTCCCATTAACCATGTACTGGGAAAACGATGAAGTTACTAAGAAGTTGGTCTGTGGGCTCTGAAGTAAATCTGATAAGGAGGGATCCCCAGGCAGGGGGCATCCTGTGGACCGGATGGGACTTTTCCAGGTGGGCGCAGCAGGAAGAGAGCCCCGGGTATAGTGAAAGCCAGCCGACGCACGGATTACGCATTAGAGACCATTCTATTCCTCCCGGCACTTACAGTGTGTCTGCCAATCGTTCAGCCATTCTGAGTCTCACTTCCCTGTGTGCACTGGAGACCGTAACAGACTTAGGGTTATTCTCCTGAATACCAGGCTCACGTCAGGCCTGAAGCTTTGTAAACTGGAAGAAGTGTAGATTGCTATTAGCTCTCCCACAGCGGGCCCCTGCACACGGATACCCTCCGGAGCACAAAACTTTTCCCCCGTCCTCTGACCTGCCCGGGCCACTCTCCACCCCCCGGGGAGTGTGATGTCCGGAGCCAGCGGCAGGTGACGCGCCCTCCCAGCTGGAGCGCTTGTTTTTGTTTGGGGTTGAGAGGGAGCCGGTCTAGAGCTGGGTGATCCCCGTCTCCACACGCCTCTCGGTCTCCATTACCCGCTCCGTCCGCCTCCCCGTCTCCCACGCCAGGTCCGCGGGTCTGTCTTTCCCGGCCCCGCCTCTCGCTCTCCCTTCATTCAGTCCAAGTCCGGATCCCCGGGTCCCCGGCGGGTTCGGGTCTGTCTTCACCCCCCTCCGTGAGTCAGAAACAAAGGGAGGCGGGGGAGCGCACCAGCTCGGGCTCCGCGATTCGCCCTTTATTTTGAACTCGCAACGTCAGCGGCCGCTGGATGGCACCGCGGGGGGCGGGCCGGGCCGACCACCGCGCTCGGGGCCGGGGGAGCGGCGGGGCCGGGCGGGAGCTCCGGGGCCCGGGCCGCGTGGGCGGCGGGATGGAGGGCGCCGAGGGGCGGGGAGCAGGCGTGCGCGTGTGT
>NW_005871199.1:1295360-1297865 GCF_000147115.1 Myotis lucifugus
TAAGCACCTGAGCCAAGACCAGTGAATCCAGACTCTTCTCCCATTAGGGGGCGTTCTTGGGGTTAATACCACGAAGTCATATTGAGAAACTAAAATTGCCTTCCGCAGGTTAGAGGCACCCCCGTCCCTGCCTCCGCGGCTGTGTCCGCACAGCCTGGGAGACTGCCCTGGGCTCCCTGCTAGGATGGCCCTTCCTCCCCCGCTTTCGTGTTCCCTCATCAGGGGCCAACTGGGAAGTCCTCCCTGAGTTCTAACCTCTTCTGCTTTCTGCAGTCGACTATATTTAGGTAAATAAGTCCTTTTATGGTATTGAAACAGCCACACACGGTCCCGTAGAGAGACTCGCCTGAACCGAACATCCACTGAGACAACTAGGGAAGAAAGAAGGGGTGCCGGGGCCAAGGACATCCCTCTTGGGGTGGCTAACCCTGCTGCTTACAGTCAGCTGAGAACTTGGTGAGAGAGTGGGGTGCGAGAAGACTTGGACAAGAGGATTTTTTAAATCTATTTTTATTGATTTCAGAGAGAAAGGGAGAGGGAGAGAGAGAAGCATCAGTGACGAGAGAGAATCATTGATCGACTGCCTCCTGCACACGCCACACTGGGGATCAAGCCCATAACTCAGGCATGTGCCCTGACTGGGAATCGAACCATGACCTCCTGGTTCATAGGTCGATGCTCACAACCACCGACCCACACCCGCCAGGCAAGAGGATTTATTTTTAAGGGTCCCCTCCGCCCAACTCCAATCCTAGAGAACGTTATTACACAGTTTAGCTGTCTTTCCAGTTAAAAAAAAAAAAAAAGCAAGTGTCAAAGTGTATCTCCTGTCGCCCCGAACTTCATAATGGCAGGAAACTGTAGTGAGCCATCAGGGAGGGCTTCCCACACGTCAGAGAACCTGAGGACAGTGAAAGGGCAGAAGGAACAAGATGTTTTTCTTGTTTGTATTTGTCCGAAGAACAAAGTCTGGGGGTGAAAGAACATGGCTGAGCCTTGTTTTGGGAGGAAGGGGTACAGTGATGGGAAAGGATGGAATGACCTCAGCCTAGGGTGTGCGGTGTCCTGTGAGTCAGGAGCATCTGACTGGTCATGGGCCAACTGCCCCCTCCCAAGAAGGCCTAGGAAAAGGGAGAACAAGCCGATTGCTGTTACTCTTTGGAGCCAGTTTCCATGCTGCAATGGGCTAGATTAAAGGTGAACCTGTCAGAGGTTCCCAAAAGCTCCAGAGCAAGTAGATTCAAGATTTTTAAAAAGAAATGCCAAGTAGAATGTTTGTAAATTACGTGTTAATGTAAGAAAATTCCTCCCTCCCTCCCCTAGAATTTGCAAGTCTTTTTTGGTTCTTCGCCTCATAAAGGCAGAGACTCCCACAACTGTTTCCATCAAGAAATCCTATATTCGTTGTTAATTTTTTCCCTCTCATTTTCAGTCAGAGGGCACCTTGTGCTCATGGGGCTGCTGTACAGGAGCAGAAACTAGACCTGAGAGACCTCGTAGTAGAGGGAATTCCGTTCAGGGCATCTTTTTTGGCGAGCATGGGAAAATCCCTTTCTGTGGGCCAAGGACAAAGAATCCGGGGAAGGAAGGGTTAAGTTTGGAAGATGGGTAATTATCGATGAGACTTTGGGAATTAGAGGGGGGAGAAACAGTACAGTGGAGAACAAGGGTCTTGGAGCTGTCCATCTTCCCGGGGACTGGAATATACTTGTCCTAATGCTTGTGTCAGCCATCTCCTACCTCTCCCCACCCTACCAAGCGCTCGCCTCTGTCAATGTGTCTCCTGCCCTCCAGAGCTCCTTATCAGCTGTGTCCGAGCCAGAATACCCCCTCCCTTCCCTCCTCCCTTCCCTTCCCTTCCCTTCCTTCCCCTAAGGAAAACAGAACAAGTAACTCTCTTCCCCTGGCTACATACACACACCCAGCACTTTCCTCTCCAAGATTTCTGGCCTCTGCTGATAGCCTCAGCTCTGGGGAAGGAGAGGAGAAAAGGAGCGATGCTTTATCCCGCCTCCCTGCCCATGTTTCTGGGAATTGTTCTTGGATGCTCCTTGCCAGCATCTTGTGTACATCTACCCATAATCCTTCAAGGCCTCTGACCCCTTCCCAGCTCAAAGCCAGGGCGCCCTAGAAAAGGGTTAGCCCAGGAGGAGCCAAGCCCTGCAGAAACAGAGTGGATGTCCGAGCAGCCGTTCACCTGACGGGCTGTGTGATCGGCTCTCGTCACCGACGTCAGCCCCCTGCGTCCAGCGGCAAGTCAGAAGGATGGGCAGGTGCAAGACCAGAGATGGGCTGGGGATAGAAGAGAGAACCACTTCCCTGCTTCAAGGCTGTTGAGAACCAAGAGGATAGAGGAAGTCACTGCCACACACACAATTCCTGTTTCAGAGCTTGACAAGCGGAGACTATAGTGAAATAGTTCCAGTCACGGAGAGCGGATGTCTTCCAAGGAAGAGATGCAGCTACTTTTATCTGTTGGTTTAGTTTTCACAAGACAAGTGCTGG
>NW_005871199.1:1298474-1299970 GCF_000147115.1 Myotis lucifugus
GGACGGGGGGCTTTGGCTCTTCAACTGCATCCTGGGGAGAGCTGGCAGAATACGTTTTTCCAAGTCTGGATTCAGTCCTCCAGGGAGAGTGTAAGTGCAGCTCTGCCTGGAGAGAGGTGGCGGATTGGAACGGCTTTTCAAGCCTGAAGAGCTAGGTTGGGCCGGCACAATACGTGAGGGGAGGAAGGAGGGTTGGGAGCCACAGGTGTATTTTTCAGCTTACCTGAACAAACTGAACGAAACTCCTGCAGTGAAGGAGGTAGATGACTCTCTATAGTAGCATATGTTGGGGAGTGAGCCATGTAGGGTAAGAAAGCGACAACAGGACAACATAAACCTGAGATGGGGAGGCCAGAGGCAGCCCTTCGTGGCCTCCAGACGCCCTCTGACATAGGCCCTGCCTTCACCTCCTCCCGCTGGACGGTCCAGGGCTCTCCAGGCCGTGCTTCCGTCGGGATGACAGGATTAACCTGGTAGCTGTGTAAGCCTGTCCTTCGAAGGAAGGACAAAGTGGGAGTCATGGACAAGGGCGACCTACTGGGGTGCTTGGCAGAGGACAGTCGGGAGGAGGAGTTTGAGCAGAAACCCACTGAGGAGTCAGGACAGGACGTGGCTGCCCCAGCGCTGTCCCCCACTCTCGGCCTTTGTGGGATAGGCCTTTCCTGTCTGTCGTCCCTCCCTCTCAGGCTTCCTCTGTCCCCAAGACTGATCTAACAAGTGGGGGGAAGAGACTAAGTAATTTTATCTTCCTCACCTCACCTCCAACCCTCCCCTAGGTGAAAGATGAGAAAAATATCCAGGAGGTGTTTGACCTGAGTGACTATGAGAAGTGTGAAGAGCTCCGGAAATCCAAGAGCAGGAGCAAGAAGAATCATAGCAAGTTCACTCTTGCCCACTCCAAACAGCCCGGTAACACGGTATGTTCTGCCTGCACCACGGCCATAGGAACACTGACCAGGTCAGGGTTCCCACACCTTTGACGCATTACAACCCTGTCCTCAACTCTAGTATCGCCCAGGGCCAAGAATCGCATCTTGGATGAGGTCAGGGCCTGGCAGGGGCAGAGGGGAGGCGGGGCGGGGGGGGAGAACACCTGTCCCCTCCAGGATCTCTCCCTTAGCCTCCTGGCTCAGAGGCCCTGGATTACTGCTCTCCTGCCAGCTTTTATTATTTAACCTGAGAATATTATGGCCATTCCCTGCCCTCCAGGCAAGCCAGCCTTCAGACAAAGGTCATTTCTTTCTCTCTCTGCCTCCTCCTCTCCCTTGCATACGCACGTATGCGGGCACACACGCACGTCGCCTGGGAGAAAATCACTTTTCCCTGTATCCTGATACGTGGTTGAATTTCTGAATCTAATGTCTCCTGGCTGAGGGAAGCCATTCCTATCACATTCTGTTTCTTCAAACAGATTAAAAACCTTTGTTTTAGCACTGTCCTTTAGCAACCCTCTCACGGATTATTTCCACATTAATATCCAAGACCCTTCTCAGCTC
>NW_005871199.1:1301246-1302509 GCF_000147115.1 Myotis lucifugus
ACATTACAGTTATGAAGTAGCAACGAAAATAATTTTATGGTTGGGTCACACATGAGGAACTGTATTTAAAGGGCCAGAAGGTTGAGAGCCACTGGACTAGAGGGTCCTAGCACAGAGGAACCAGGGACAGCTGACCTCAATCGAAGAGCCAAACTAAGAATGAAACTGATTTGTGATGCAAGCTAGGTTGGATGAAGGAGAAAACCAAACATGTGCCCAGGTTCCTCTTTTGGCCAAGCTAGGTTTCCTGTAGCCTCCCCCTCCTTCCTTAAACCTCCGCCCGACACTCATCAAGCCCCAACTTAAGAAAAACAACTCAATGCTCACACCTCCCAGCTAGTTCCCTCGCATGCTGGCCTAAGGCAGGTCCTCCACAACTCGTTTCACTTTGTTTGCTTCTTTCCTCTGAAGTTTCTCAGATCAGGTTTAGTAATGAGTTTAGGTCCAGAGGAGGATTGTGAAGGCGAGATATGAGCGATTTTTGGAAAGAAGGACGGAGCCTCATGGACCAAGTAAATGAGGGGTTGAAAGGCATTTGATCTGCTTCCCTAGATCTCACAAGAGCCAAGATCAAGAGCTTCACTAGGGGTTGGAGGGGAGAAGGGGGCGAAATGGGGACAATGGCTGGTAGATCCTGGCTATGAGGCTGCCCCGATGCGACTGACATTCAGGAAGATAAGGTAGGAGGGAAAGAAGGTAAGACCTTTGAATGAAACACAGACCCTTCAATTCCCGTTCTGCTCAGGCATTATCACTCCCACAACCCGTGTAAGCAAGATGGGGAGTCTCCAAGTTACACGATCTCTAGGAAGAGAGTTCTGCTTTTAGTCCCTGCCGCTCACAGTCATGATTTCCCTGGCTCTGGCCTGTGGTTTCCTACACTAGTCTCTTCCCTGGGAACTTACGCCTACAGTAGGGAGGAGTGCAGCAGAGTGCCACCTACAAGCCATCCCCAGAGCCTCCCGGGGGCAGCAGGTGAGGCAATCTGGGTCTCCAGACTTTGTCCTCCAAGCAGGCGTCAATCTCCTAAACTCTAAGCATGGACAGCAGGCCCTTGTCACAAACATTGGACGTCTAGGTTAAAATACTTTTGCCCTGACTGGCATGCTCAGTGGTTAGAGCATATGCCACCAAAGGGTTGCAAGTTCAATTCTCAGTCGAGGGCATGTACCTGGGTTGCAGGTTCAATCCCCAGCGCCAGTTGGGGTGGGTGCAGGAGGCAACCAATCGATGTGTCCCACGTTGCTGTTTCTCTGTCCCTCC
>NW_005871199.1:1303772-1316272 GCF_000147115.1 Myotis lucifugus
CACTGAGCTCCTGGGGTCTTCAGGCACCAGAACCAGGTCACAAGGTGGCAAAATGAGCCCAATTTTGGAGCCAAACAGATGTGGGTTCAAATTCTGACTTTAGTTATGAGGCTCTGGGCAGGGCGCAAGCTTTCTGAGAGTCAGTGTTCTCATCTGCAAACGGAGAGGTATTGTTGGATGGTGAAGACAACCGATGGAAATGCCTGGCCGTTGAGAGATGGCCTCCGGCACTCGGTAAGGGGCAGCCGTGGCTGCGGCAGCTGCTGCTATCGGTGACTCAGTGGGCTGCGAAGAGGCAGCTCAGGTGGCGGGAGTACGACTGGAATGCGGCCTAGGGCAGGGGTTAATCACTGTCACTTTGTTCTAGTCCGGGAACTGATCCAGTCCACAGGCTCTGCCCAGAGCCCCCCCTTCTTCAAGGCGAGAGTGCCAGGAACTGTGCTGAAGGCCAGAGGCAGAAAGAATTTCAGGGCTGAGCACAAAGCCAAGCTTCCCGCCAGAAAAATAGCTTCAGGTGTACCCTGATGGTGGTGCTGCCATGACTTCTGTTAACAAGGAGTGAGCATGGGCACTCTGACTGGGGACAATAATGCTGTCACTCTAGGGCCCCCACCCCCACCCCCAGCACCTCTCCTTCCTCACTCCAATGTCTTTACCTGCAGTGGTTTCCTTACTTCCTCCTGTCACCATATTCTGGGGTAAATGGGTAGATGGAGTTGGGGGGGTGGGTGTGGGCAACTTGCTTACTACACAGTTGCCAGTAGACATTTTTCAGGATGAATATTTATTCTTTCTCCCCCCACCCCGCTTCCTCCCAACAACTTTGTTATATTCTATTCTTACAGTTGAACTGGAAAAGGGAAAACCTTTGGGGAGGCCCTAGGATGGGGCCATGAGGAAATCCAGGACACAGAGTTCAAGCGGGGTGAGGGGTAGAGACAGGTAAAGAACTACATGCCATTTCAGATTGCAGTGGCATTTCCTCAACTTTTCTTGTTCTTCCTCTTTAAATTGTTAAGGAGGTGGTTGGGGGAACAGATACAGGTCTGGGGAACAGTCCAGGCCTTGCTCCATCAGGAAGACTGCCTGAGGTGTTGCTCTGGAAAACTGATGAGTCAATTTGCATGCGATTTCCCTATTTCCACAGCATTGTTATGGGTTGTTTAGGGTGAAAAGAAAAGGGGGGGGGGGAGGCCCAACGAGTTTCTCTAACTCCTGCTCCAGCCTTTAGGAGCCATGCTGTGCTAAGCCTAGAGCTCTGACCCCTCTCCAGCCCCTCTCCAGCAGTAAATTTTGCCTCATTCTCCCCCCACCCCCCCCACCCCCCCGCAAAAAATCCAGTCCCAAAGACCCTCTCCTTTTTCTAAACCTCACAGGCAAGCAGACCCAGCCCCACGCTGCATCCTCAGGTCTCGGCTCCAGCTGCCTCCCTCCTCTCACCCGCTTCCTTTGCCTGGTTCATTTCTTTCTCTGCTTTCTTCCTACCTCCCGGTCTCCCAACAACAGCAGCCAATCCCCAGCTCGGTCTAGAGCCACACCATATATGGAGAGATTGGAAAGCAACCCGAGTAAATACGGGAGGGAACACACCATACATACACACACACACACACACACACACACACATTTGAATGCCTTTCTGCATGTGTCTGTTTGTCTGAGTGCATGACACCAGTCCCACCCTTCCCTGTCCCTGGCTCACCCCACCCACAGAATGTGGAACCTGTTTGCTATTCCCTGCCTGTATTTTTGCCCCTTGAGACCATCACTCCAACCAGTTCCCTCTGACCTAGATTCTCTGCACTAATTACAAGCTTAACGAGATCTAACAAACACCCAACTTAGCACAGCGGAGACCCTCGAGGTCAATTAGTGCAACCCAGCTGAACCAGGGACGGAGAGATGGAGCCAGAAACTCCTGTACATGCCGAACCCCAACCCCAGCCCGACCCTGGGTTTCCTTGCCTGCACGGAGAGAACGCAAAAATTAGCAGGACCAGTTTAAAAATAGGATCTTGGAGAATTAATAAGTGTGGGAGAGCTGTGTTAAGGTTGGGGAACTCTTGGGGAATACAGACTCCCAGCTCTTCCTGGGCTATTAGGAGGGTAAAGGTTGGTGCAGCTACAAAAACGAGGGACATAGACACTTTCCATTTTCATAAAGACTAGAACTCTTGATCTGCATCAGTCTCCAACTCCTAGTCCTTCCTCCTCTTTGCTTCTTTCTTGGGACAAGTTGGGGCTATCTCCCCTGTCTTTCCTGCTGGTTTGGAAGAGTTCTGAAATCACCTTTCTTTCAGAAATACTAGATTCAACCTCATTCCTGCTTTTCCTTCTTCCAGATATTAAAACCATGACAGCAAATGACCCCTTCCTCCCAAGAAATACAGAAAAATGTAAACTAGGGGTGATCAGGTTTGGGTAACAAAGTACTGTCAGACACTGGGTGATGCTCAAATCGCTGTCTCGTAGTGAGAGGAAATGGTTGGAACTGGTAGCAACGGGAATCTGGTTGCTTTTGCAAAGCTGTCCTACCCAGCAGCAAATGCAACACAACGACAAGAAAGTGAAATAGGGCCATGTGCCTCGGAGCCCGTTTTTCTGCGTTTCCTTGTTAGGTGGCGAAATAAGGCAGCGGAATGGTTTCCCGTCCTATGTCTTCCACGTGCAGGCCAGTTGTCCTCATCTCATCCCTAGGTTTGTGGCTGTATGGAGATGGAAGGCAGGGGAGAGGGCGAGTGGAATGCTCTATGCCCAAATGGGGAAGTAGAGTCACCGCAAGAACATGACGTTCTTCTTCCCCCAGCCTCCACCCAGCTCTGGCTGCAGAGGGCCGCAAGCACTCGGCCTCGTCCACAGTCCAGACTTATGTAGGAATCGGGAACCTGGAGGGCAGGAAGATCCACATAAGCATTACGTCTATATGTTGACGACTCCCAAACTTACTTCCTTGGCCTGAACCCCACTCTGGGATCGAGTCACAGCCAAGTGTCTATTTGACATCTCTACCTGGGTATTTAGCATCTTCAACTTAACACAGTGGAGTGGACCCTTAAATCATGGTCCCCAATGAATAAACCTCCCTCCATGCTCTTTTCCAATGTGAGTTTACTGCTCCTCCCACTTGAAAGGCATTGCTATTTCTCCAACCACCGTTTGAAACTGGACTTGCTTTGACCAATAGGCCATTGTGGAAGTTCCGGAGCTTAGGCCCTAAGAGGCCTTGCAGTTTCCTCGCTGACCAGCTTAAAATCCAGCTGCATGTAAGAGCCTGAACTGACATCCTTGAGGATGTGAGTCCACGTGGGGAAAGAGGCCCTGAAACCACACGGAACTACCCCAACATCCAAGCCTCCAGGCAAACACAAGTTGAATGCAGCACAACAGACAAGACCAGACGACCAGCCATCCAATGAATCCACAGAATTGTGAGACATGAATAAACCATCATTGGTACATGGAAATGGGATATTGCCATAATTAAAACCTAAAACACGTGACATTGGCATTGGGACCAGGCAGCAGGCAGCAAGGAGACTATTAGTAGAAGCTGGACGAGCAGGGAGGAAATTGTTGGAGAAAGAGTCACTGTGTTATATACATAGTGGGGGAATGAAACCGTTACCTGTGGTACTTGGAGAATAGAAAAAGTAGCTAATGAACTTGTTGGAGGTGGTCAAGGAGATTTCCAGGCGGAATGTTGAAAGTACCAATAAGTTTTTCTTAGCTGTAAAGGATAAGGTGCTGCAAGAGAAAGGAACTAAAGAAGGAACCATTCAATTTACAAACTCGGAAGGAAAAATAATAGAGACATAGAAATGGTCCCCAGCCAAAAACTTTTTCACCAGGCGGTAATTTAGGAGAATGGGCTGATGGAGAGGACCACCCTGGCCAGTGAAATTATTCAGGCATTTGAAAAGTACAGGGGAACAATTCATTCAAGGACAATGGAATTGGCTGATTGCTGCTAAACTGCATTGGCATTTTACAGAGAGATAAGGAAAAGCAGTTACCAGACAATTTACCAAACAATTGAAACCGAGTGTGAAAGCCAGAGGCTTATTTGGGAGCTTACAAAGAGGTCCTTAGCTCCTGCAGTAGGAAAGCAGTAAATGATGAAGATCCAACTCAGAAATTAATACAGTTGCAGAGCTTCAAAGACTGTCACCTGAGGCAGGTAGCTGGGACCTTCAGCCAAGTTTGATCTGTTATGCCAAGGCATTGGTTGAGAAAACCTAGACTGGAACCCTAATGCATGGCATGGGACATCTGGCAACCTTGGATTGTGGGTGTCCCTGAAGATTTTAGTTTCCCATACAAAGATGGCTCCCCTTCCCCATTAAGAGCTAGCACCACCTGCCCCCAGGAAAGACAATGCAAAGGCTCCTCCCTAAAAAGTGACAGGGGTGCCAGACTGGAGTGGCTCAGTGGCTGAGCATCTACCTATGAACCAGGAGGTCACAGTTTGATACCCAGTCAGAGCATATGCCCAGGTTGCAGGCTTGATCCCCAGTGAGGCTGTGCAGGTGACAGCCAATCAATGATTCTCTCTCATTATTGATATTTCTCTTCCCCCCCCCTCCCTTTCTCTCTGAAATCAATAACAATATCACTAAGTTCAGAGGTGGCTCACCTCTTCAAGCCAGGGATGAAGGTAGGAGAGGTAATCACAGAGCTAGAATTGTTCAGAGCAATCATCACCATCAACAGAGGGAAGGCAGCAATAATAGGAGCTAAGAGTCACAATTATCCTAATGACCAGCCTGGTTGAAGGGCCAGCCAAGGGAGCCTGACCCACAGAGATTTGAGCTGGTTAATAGAACACAATGTCCCGAGGAATAAAATCAATGGGCAGCACATGAGAGCATAGTTTGATATATAATCAAAAGAATGCAAGACTGGATGAGTAGGAGGCTGAGCACTTGATTATATTCCTTGATGTGGAGAAATTGGAATGCTTGTGTACTGTTCGTGGGAATGCAAAATGGTGCAGCCACTTTAAAAAACAATATGGCAGCTCCTTATAAAAACAGAATTATCACATGATGCAGTAATCCCACTCCTGGCATATTTCCAAGAGAACTGAAAGCAGGATCTTGAAGAGATATTTGCACACCCATGTTCATAGCAGCATTATCCACAATGGATCAGAAGTGGAAGGACTCCAGTATCCAATAAAGGATGAATGTATTAACAAAATGTGGAACATATACAATGAAATATTATTCAGCCTTAAAAAGGTAGGAGATCCTGTTATATACTACAGATGAATGAACCTTGCAGACATTATGCTAGGGGAAGTAGGCCAGTCACAAAAAGACAGATACTGTATATTTCCACTTATATGATATATTTAAAGTAGTGAAATTCATAAAAATTTCTGGAGCTGGGATGCACAACATTGTGAATATACTTAACACTACTGAACTGCACATTTAAAAATGGTTATAGGTGATCAATTTTGTGTGTTTTTTACCACAGTTAAAAATAAAATATTTTAACACTTTTTAAAAACTCATGATCCCTTGCCCAGTTCTAGATCTGAGATTGTTTTCAGATCTAAAATATATTGAAGAAAACAGTGGCTGAGTCCCCGAAGGAAGGACCCTGCACTACCTCACCAAGTATATACTGTATTAATCCCACCAGTCTTTCTCCCAAGGGGACTCACAGCCATTTACTTGGGTGACTGTAAACTAGGGGAGGGGAACATCCAGCAGGACACTGGATCTGAAATGACACTGAGTTCAGAGACCTGAAATGTCACTGTGGACCCCCATTAGGATGGGATATAAGATATAAGCCAGGTCAAAATGGAGTCTTGGCTGTAATCCATCTTAAAGTAGATTCACTGGGTCCATGGCCCCACCTGGTAGTCACTGCCCCAGCCCCTGAATGTGTAACTGGGATGTATAATATATTTCGCAGTTCGGAAAGGCCCCACATTGGGTCATTGGTTTATGTGGTAAGAGCTAGCAAGTAGGGAAGGTCATTTCGACGCCTATGAAATTGTGCCTCTCTCTCCACTCCCCTAACTCCCAGACAAGATGGTAAATAAAAAGATGATATCCTATTTTGGAGGGAAGACAGAAATCAATGCCACCCTTAAAGATCTCAAGGATGCAGGGATAGTGGAGTCTATCATTCATCTGTTTAATTCACCAGCGTGGCCCCTACAGAAAACAGATGGATCCTGGAGAAGGACTGCTGGTTATTGTCAGCTCAGTGAGAGGTGATCTCATTGCTAGAACATATAGATATGACTTAAAGTACTGTACACGACATGTGGCCAATGAATTCTTCTCTACTCCAGTCAGAAAAGAGGCTCTAGAACAGGGGTCCTCAAACTTTTTAAACAGGAGGCCAGTTCACTGTCCCTCAGACCGTTGGAGGGCCGGACTATAGTTTAAAAAAAAACCTATGAACAAATTCCTATGCACACTGCACATATCTTATTTTGAAGTAAAAAAACAAAACGGGAACAAATACAATATTTGTATTTGCATGTGGCCCGCGGGCCGTAGTTTGAGGACCCCTGCTCTAGAAACAGCATTCACGTGAACGGAACAACAGCATTTAGCTTTTCCCCAGGCTCCAGTAACTCTCCCAATCTATGTCATGATACATTCAGAAAAGATTTAGACCAGCGGTCGCCAACCACTGGTCCTCGGACCACTGGTGGTCCGTGAGGTCCGGAAGGTTGGCGACCACTGATTTAGACCATCTGGACATCCCACAGAACATCACTGTGACCCATTGCATCGACGACATTATACTGATTGGGGAGAAAGAGCAAGAGGTGACCGGCACCTGGAAGCCTTGGTAAGACACATGCACTCAAGAAGGTGGGATAAAAACTCTATGAAGATTCAGGGAGCTGCTCCTTCAGTAACGATTTTTGGGTCCAGTGGCCAGGGGTGTGCTAGGACATCCCCCTAAAGAAAAGACAAATTGCTGCATCCACAGAGAAGTAAACACGATGTCTGCTGGGCCTCTCAGTTCTGGAGACACCATGTTCCACACCTAGGATACTGCTCCAGCCCATAGACAGCATGACATGCAAGCTTTCCACTGTGAGTAGGGCCTGAGGCAGGGACATTGGGCCTGATCAGCAAAAGGAGGTAGAATTGCTACACAATAGGGCAGGGGTATGTGTGGAACTCAGGTCGTTCATTTGGCCACCTCTTGGCACTCTGTTGCCCAATTGTGACGTGAATGGCAAGCGCGCCCCAGCCTGGAATGGGTGGGGTTCTCAGGGGTCAGAGCTCCTCAAGAGTAAGGGGTTGGACAGTGCCTTGGTGGTCCCGGGTCAGTCTCTTGTTTCAACCGTGTTGGACGAACAGACCCACGGACGCCCCTTCTTCCTGCCTCCGACCACCCTTGTCTTTTCCAGTCAGAACCACCTTCAGAACCACCTCCGAGACCAGCCAGCACACTGTTTTTTTTTCTACCTTAACTCCTGTTGCCGAACAGCCATGAGCTCCCAAATTCGTCAGAATTGTTCCACCGGCTGGAGGCTGCCGTCGACCGCCCGGCCAGCCCGCACCTGCTCGCCCGCACCTACCTCTGTCCCGACGAGGGGGCTCCGGAGGGCGGGGGCCGCCTTTTCCTCGAGTTGGTGGCGGAGAAGCACGAGGGCGCCCATCGTCTTGAAGATGCAAAACCAGCGCGGTGGCGCCTTCTCTTCCAGGACGAGAGGAGCGGGCACGACTCAGGGCGCCATTCGAGCCGCCCGGCCCCGGAGAGGAGCCTGAGCCCGGCCTTCTGGGCCTGCAGGCCCCGCGTCCTCCCCGCAGACCCTCCGCTCTGACTCCTGCAGAACCGCTTCCGGGGGAAGAGGCGAAGCTCATCAAGAAGACGGGCCCCACCTGCCTCCCCTCCGCCACCTGCGGCCCGGGCTGGGCCGGGCGAGTGTCTCTGCCAAAGGCTCCCCCTCCAGCTCGGCCGGGAGCCTCTGCCTCCCCTGGTGCCTGGCTTTCCCTGCGCCTCTCCCCGGAGCCCCGGCCATTCCTTTAACCACCTGAAGCCCTCCCCATGCACTGGACCAAATGAAACAATAAGGCTTTTTGCAGGGGAAAAAAAAAAAGAGAAGAAGAAAGAATAAGGGTTTGGGTCACACCACCAGGTAAGCCATTAGGACCAGCAGAGATGACCGTGGAATCATCTCCAGCAGAGGGGAGAGTGGAATTTAGAGCAGGTAATGGAGCAGGTAATGGTTACCAGGTGCAGCCAAGACCAAGCACAGCACAGCCTGTGGTAATTTCGGGACCTAAGTCCCTACAGAGAGAGACACTGGAATCCTGGAGGAGTTACCCCTCACACGTGTATGGAGAAGTGGATCCACATAGTGGATCTACAATAGGTACAGGGCTGGCTATAGTAATCAGAGAGCTGCCCCACTTGGTCTGTCTTCAAGAAAGAACTTGCTCATCAGCTGCAAGAACTGCAGGGAGCTGTCAGCCTCCAGCTGTTAGCACCTTCAGGACTGCCTCCGTTTCTCAGCCAATGACTGAGAGCAGAGTGAGGGGTCAGGAGGGCCTGGATATTTCTGCCCAATAGGAACTCTTCTCATGAGACTTCTTTGCTCTGGAGTTTCCCAATGGTTTGCCCAAGATGGTATCTGCATTTCAAACTGAGGCTCTCCCTGCCCATTCCTGCTTCCTCTCCCCTTTCCTTTCACAGGCGTTACCCCCTCTTATACCTCTCACACGCCTGACTCCTCAACACCTGCTTCCCAGAGGACCCAACGGACACACCTTTCTTCCTCTCGCCCTCCCCAGCGCCAATATCTAACCCACCAGCAAGTCTCCTCGGCTCTACCTTAAAAGTATATCTAGAACCTGACCATTTCTTGGTCTCTCCTCTGCCGGGCCCTCATGGGAATAGTCTGCATAGTCTCCTGTTGACCTCTCTCCCCCCTTCTCTTCCCCACTCAGCACTGGGATGTCTTCTTACAGCACCTCGTGTCACTGGCCTACTGAAAACCGTCCAAGTTTCACGTCCCTCTTAAAATAAAACGCCAAACTCCTTTCCCTAGTAAACAAGGCCCTTCATCGTCTGACCCACGCACCTTACGTTGTGCTGATGCAGCCACACAGGCCTCCTTTCTGTTCTTCAAACACACCAACCTCTCCCACCTCAGGACCTGTGCCTTGCTGCCTAAAATACACTCTAATTCTCTTCCTTAAAACATTTACTCAAATGTCAGCTCCTCTGAGAGCTCTTCACTGATCACTCTGTCTTCAGGAGCTCCCCTTCCATGGAATTGCTTCCGACCACATCACTCTATTCGGTTTCCTCACAACAATTACCAGTCTAATTATTGGACTCGGTTGCCTTTTTATTCTCTCTCTCCCTAAGTAAAATATAAGCCCCACAGGGGCCGGGTCTTGACTTGTTCACTATTATCTCCTCAGCACTCAGTCCATAATACAAACTCAATAATTTTTGTGTAATGAGTGATTAAATATGATTACCTAACCTACTCACACCTCCGCCTACCAATTAGTTCTGTTGTAATAATATTAATATATTTTGATGGCCCATTACAGTTTTTAAATAGCATATTCTTATTTGCCATTAATAGTTCTTACACACATTATTTGTTTGTCTTTTTATCTTAACAATGACCCCCAAATTAAGGATAAAAAATTGAAGCTGAGAGAAGTAACCAAGCTAGAAAGTGCCAAGATCTTAATCCAAATTCTGGTTTTGAGAAATGCCGTGATGTCTGACACCAACTACCAGAGTTAGGCCAAACTTCACAGGTCAAGGGCACAGTCCTCCACAAGGCTGTCCTCACTTCAGACACCAGTCCCAAGTTCAGGTCCCAGATGGCCTCCAGTTCCAGTGGAGGTCGGAACTGATATGGCATGTTCCCTATCATACATCACATTGTTACACTGTCCAATGGCCACACCCCACCAGGCAAACAAAGACACTCATGTCAGGTAGGATATTTTCTGGGCCTAGAGATCACCTTCCAGCAGCTGAGGGCAAAGGCCAAATCTCTCTTTGGGTAAAGTTAATTCTTCACTATCCAGGGGAGTTTTATTCTTTCTTGAAATCCCAAATCTAGTGCCCTTGGCACACTGTTTAATCTTTGTTCTCAAAGTTTTCCAGTCTGCTTCAGGTCACAGATTGCCCTGTGGAATGGAGAAGGTTGAGTAGACCAACAACCAATTATGGCCTCAAAAAAGCAAGAGGAGCCGAAACCGGTTTGGCTCAGTGGATACAGCGTCAGCCTGCGGACTGGAGGGTCCCGGGTTCGATTCCGGTCGGGGGCGTGTGCCTTGGTTGCGGGCACATTCCCGGTGGGAGATGTGCGGGAGGCAGCTGATCGATGTTCCTCTCTCATCGATGTTTCTGACTCTCTGTCCCTCTCCCCTCCTCTCTGTGAAAAATCAATAAAATATATTAAAAAAAAAAAAAGCAAGAGGACAGAAGGAAGCAAAATTCTTATTATCAAACAAGAAATGTGCTGTTTACAAAGGAAATGATTACAAATTCTCTTCTTTTTTTACTTCATGTTGAAATACAATCTAGTGAATCTATCTGTTAATAAGACCAAAGCAATGCCCAGCAGTGACATCAAAGTAATATAACACTGTAACCTACTTGACATTTTCTGATGATCTACTCCAACACTGTAGCCTATAATTTCCTACAGATTAACATGCCAAGGAAATCTCAGTTATTCATAGGAATGTGAAATGCAACGATTTACTGATGTGGGCGGGGGGGGCAGTTACACACATGTATGTTTGGCTTCTTTCTCCCATTTTTTACAAGAGTCATTGTGATTTACTAACTTTTGAGTAAAAGGTGTCATCATGCCATCATTAAGTATCCAAATTTGCAAATTTGAACAAAAAATTGAATATCTGTCTTTGTAAACACTTGTTCACTTGCCTTTCTCCCAACTAGATGGTGAGCAGTTTATAAGGGTACTCAATAAACATTTCCTAATGAATGTCTACACAAAGTTATCTAAGTTGAATTTTCAAAACAGAGAATTACACAGCACAATAAAATCATAACAAATGCATAATAATATTATGAAAGTATAAAAAGGCATTGAGCCCTAGCTGGTTTGGCTCAATGGATAGAGTGCTGGCCTGGGGACTGAAGGGTCCCGGGTTCGATTCCGGTCGAGGGCACATGCCGGGTTGCAGGTTCAATCCCCAGCAGGGGGCGTGCAGGAGGCAGCCATTCAATGATTCTCTTATCATTGATGTTTCTACCTCTCTCTCCCTCTCCCTTCCTCTCTGAAACCAATAAAAAGATATATATATTTAAAGCAGCGGTTCTCAACCTGAGGGTTGCGACCCCTTTGGTGGTCAAACGACCCTTTCACAGGGGTCGCCTAAGACCATCCTGCATATCAGATATTTACATTATGATTCATAACAGTAGCAACATTACAGTTATGAAGTAGCAACGAAAATAATTTTATGGTTGGGTCACAACATGAGGAACTGTATCTAAAGGGCCAGAAGGTTGAGAACCACTGATTTAAAGTGACATGCATTTTATTAGAACGTAAAATATGATTGGGGAAACAGACTCAAGAATCCCAAGCCTACACAGATTGAGGTCAGGGGAGCGACCTCTCAGCTCATCGATCCTGCAGTAGTCTAGAGGGATCTATTCCTGCCCTCTGCTCTGTATTATTTATAGGCCTTCTCTGAGTCTCGATTTCTTCATATGGATCACTCTGAGCCTCAGTTATGCCATCTGTTACATGGGAATGAAACATGCTTTTCTTACCCCAGATGGTTTGCTGGGAGGCTCACATTCGCTCGTTGTTGCTAAGGTCTCTTTGTCAGCCATCAAGTGCTGTACAAATGTAAAGAAACTTGGTAATATTTTCCTAAAGGGATGAACTCTCAGGACTGGTTCCAATCAAGCACACAGGCTGAGGATATGGGAGGCTTACACTGGCAGGCACATCCAAGAGAGAACAGAATATGCCTCACTGCCTTGGGCTGGATCCCATATTGCCTTACAAACTCCATCCCAACAAGGCCTTGGGAAGAAGTAAAATGAAACACAGGCCCTTTCACAGGCATTGGTTTATTAAATCTCCCCAACACTTCCACCAACCAGGAGTTATATGCCTGTTTTATCAATGGGGGAACTGAAACTTGGGCATGTGGAGACTGTCCCAACATCACGCAACTGGCAAATGGCTGCATTCGAAACTAACTCTTTCAACATCCGTGGGAGAGGACAGAGTGTGTTTTAAGGAAAAGGAGGAACTAGTGGGTGGTAGCCTTACACAAACGGCCCATTTCTCATTCCTCCCTGGCACAACTTCCCATTCAAGCCATTAAACCTATTATATTCTGGCTTTTACAAATACTCCATGTCTCTGAATACGGCATAAGACAGCAAGTCGATTGAGGACACAATGGGGTGACAACCATGGATGGGCAAGAAGGCATTTCTACGGCAGGGGAGTATTGCCAGTGTTCACAGCTGTGGCAGCATCCTCCCCA
>NW_005871199.1:1321272-1352035 GCF_000147115.1 Myotis lucifugus
TAAATATTCCCAAACGCATCTTTTTTCCCAAACTCACGCTTTTACTACACATTGGTAAATCCTATATACATTTTTACAGAAAATTTATCTTTGTAGCTTTATTTTTTGTAAAATGAGTGATTAATATAAGTAGTTTATGCCACTTGAGCCCACACTCACTGACAGCATAATAAAGATAATAATAATAATAATAATAATAATAATAATAAAAGCTGTGGTACATTTACACAATGAAATACTACTTGGCCATAAAAAATAGAAGGAAATCCACCCTGGCTGGTGGGCTCAGTGGTTAGAGCCCATGCATTCCCAGTCAAGGCAAGTACCATCGTTGCAGGTTCCCTCCCTGCCCCTGGGGCTCGTGCGACAGCAACCAGTCAACATGTCTCTCACATCAATGTCTTTCTCTCTCTCTCTCTCTTTATCTGTCTATCTACCTCTCTCTCTCTCCTTCTCCCTCCCTCCCTGAAAAACAATGGAAAAAATATCCTCAGGTGAGGATTAACAAAACAAAACAAAACACAGAAGGAAATCTAACTCTGCGACAGCATAGATGGACCTGGAGAGCATTATGCTAAGTGAAATAAGCCGATCAGAGAAAGACAAGTACCATATGATTTCACTCATAGGTGGAATCTAATGAACAAAATGAACTAACAAGCAAAATGGAGACAGACTCTTGGAGAGCAGGCTGACAGTTGTCAGCGGGGTGGGAGTGGGGGTGTGGAGGGACAGAGCAAAAGAAAAGAACTCATGGACATGGACAACAGTGTGGTGATTGTAGGGGGAGGGGTGGGGGGAGGAGGGTAAAGGGGGGTAACAGAGACTTGGCTTGGGGTGGTGAACACACAACAGGGTGTACAGACGATGTGGTGTAGAATTGTGCACCTGAAACCTGTATAGTTTTGTTAACCAAAGTCACCCCAATAAATTCAATAAAAAGGGGGGAAAAAGAGTGCCTAAAAAGGAATTGAGTCTAAATGTTTTCTTCAAATAATACCAAAAAATCCTACATATTGAGAATTGGTGTTTAAAGGAATATTATTTTTTAAAAACTATCAATACTGTTCATTTAAAAAAACCAATTATGTCTTAATACATCAAGAACTCAAACTGATAAGAAAAACCTGAGGAAAATAACAAAGTAAATAATAATAAAAACAATTAGGGAACCTCAATTCAGAATGTTCTTGACCATTAAATCAATCCATTTGAACCCTACTTAATGGTTCTAGGGGACTACATATTGCCTGTATTTCGAAGGGTCTGCCCCGGTCCCAGTCTATCTTTCCGAGTTCTAGAAACTCATTTACCATTTACTGGCACCACACCCACTGCCTCCAAGATTATAAGAATTTTTACCTGGACCAGTGAATCACCCAGCTGATTGCATGACTTGGGCAGTTTATGTACTTCAAGGTTTAGATTCCCTCTTCTAAGGGCTAAGTTGCTTACTCTAAATAGCTACAGTGGCCCATGTGGCCACATATGGCTCTTGAGCACTTGAAATGTGCCACCAGCTAATTCAGATATGCTGAAAGTGTACAATACACACCACATTCTATAGATTTAGTGCCATAAAATAATGTCAAATATCTCAGTAATTTTAAGACGTGGCTACTAGAAATTTTTTTAATTTAAAAAGCAGCTCGTGTTATCTTTCCATTACACAGCTTGACTTAAAGGACTGGAAACTACAGGACTTCAACGATCCCTCCTTCCAGGCTCATACAATAAAATTCCTCCCAACTGTTCAGCTTCAAAACTCTGCTCTGCAGGTTTACTGGCTTTATGACCTTAAGCAAGTTTCTTAAACTTTCTGTATTTAGTTTCCTCAATGGTAAAAATGGAGATATGATAATAATATTACCTATCTCATAGAACTATTACATGAATAAATGAGTGTATACATGAAATGCACTTAGAACTGTGCCCACCCCTCTCTTACCAGTATTACCTATTTTATTATCATTATTATTGACCACGGAGAGCAGCATCACAAACTATGTCTGTACCGTATAAAATTCCTAGATGAAAACAGGGAGTATCTTGCCTAATTCCAAATATAGTATTGTTTAGTATTAAATGACATATTCTAAATATCCAAGTACTGTGATTCAATAAATTTTGAAGTTTCATCCAGATGGACTGTGTTCTATGTATTCGTTTATTTAACTAACAAGTATTCCTTGAACATCTACAAGTATAAACAAAACTGCTGTCTTCCTGGAGTTTACATTCCAGTAGAGGGCAGTAAAGTTAGTGACCAATAAAGTCAATCTAGCTTGTTGTTGTTTTTTAGATGACTTATTCTTGGATTTTTTAAATAGACCATAAAAGTAAGTTTAGCCCTGACTGGTTTGGCTCAGTGGATAGAGCATCGGCCTGTGGACTGAGGGGTCCCAGTTTGATTCTCATCGGGGGCGTGTGCCTTGGTTGCAGACACATCCCCAGTGGGGGGTGTGCAGGAGGCGGCTGATCGATGTTTCTCTCTCATAGATGTTTCTGGTTCTCTGTCCCTCTCTCTTCCTCTCTGTAAAAAAATCAATAAAATATATTTTTAAAAATCTTTTTTTAAAAAGTAATTTTAAAAACTATACCAGCTCATTATTTTCCCTAGTCTTTCCCATTCCCAGCACCCTCTCAAAAGAAAGATAAACTTCATTGGTATTCTGTACCACTACACCAAGTGGTACCCACTCTGAGTTAGGGGCAAAGAAGCTACAACAAACATATAGTTAAGCTCATTATTTAAACCAAATGAAAAAGATTCAAAGCAATCTTTTCACATTTGTTTAAAAGTTTAAGAAAATATACACTATAGATCCAATAAGTTATGGGGTTTTGTACTTTTTAAAAATTATTTGAGCAGGCCTAAGCCGTCAGTTGGACATCCCCCGAGGGCTCCCGGACTACAAGAGGGCACAGGCAGCGCTGAGGGAACCCCCTGCCCCCCAGTGCACAAATTTGCATGCACCAGGCCTCTAGTAGACAATATCTTTTTAAAAGAGTGTGACTCTTTCTGTTTGTTTGTTTGTTTGTTAATCCTTGCCCGAGGATATTTTCCCATTGATTTTTAGGGAGAGTGGAAAAGAGAGGGAAAGACCGAGAGAAACATTGATGACATGTCAATTGGTTGCCTCCTGCACAAGCCCCGACCAGGGCCCGGGCTGGGGAGGAGCCTGCAACCAAGGTTCGTGCCCCCGATCAGAATCAAACCTGAAACCCTTTGGTCCACAAGCCGATGCTCTATCCACTGAGCCAAACAGGCTAGGACAAGTGTGACTATTTCAATAAAGTTTTATCTATGGATACTAAAACTTTAATTTTCATGTAATTTTCACATGTCACAAAATATTAGTCTTTTTTTGATTTTTAAAAACCATTCAACAATGTAAAAACCATTCTTAGCTCTTAGGTCAACAAAAACAGGTGGAAAGCATTTGAATCAGCATAGTTTGCTGATTCCTGCTGCAGAGAACTTTTACACATGCACAAAAACAGCTGTATATGAGAATCCACATAACATCGTGATTTGTATTAATAAGTAATTGAAAACAACCCAAATATCTATAACAGGAGGAAGGTAAATAAATGTTGGCATAACTGGAGCTACTTGCAGCAACATGGACATACAACAGTTATATGTTGCTACATATACTTAACACATGTAATACAAGTATGAAGAAATATGCAGGAACATTAGACATCAAACGCATTTCCCCAAGCGAGATGGCAGGGCGGGAGGCAGGGAGAGAAGGGTGCACAGAGGGTTTCAACTGGACTTTTTTAAAGCTGAATGGCAGGTTCATGGATGTTCATTCTTTATACCATGTTGTACACCTTAAATATTTAATAATAAATGAAAAAGGTTGTGTAGGGTTAATGTGAGTTTAGCAAATGGTTTATCCAGTTTTGGGGAATAGGGCTCAATTTTTATTAAAATAGCCAGGAGGGTTATCACCTGGATCTCTCATACAAAAAAAATTTTTTTTTCATTTAAAAAAACTGGATTGATCCTTAGGAGAACAACAGAAAATTGTACAGCGTTCTTGCATAGTTAGCTAATATAAATACCTTTGTACAACAAACTGGTTACTACCAGGGAATCAAAGAGCTGAATCAGAATGTGACGTCTAATGGCCTGTCTGACCTAAGTTCCCCTGTTCCAGACACAGCCTCCAGCATTACAATGATCCACAGGCCCCAGGAATAGCGACGTTCCATCACCTGCCTCACAGAGCAAATGACGCTAATGGCAATGACGCTAGTGTTTCTCCATGTGAAAACCTAGCGTGAATTTTCCCCTTTCTCTGGCAAAAGTTCACGAGGCATCATTATAAAAAGAAGAAGAAGAAAACAATTCTGCTTTTACTGACTTCAGAAACAGTAGTCATTAAAACTGTCTTTTGATCTAGAATTACTTACATAGTTTCTTTAGGATCTCCTACAGTCACTTACCTAAAACACAAGCTCCTTCTTGACTTCTAAGACCTCCCAAGTAAAGCAACATCAGTTTCATCTGTTGGACAGGGACTGCCCTCTAGTGCTTATACTTTTTTAATAAAAATTTTAAACATTATCTGACATCATGCCACAGTAAGCCTGTCAAAAATTAAATAACATTCTATTAACCCAAGACTTTTCAAGTTCACACTATTCACATTTCGGGCCAGAAAGTCTTTTTTGTGGGGGCTGTCATTGCTGGGTGTTCAGCAGCATCCCTGCCCTCTACCCACTAGGGGCAGTAGCACCCCCAGCCCTCTGTGGCGAACAAGAAGTCTCCAGATATTACCAAATGGCCCCTGGGGAGCAAAATCGCCCCTGGCTGAGAACCGCTGCATTAGCCTAAAGGTTGTCCAGAACATTTACATTAGTCCTAATAATTATAAGCCAAAAACTCTTCTTCTCTAGACCAATTCCTTTGAGTGAGATAAAGGAGAATTTCATTTCTGCATGAAAACAAAAAATAGAAAATTACGACTTTCAGCTCCCTATCCTCCCCAAAGTCCTGGCTAGTGGGAAATTCTTTACACCTTTAACTTTCTGTTCCAGTTTTACTTCTTAGATCTGTTCACTTCCTTTCAAAATGCTTAAAAAACAAAGCTTGCCCTTCTAGCAGAATGTAGGTAATATGTTAGGAATTGGGGGACGTGGGGGGAGTATGAATGTTTGTACTATATTCTAGCACAACTTCGAGGGTCAGCATGAACAATATGGGCAACCAAGAATCTGTATTGTATAAACATTGTATAAGATGTTAAGTTTCAAATCTGAACTTTAGAAAGTTATATTAGGAGGGTTTATGCAGATCTGCTCCGAATGATTATTACTCATGTAAACACATTATGCTTATAAATCCTGATTCTATCAGTTTTAAAACCTACAAATCACTGAGGACTAGATGTTTAGAAAATTTTTTTAAAATATATTTCTTTATTGATTTCAGAGAGGATTGGAGAGAGAAAGAGAAACATCAATGATGAGAGAGAATCATTGGTCAGCTGCCTCCTGCACGCCCCCTACTGGGGATTGAGCCTGCAACCCGGGCATGTGACCTTGACTGGAATCGAACCAGGGACCCTTCAGTCCGATGCTCTATCCACTGAGCCAAACCGGCTAAAGTCGTTTGGACTGGCACTGAATGTAACTTCCTCCCTTCATCACATTTCTCACTGACTTACCTGATTTCACTAAAGGAAGAAATGAGGCCTCCGCAGGGAGCATGGGCCCAGGAGGGAAATTCAAGTGGGCGTGGTGTGGGCCGGGCAGGAGAAGTCAAGTGGGCGGCGCGTGCAGGGACAGACAAAAGGGGCAGCGGGCGCCGGGTGGCAGGTGCATCGTGTGTCCGCGCCGCCCCGCCTTGCTGCAGACCCCCCCCCCACCCCCCCGCACGCCTCCGATCCCGATCCAGGTCGGTGATCGCCCTCGCTCTCCTCCCTGACCCCATGTCGAAGCCGGAGCTGATCCAGAAGGCGAAGCTGGCCGAGCAGGCCCAGCGCTACGAGGACATGGCCACCTGCATGAAGGCCGCGACGGAGCAGGGCGCCGAGCTGTCCGAGGAGGAGCGCAGTCTGCTCTGGGTGGCCTACGGGCACGTGGCCGGGAGCCGCAGGTGCGCCTGGAGGGTCATCCCCAGCATCGAGCAGAAGACCGCCGCCTCCGACAAGAAGTTGCAAGTGATCAAGGACTAACCGGGAGGAAGTGGAGTCCGAGCTGCGGTGCATCTGCACCACGGCCCTGGAATTGCTGGATAAGCATTTAATAGCCCACGCATCGCATCCGGAGAGTAAGGTCTTCTACCTGAACATGAAGGGCGATTACTTCCGGTACCTTGCTGAAGTTGCACGTGGTGATGATCGAAAACAGACGATAGGTAACATCCAAGGAGCTTACCAAGAGGCTTTTGATATTAAGCAAGAAAGAGTTGCAGCCCACACACCCGATTCGTCTGGGGCTGGCTCATGACTTTTCTATATTTTACTATGAGCTCCTCAATGCCTCCGAGCTTGCCTGCGCACTGGCGAAAACGGCTTTTGGTGAGGCAGCTGCAGATCTCCACACGCTGAGCGACTCACACAAAGACAGCCCCCTCATCATGCAGCTGCTTAGAGACCACCTCAGCTTATGGACACCAGGCAGTGCAGGAGAATGTGATGCGGCCGACGGAGCCAAAAACGAACTGCAGACAGAGTGTCATCCTTCCTTCTTCCAGAAGCCTTTGTGCACATCTCCATCCCTTACTCCATGTGGGTTTCCTAGAGCAAAGAAACCCACTCATGTGTATGGCATCAAGGGCTTGGAGTCTTTTCACACTGCAGCTGTGGGAAAACTCCATTCCTTGATTTGTGCTTGTCTTGGCCTTCCTAGTGTGCAGTTACCGATGTAGAGAAGCATTAATAGCAACACAAGTAACTTCCAAACACTTACAGAGAGGACTAAACACATATTTGGTATTTAAGTAATCTGAACCAGTTCTGCAAGTGACTGTGTTTTGTATTACCTTTTTCCCACTGGCTGGTATGGCTCAGTTGGTTTAGTGTGGTCCTGTGCACTGAAAGGTCACAGGTTCAATTCCCTGTCAGAGCACAATTCTCAGTGCCTTTAAGTAAATAATATATCCCAAGATTAAAACCTGGAGGCTAATACACTACAATGAGGAACTACTCTAGCATGGCAAGAGATATATAGTGAACATGACACATGCAAGAGGCAGCCAATGGTTGTTTCTATCTCCCCCCAAACCCCACCCCGTTCCTATCTTTCTAGAAAAAAAAATCAATAAAAACCTTTTTTTAAAAGGTATACCCTACTGTGGATCAGGGTAGGGTCATCATTTTTGTGTAGCCAATAAAATATCCTTCAAGACCATTTAGCATCCGGTATTCTGATTCTATGCTCACCAGAGAGCCTTCTGATTAGTAACTTGGCCTCCTATTTACCTTTTTCTCATCAGGAGATATTCTAGACCTCCATGTAGCCTCATAAGTACTGGAAATGTGGCTAATCTGAATTGAGATGTGCTGTATATCCACCCCAGATTTTGAAGACTTTGTATGAAAAAGCAAACGGAAAATATCTCAGTAATAATGTTATATTGATTACATGTTGAAATTATAAACATTTTGGATATACTGGTTTAAATAAAATATAGTATTGAAATTGATTTTACCTGTTTCTTTGTACTTGTCTCAGTATGGCTACTGGAAATTTTTAAATTACTTCTGTAGCTCATATTTGTGGATAGTATTATATTTCTATTGGAGATCACTGATCTAGTATATTGAACAATACTGCAGTCAATGTAAATATACAACCTCCCTTTAAACTACTACATTGAGTTGAGTATTGAGTTGAGTATTATTCATCTTTGTTTTCCTAGCACTTAGGTGCCTTAAGCAAAAATATTAGAAAGTCTATTAAATGTATGTTCCTCCACAATTTATGGCTTTGACCAGTAGCTATAGGCCTCCTTATTTTAAAAAGGATTTGTACAGCCCTAACCAGTTTGGCTCAGTGGAGAGAGCGTCGGCCTGCAAGGGCATGTACCTTGGTTGCAGGCACATCCCCAGTAGGGGGTGTGCAGGAGGCAGCTGATCGATGTTTCTCTCTCATCGATGTTTCTGACTCTCTATCCCTCTCCCTTCCTCTCTGTAAAAAAATCAATAAAATATATTTTTTAAAAAGGATTTGTACATAACCTCTCCATTGTTTCCTTCTTCATCTGTTCATTACAGACAACTTGTAAAGATCGAACACAGAAAAACCTATAAGAAAGTAATTTTCAGTTGTGTGAACTAAAAATAATGAAAAATAACTAATCTTATTAAGTGAAAGCTCATAACCATACAGCACACTGTATTTTATGAAGGACAGAGCCTCAGAAACAGATTGCGGAATTGATATTTCATCACCTTACAGTGGCCTACATTATATATCCTCTTATTTGTCCCTGAACTCCAACAGCAACCTCAAGGCTGACATAGCTGAGTGGTTAAAGGGAAAATAGATTATACAAAAAAGGAGGTTTATCATAAGATCAGTATAATGCTTTGGCCTCACAACATACACCAGATGGCAATAACCACTTCCTCAGCAGGTAGCTTCTATGTCCCAAGGGTTGTAAAAAAACAAATTAACTATCAACTTCTCCTGCTAATAATTAGTTTTTTAATATTGTGGCAGCATCAAAATAGCACTGAGACACAATTCCTCAACATAAGAAGAAGAAAAAAAAGCATACCTACTGTGGATCAGGGTAGGGTCATGTTTACTCTGTTCAAAGGAAAATCCTTTTCTGAAAAATGATGTTATCCAACAGAAAATCTTGGCTTCTCAAAATACAGATATGTTCTCATTTCTCATTTTAAATGAAGTAAATGGCCTTGGTTTTACCCAATTTTGTGGCTGTTTTGTAAAAGACATTGAAAATGCCTGAGAAACTATTAACATTAGTTTGACTGAAGTTAAATATTTACAGTTGCTAATTCTATAGAATCATCGACCCATACTTCAGTTGTCTTCTCCACCTTCCATAGCTCCAAAGAAACCTTTCTGGTGTACAAGACAAACTGAAACAAATAGTCTCTGAAAGGTGACTTACTGATTTCAATAAAAAGTGTAATTTGATGACAGTTCTGCTTCAATAATGTGAGGCACTTCTACCAAACTACAATTCAGTTGCCCTAACTAAAAGAAGAAAAAATCCTAAGTCTGCAAGCTGACCTCTACAAAATTCCTGCCATGAAACCATTCTTTCCTTCCAGCGAAGAAAAAGATCCTACACGTTCAAGTTCTTTATCATTTTACATGTGGGCTGCATGTCATTCTCCAATGGTCTCCCTCTCGCTTGGTTGCTCTATGTATTTCCCATAACTGATTCGTCCTTGGATACTTTCTAACTATTGAGACTTTCTAACTATTGAGACTTTCTAACTATTGAGACTCAGACCGATCCAGCCATTCTGGCTTTACCACAGGGAATAGAAACGACAAGGAATAGCAGGCTTCGGAACAGACGCCAAGGGCACCCAAGTGCCATCCTGAACCAAAACCGGGACAAACAAGAGGTTGGGAAGCAAAGTGGCCTCAGGCCAATGACCTTTCCCCCTGACCTTGAAAAGGTACATACACACTGCCGCTCACAGTTGCTAAACTGAATGGTATTCACGAATGTGGAACTAAGAATAATTCAATATTTGGAATTAAAAGAAAACAGAAACTAAATCATAAGCGACGCCTGCATGAAGAAAAGGAAGGTTCCAAGGCCCTGACAGGCGAGTCTGAACGTGCAGTAGCTGGAAAGAGGAAGAGGGAAGCGGAGGGAAGACGCCGACACCTTCCGCCGACCTCAGGCGCCTGACGTCCCGGGAGACCGCTACCCTCGGTGCGCATGCGCAACTCGCGGCGGGAGCGTGGCGGGCGCGCGCCTGCCGCGGGGATCCGGGGCCGCGAGGGTGGGGCGGGAGCACGTGACCGGCGTTGCCGCTTTTCCGGCCCGAGCCGCGGCGGTTCGGAGAGCGTCGGTGCAGAGCAGTTCGGTTTAACGTGGGTTTGTCCGCAGGCCTGACCACTTCTTAGTCTCCCTGCTTCTCGTCTCTGCTCTTGAAGCCAGGATTCTGGTTTGGCAGACCTTTTTCCCACTGAGTCAAATTAGGGCAACCTGAGGGGACTTCCGGTCAAGATGGCGGAGTGAGTAAACAGTCTCTGAGAAGCTGAAAATGTGTCCAAGGTCACAATTTTTTTTTTAAGTGAGGGGCACAAGCTGAAGTGGTGCTTTTTCTGTCTTTTCCTCCATAGCTAGAGTGCCACTGCTCCAATTTGAAGTTCTGTGGCTCTCCCCGCAAGGCAATCAAAATCCTGTTCCTACTGCTTGAGACTCCAGAATCTGTAGGGCACCCTGTTGTAAAAATAGTACCCTTAAAAAGAGGGGGTGGGGGGGGGAACTGCTTCATATCTCAAGGATTGAGGGCTTGGGGAAATGAAGGTAAAAATTTAGAGAAGCAAGTGTCCCATAGTAGTAGGACACATAATTTACCTCAAAACACGCATCCCAGAAGAACACTTTATTCCAATTTAAGCATCTAAAAGCATTTGAGCACTTAAATAAACTCTCCCCGTCTGTTTATTCAAGCCTCCTGTCAAGAATCTGAAGTAGTGCCCCAGCCAGTTTTGCTCAGTGGATAGAGCCGCAGCCTGCATACTGAAGGGTCCCGGGTTCGGTTCTGGTCAAGGGCACAGGCCCGGGTTGCAGGCTCAATCCCCAACCAGTAGGGGGCGTGCAGGAGGCAGCAGATCAATGATTCTCTCTCATTACTGATGTTTCTATCTTTCTCTCCCTCCCTCTCTAAAATCAATTAAAAAAAAAAAGAATCTGAAGTGGTGATGCCTTATCTGCATGATGGGGTGGGTCCGCCCCAGAGGAGTAGGCAGAATGAAGGGACTTGGAGAAACGCGATCTCAAGGCTGGAGTCCTTGACAAGAAAAGGAAATGGGGTAAAAGCAAATCAGATGAGGCTTAATTCTAGAGTTCTGATCCACACACCAAAGGCTACAGCCTAGGAACCTTGGCAGTGGGGAAGCAAACAATCGTGCAAAAAGATAAAATGCCAAATGTGTCAAAACAATAAAACAGGAAATTTAGCCCTAGCCAGTTTGGCCCAGTGGATATGAGTGTCGTCCTGCGGACTGAAGGGTCCCAGGTTCGATTCCGGCCAAGGGCACATTCCCGGGGTTGCGGGCTCGAGTCCCTGTAGGGGGCGTGCAGGAGGCAGCCGATCCATGATTCTCTCTCATCACTGATGTTTCTATCTCTCTATCCCTCTCCCTTCCTCTCTAAAATCAATAAAAATATAATTTTTAAATTAAAAGAAAAGGAAATTTAGCTCCACATATCCCATTATACCGTAGATAGCTTGGTACAAAATAAATAAATAAGCCCCCTGACCTGGAATCCTATTCAGAAAGATTTCCCTTATTTCCTACAAATATAAATCCTCAACATTGCGGGTAAGAGTTCATTCTTAACTCAGAATCTTCTCAGAAAACCAGCGGGGAGTGTGCACAGCTAACGATGGATGTGTTTCCCTGCCGGAGTTGCATTGCGGTGGTACTTGCGGCTTCCCTGGCCGACGCCAGTTTCCTCAGGAGCAGCTGCCATTGGTTAAGTTTAGCTGCTTCAACTGCAGTTCCTTCCATTACACTTACAGCTTCTTCTGCCAATCCCAGCATTCCTCAGTCAGTCACAGCTACCGTGTCTACATAAATAACACTGAGTTCCACTGAGCCTGTTGTTGGCGTCTCCATGCCAGAAGGACAGGACGCCAGGAGAAAATGCCTCCAAGTGGAGAAACCTAGTAGGGCCTTTATGAGTTAACTCTGGGGCCGTGGACTAGTCAAGGAAAGTCACAGCTGAAGTGCAGGGCACAGCCCTAGCCTGTTTGGCTCAGCGGATGGAGCTGGGCCTGCAGACCAAAGAGTCCTGGTTCTCCCGCCAAGGGCACGTACCTTGGTTGCAGGTTCCTCCCCAGCCTGGGCCCTGGTCAGGGCTCCTGCAGGAGGCAACCAATTGATGTGTTCTCTCACATCTCACGTTGATGTTTCTCTCTGTCTTTCCCTCTCTCTTCCACTTTCCCTAAAAATCAATGGAAAAATGTCCTCCGGTGAGGATTAACAACAACAAAAATAATAAAGTGGAGGGCATAGATCATACATGGCCTCCTACAAGATGGTGCAGTCTGAGTATTTAATAGGATAATCAGAGGTATAGAGAAGCATTTACAGTGTCAAAGTAACTTCTTTTTTGTTGTTCTCTTTTTTAAATATATTTTTTTATTTCAGAGAGGAAGAGAGAGGGAGAGATAGAAACATTAATGATGAAAGAGAATTATTGATCTGCTGCCTCCTGCATGCCCCCTACTGGGGATGGAACCCGCAATCTGAGCATGTGCCCTTGACCAGAATCGAACTTGGGACCCTTCAGTCCTCAGGCTGATGCTCTATCCACTGAGCCAAACCGGCTAGGGCTGAAAGTAACTTCTTGAAGAGCTAAAATAGGTTGTTTTCACCAGTGTTGTGTGCCTACTAGTATTTAGTGGCTTGTGTCCAGTATTGACCAGTAATATGGATGTGTCCATTGCATAAGTGACCAGGTCCAAATGATGCCTTAACAAAAATGTAAATGAGTAAACATTCACAAAATTTAAAACGTTAAACTTGCTTCACTTCCTCTTAATCAGAATTGATTATAGGGTAAAACCTGCTTCAGGGTCTTATCACCCAAAAAAAGTGGTTAGATTTGTATGAAATAAAAATATTTTACTAGTACATAATCATTTTAAAGATTCTCTTGGAGAGTAACTCATTTTGTAATTTCCATTTTGTGGTATAACCTGTTCTCCAAGTTAGGGTTGTCCAATAGACTAGTAACACAAGTAGCTACCTGGGGGCAAATTACCCAAGCCAGGCTCTCAAATCTTAGGCTGATTAATACATGAATAAGGAATGCAGCAGAATGCTATTAAGCAACAGCTGCAGAATATGATTGCACCCAGTCCTAGGAAGAACAGAGAGGACATTTTCAGCAGTTGGGAAAATAAATGTCCTTGAAAAGCCTCTCTTTAAAATATAGAACAAGGAATAAGCAATAAAAGTGTTTTGAATTACAATCTCTCAGAACTGCTTCATTATCTAATACCCCCACCAAAAACTTTTAGTAGTTCTGCTATTTCCTTTAACCAAGAGGGGAAAGGCTTTTAATGTTTTAAAGATGTAACACACACAAAAATACCCTACTAATTTCAATAAACAATTCCTGTAGTTAAAATATGCTTCAATATTTTCCAACTCTTCAGGAAACAGAGTTGCATAATTAATATACCTTTTCAATATTAAACTGTAAGACAATCACGAAAACATTACCTAACATTATACTTGTACCTTAATTTGATAAAATACATTCCAGAGTTGCCTAAAATGAAACATTTTAAAAACTACTTATCACAAGAAAACCAAGAGAGCAGAAAAAACATTGTTTGGTTCAGGTTTGATTTGCTCAAGGTAAACATGCAAGAATTATGTGTTTGTATTTAGATTATCGAAGGGTCCTAAAGATAAACATACAGTATAAATGAAGAGTTTGGACCCATTTTACAAAACTACTGATGTACAACAGGTTTATAACAACTTTAGTTAACTACAAGTAATAATTACTTCAACTGTAGGTAATAAAGTTATTACTTCAAATCAAAATACAAAAAGTACTGGATCAATTTGCAACTCCAAAAGAAAAATTAAGAAAATCCAGAATTTTTTTCTGCTTCTTGGAAAAAAAATTAAGGCAGATTATGAGTTAATTATTAAATTGTAATGCCTCATATCACACCCAAGTGTTTAAATGATTTAACTTCCAAGCTGTTGCTCAGTTTTTTAAAAAGATCTTCAATGCCCCCAATGGTGGTGTTCAAAAGTGAATATCATACACTGAAACTAATCATTAACAACAAGTCTTCAATTTATTTGAAGTAATTCAGTTTCAAAAACTTTAAATTACAGCAGTCTCAGAAAAAACAGGAAACAGAAACAATAAAGGAATACTCAGAAGTACTGCATTTTTTTGTTTGTTTTAACACTGTCATGGCTTTATTCAAAACACAGTTGCACAAAAGTATTAACTTCAAATATTTTTGAGTTTTGAGGAGTTTAACACACTATATACACACTGCCATACAAAGAAGCATTAAAATAGGACCGAAAACTTCTACAAAATATAAAACCCACCCTTATTTGCATGAAAATATCACCCACAAAGCTAAATAAGTCTTAAAAGTTATTTGGAGGCTCTTAAGTGTTGTTTACAAACCAAAGAACAATAATATTGATTGCACAATAAAATGATTGATAAGAAAGCCAGTATATAAATTTAATTTTAAAAATAAGTATTTTATAATCTGGCAAACAATGTGATGAGAATTCTTAGGGACTAAAACAAGGGATTTCAGTTGTTAAAAAGGAATAAAATGTTAGCTATTTGGATATTCGAATCCCCCCACTAAACTTATCTCAAGAGTTTTAGTTCAGTCATTTTGTGCCACTTTTTTAGTTGAAGCTAAAGCAGTACTATACTCAGTAATTTAAATGTGTCCCAGTATGAAAGTGTAACTTCAGTTAATTTGCTGACACTAACAAAAAAACTTACAAATATTCAAAACCAAAGGGGGAAAAATTTAGAGAGCCAAGATTAAAAAAGCAATTGCCTTGAACATGGAGCCTCCATAACAAAAAGGGAGATGAACGTATCTACTCATAATCAGTAGCCATATAAGAAAACACACTCGCACTTTTCCCAAATATTTTTCTATTTTTAATGGACATCCACTTGAAAACAAATCTTAATTTTAATATGGATTTAGTTTCAAATATTTTTCCATTGCCTAATATATTCCAATCAAATGCTAAATCTGATAATGCTTTAAAACTAGAGAGAGAATAATTAAAGGTTCTACTCAGAAAAAATTAGAAATGCTTGCAGAGTGGTAGCTAAGTCATTTGGGAAGCTAACTTATAATTTGATTTGAATGTCTCACTAATTACCAACAGGCAAATTATTCTGACTTTTGAGGAACACTATTGCTGCTTCCAAAAGCCCATCTGCTTTTCTTTCTTCCTCCTTCTACAGTCTGTATATCTTGTCAACCAAGAAGGATTTCCAGTAAGCAGAGTCTGTTGCATAAAACTGCATAGATAATAATATTCATATCTCAGAAAATACTCAGTTTGTTTCACTTAGCTTTTTGAAAACTGAGACAGGTCTGAAAAGGTAATTGAGGTATAAGAATAAAGGTTTTCCTGGGTATTCATAAGTTTCCCCCCCATTTTTTGTTTTTTTGAGGAGAGGGAGGAGAGTGAAACAAGAAAGGAAGGTGATCGTAAAGGAATTGTTGAAAGAAAATGAAACAATGCACACTTAAAAATAAAACAAAAACCAACCATTAGCATGTCATGATCTTCATTCAGCTTGAGAACAAAGGGCTTCTCTGCATGTCTCTGAACTTACGATAAGCAATTTTTCCTTCAAAAATAAAATCTTATTAGCCACCTGGCTTAAAGGTTTCAGAAGCCTCCCCCAAAGCCAGGAACTATGTTGTTGAATAGAACCTTTACTATTCTGCTCCTACTTTCCAAGTTACTCATGTGACAAAAGAGCACCCAAAATCCCTTAGCCAAAAAAGGCATTGCCTTCAAAATGAAGATCTCTGGGTCACCTCTAAAGAAATAACCAACTTATCATTCAAAAGACTATTTTTATTTCATATTCCAGCTGACTGTGATTTCTGTTAATTGATAAATAACTTTAAAACCTTATGAATGAAATGCACCATACTATGCCTGTGCAAAAGCCATCATGTTTTAATTATGGGCTAAAATGACTAAGAAGTAAACTTGTATTAGAAAAATTAAGATTCTAAATAAACTGCTAGGGAATTTCACAAGGAGGTCAATGAAAATTTTTCTCTACATATAATATGATCATTAACAGACTAGTAAATCTTATTTGGAATGATAAGGCAAAAATAGTAAAACCACACTTTTCCTATAAAAAGTTACACATTATCTTATGTAGGGATAACTATTATACATAAAGAAACAAGATGTGACCACTCTATTGCACACCCAGGAATTTAGGGAATCTGGTCTTAGAATGATCTAGTCATCTTCTTCCTCTCCATCATCTTCAGCATCTCGTTTCCGCTTTTCCCCTCGAAGACCTTCTTCTGAAAGAAGAGTGAAACGAAAAGTATAAAATACTTAATTTTAGCAAATAAATATTTGTTAAATTACAAAGTTTGGATCTATCTTAGTGAAAAGTTAATGGCGTAAAAAATGATAGGTTAAGTGTCCTCTGTGAATTTTTCAACTTCAGTTGAAAGAACTTAATAGACTTAGAAATCCATAAATAATGGCAGCTTGCTATGCACTCTTGTGGCCAAATCGTGAAGTACAGGTCAAGAAATTAAGGGCTTGCCCTGACCAGTTTGGCTCAGTGGACTGAAGAGTCCCAGGTTCCATCCCGGTCAAGGGCATGAACTTTGGTTGCGGGCACAACCCCAGTAGGGGGTGTGCAGGAGGCAGCTGATCAATGTTTCTCTCTCATGGATGTTTCTAACTCTCTATCCCTCTCCCTTCCTCTCTGTAAAAAATCAATAAAATATATTTGAAGAAAAAAAAAAAGAAATTAAGGGCTTGATATAATGGACTTATTAGTGAATTTTAAAATTTATTTTGAAAGGCCTAGGTAGAGTACCAGAGAACAAATCTAAAAAGGGTATTATCGAGTTCAACTGTTCTTCCCTTCTAGAGAAGCCTTCATCCTCTCCAAAATGTAAGACCCTGAAAAAATTAATAAACTGAACTCAAAGATCCATTATCTTGCCTGGCCAGTGTGACTCAGTGGTTGAGCGTCAACCTATGAACCAGGAGGTCATGGTTTGATTCCCAGTCAGGACACATGCCCAGGTTTCGGGCTCGAACCCCAGTGGGCAGGGTGCAGGAGGCAGCCGATCAATGATTTTTTTCTCATCATTAATGTTTCTATTTCTCCCTTTCCCCCGTCCTCTCTGAAATCAACAAAAATATATTTTTTAAAAAGAAATCCATTATCTCTTTATTCCTACTTTTAAAATAAATGTTATAAGCTGTTTTTTGATTGGAATTAATGAATACCCTGAGAAAAAAGAGGTTTTATACCTTTCAAGGGAATTCTATATGTTGCCAAAATCAAAGAGATCAGTAGTAATTTTGAACTAGAGTCAATCTTTAAAGTCCATGAATAGCTGTAACTTTAATTTTAGGATATCTTTTTCTTCTTTTTTTAATCTTTATCATTGAGTATTATAGATGTCTCCCCCATCTCCCCCCGCCCCAACACACACACACTGCCCTCCTCCACCTGGATCCTGCCCCACCCCAGGCCTTTACCACCCTATTGTTTGTGTCCACAGGTAATGCATATATGCATATAAGTTCTTTCGTTAACCTCTTCCCACCATCCCCTCCCCTCTTCCCTCTGAGATCCATCTGTCTGTTCTGTGCTTCCATCCCTCTGGGTCTATTTTATTCATTAGATTCCTTGTTCATTTATTTTCATTTTTTAGATTCAATTTTTGATAGATATGTATTCATTGCCATTTTATTGTTCACATTTTTTATCTTCTTCCTCTTCTTAAAGAAGACCTGTCAATATATCATGTAATACTGGTTTGGTCATGATGAACTCCTATACCTTTTTCTTGTCTGTGAAGTTCTTTATCTGACCTTCAATTCTAAATGATAGCTTTGCTAGGTAGTCTTGGTTGTAGGTCCTTGTTCTTTATCACTTTGAATATTTCTTGCCACTAACTTCTGGCCTGCAAAGTTTCTGTTGAGAAATTGGCTGACAGTTGTTTGGGCGCTCCTTATAGGTAACTAACTGCTTTTCTTTTTCTGCTTTTAAGATTCTCTTTGTCTTTAACCTCTGGTATTTTAATTATGAAGTGTCTTGGTGTGGGCCTCTTTGGGTTCATCCTGTTTGGGACTCTCTGCACTTCCTGAACTTATAAGTCTATTTCTTTCACCAGGTAGGGGAAGTTTTCTTCATTATTTTTTCAAACAGGTTTTCAATTTCTTGCTCCCTCTCTTCTCCTTCTGGCACCCCTATGATACGAATGTTGGTACGCTTGAAGTTGTCCCAGAGGCTCCTTACGCTATCTTTATATTTTTGGATTTTTTTTTCTTTTTGCTCTTCTAATTGGGTGTTTTTTGCTTGCTCATATTCCAAATCGCTGATTTGATTCTTGGCATCCTCTACTGTTGATTCCTTATAAATTATTCTTCATTTCATTTAGTGTATCCTTCATTTCTGACTGTTCCTTTTGTATGTCCTTGAAGTTCTCATTAAGTCCCTTGAGCATCCTTAAAACCATTGTTTTGAACTCTGTATCTAGTAGTTTTCTTGCTTCCATTTCAGTTAGTTCTTTTTAAAATATATACATTTATTGATTTCAGAGAGGAAGGGAGAGGGAGAGAGAGAGAAATATCAATGATGAGAGAGAATCACTGATCAGCTGCCTCCTGCGCACCCCCTACTGGATCCTTTCAAGTTGCTGCCCCAGTGCTGGAGCTCAGAGGGAGTGAGTCTGAGTAAGTCTGTGTGCGGCCCTTTAAGAGGAACTGCCTGGGACTCCAGCAGCCTCTGCATCACTCAGCCACAATCCCCACTGGTTTTTACAACCCAAAGTTACAGGGACTTCTCTTCTTGGTGCTGGAACCCTGGGTTGAAGAGTCTGGTGTGGGGTTGGGATAGCCTTGCTCCTCACAGGGCGAGCTCTGCAGCCAAGATATCCCTTCTGATTTTTAACCATCACACATGGGTGTTGGACCAGCCCGTTCCACACCTCTGCCCCTCATACCAGTTTCAATGTGGCTTCTTTAATTCTCTAGTTGTAGGGCTTCTGTTCTTCCAAGATTTCAGGTGGTTCTGAATGATGGCTGTTCTGTGGTTTAGTTGTAATTTTGATGTGGTTGTGGGAGGAGGCAAATACTGTGTTTACCTATGCCGCCATATTGACCCTCCCCCTCTAATTTTAGAATATTTTTATGGCTAATATAACTCACCCTCTTCTTCTTCTTCTTCTTCATCTTCTTCTTCTTCTTCCCCTTCAACATAGTCATCATCATCTTCTTCATCCTTGAAATTCAAATATTCAGTTTGAGAATAAATGAGCCATGACACATATTTTCCAGTTTGATACTTATAATTATAAAAACACGAGATACTAATCACATTTATCTCTTGATAATTTAGAAAAGCCCAAGTTTAAAAAGCTAATTACTTCTCTGGAACTTGTTTTAAAGAAAATATGATTACAGTGCCTATTTTAAGTCCTACATAAAGTCCTTCTTTATACATATTAATTCCTTACTTTTGAAGAGCAGCTGAAATAGAAATAAGAGTCAAACTGCCCTGGCCAGGTGGCTCAGTTAGTTGGGACATCATCCTGTATACCAAAAGGTTTCAGTTTGATTCCCAGTCAGGTCACATCCTAGGTTTTGGGTTCAGTCCCCATTTGAGGCACATATGGGAGGCAACTGATAGATGTTTCTATCTCACATTGATGTTTCTTTCTATATTTCTCCCTTCCTCTCTCTCTAAAATCCGTAAAAAAGATATCCTAAGGTGAGAATTTAAAAAAAAAAAAGACTCAAACAAAAAATACCTAATCAAATACCATTTCTATTTCCTTCTACTTTCTCTTTAAATCTCAGTAGTCTCTGACACTCCCTTCCACTGGCTCTTAGTTTCTAAAATCAAGACCTCATTTTATATATTTTTTTTAATTGATTTTTTACAGAGAGGAAGAGAGAAGGAAAGAGAGAATTGATGAGAGAGAAACATCGATCAGCTGCCTCCTGCACACCTCCTACTGGGGATGTGCCCGCAACCAAGGTACATGCCCTTGACCGGAATCGAACCTGGGACCTTTCAGTCCACAGGCCGACGCTCTATCCACTGAGCCAAACCGGTTAGGGCGAGACCTCATTTTAAACACCCAAATTATCTCATCATAATTGAACACTTCTAGTCCCTGCTACCTGGGTACTACCATTGACTTAATATTATCTTAGAGATGTTTGTTCTATACTTGACCATTCAGTTTTAGTTAATATTTCCCAATGTTCAATGGAATGATACACATAAACATTTGCAGTTAACTAAAGGTCATTTTTAAATTACTTAATACTATCTAGACTTAAAAAGAATGATTGACAGAGAAAATAAAAAGCCAAATACAAAATAACATGAGTTCATTATTTTACTAAATAAATTAAAACTAAGGGGAAAAATACTCAGGTTGTATACTGATTCAAATTAAACAGGTTGCCTTTCTCTATGAATACATAAGATACTTAAAAGTTCTATTCTTCATGATGCTATAGCTCCTAACTCACTAAGGGCCCAAACAAGTTTGAGTCCTATTTTTCTCATACTGGTTTTATATTTAAGAGTATCAGAGAAAAATTACCATTAATCAGTGATATCATCTATCTAACCAATGTAAGTCATTAGGAAAACAAATGAGAATACTAACAATTTCTAGTCTAAGATATTATTTTTAATAATAAAAACTTGTTTTAAATTATAAATTATGAAAACGAAACTCAATAAATTAACAATAGGAGAAACTCCCTCCCCTGAAAGATCTCACCATCTAGCAGAAAGTTGCCAAATAAACAAGTTTTTACAAAAGTGACTACAGGTAATAATAGAAGCCTAATCAAGGTTCAAAAGTAACAGAGAAAGGAGTGACTGTCTTTAAAAATTATAAAAAGCTTCAATGAGGCAACTCCAGAGCTGAGAGTTTATTTGTGTGGTGTTTTTTTTATAAAGTAGAGCCTTTTACAAAAAATACTTTCATTGATTTTTTAGAGAGAGAGGAAAGGAGGGATAGAGAGGTAGAAACATCGATGAGAGAGAAACATCATCGATTGGCTACCTCCTGCACACCCAGTGTAAGGATGGAGCCCGCAATCCGGGCGTGTGCCCTGAAGGGGAATTGAATCACAATCTCTTGACGCTCAGCCACTGAGTCAAACAGGCTGGGCCAGAATAGTTTTTAAATATAACAGTTCACAAGACATGATTTGTGTGGTGGTTACACAAGTATAAACATTTGTAAAATCCTGTGGATTTGCCCTGGCTGGTGTGGCTCGGTGGATTGGAGCATTGTCCCATATATGAAAGGCCGTTGGTTCAATTCCCAGTCAGGGCACATACCTAGGTTGCAGGGATCCGGGGCACGTAAGAGAGGCAATCAATAGATGTTTCTCTCTCACATCTATGCTTCTGTCTCTCTCTCTCTCCCCCTTCCACTTTCTATAAAAATCAGTATTGAAAAAACATATCCTTAGGTGAGGATTAAAAAAAATTTCATGGGCTTGTACATAAAATCAGTGTACTTTACATGCTTTACTCTATTTATGTTTATCTCAAAAAAAGAAAATTCATCCGAAGACATGGGTACAAAGTCATTAATAGAATACTCACATTATATACAGACAGAAGGGCAAGAAATAGCTTCGTGTGACAATTTATTTTGGTATTGAGGGAGATAAAGCCAGAGAAGGAAGCAGGGGCTAGATAATGAAGGGCCTTGTGTGTCTTGGTGGCAACAGGGAAACATTAAAGGGTTTCAAGCAGGCTAGTATTTGCATTCAGAATACACAGGCAAGCACTGCAAAGGCTGCACCTTAGTGGTGATGCTGTATTCGGAGAGAGCATTTAGAAAGCTACAACAAAAGCACAGCAAGAAACCAGCTCCAGTGGCTTGGTTGGTTGGGCATCATCCCATGCACCAAAATGTTGCCAGTCTGATTCTGTCGGGTGGAATACCCGAGTTGGGGGTTTGGTCCTTGGTCAGGAGGGAATGGAGAGCGGCCCATCAATGTCTCTCTCTCACCCCCTCGTCTTTCCTCTCCCCAAGCATGTCCTTGGGTAGAGGTTTAAAAAAAAAAAAGCATAAGCAAGAAATAATTAGGGTAAAGAAAAGTTTTCGTGAGTGCCTACAATGTGCTAGCAACTAGATACTTCATAGGTATTATTTTGTTAAACCCTTAAAACAATCCTACGAGATTGGTATAATCGCTCAGTTTTATAAAAGCAGAAACTGAGACTCAGAAACAGTTGTAAAATGTTTCTATCACACCATGCTGCTGAGTGCAGAATGGATTTGAAAGGTATCTGGGAGGTAAAATCAATAGATGTTTATGATTATCTGGATATAATATGAACTGAGGGGAGTGGGGGAGAAAAATGACAGGCAGGCAGACACATGCACCCCCACAAGTTAGAAATAACTCAGATTTCTACACACCTTACTTTTTATAGTATTTAGCTCTATGCCTAAATAACTAATTTTCAGTGCAGGTAAGAAGGGTCTGTTCACCTGAATTTCTTCTCTCATTAAGTATGAGAGGCCCACTTCCTCTTCTCCCTCTCCCAATTCTGAGCCTGCTTCATCTTCCTCCTCATCCTCTTCTTCCTCCTCTTCTTCCTCATACCCTTCAGGTGGACCTGCTTCATCTTCCTCTTCATCATCTTCATCTCCATCTTTAAAAATATTTTCAGAGATAGGCAAATGGCTGGGCAAATGTTTCTTGATAATATATTGATTCTTTTAACCCTTACCCCAATCACTTCAAACTCTTAAGCAAATGGGTGGGAGGTATCTCAGGGTGATTTTATTTCTTAAAATGTCCTCTTTATAACACCCATATTTACTACTTGAAAAATAGGGTTTCTAAATACTGAAAATTTCCAACATATAGCTTTTCATCACAATATTACATGTACTAAAGTTTATTTTACTCTGTGGACACTTCAAAACCTGCTTGTCCATCATTCCATCACTTTATAACATTGTTTATCCACCAATTCTTTTCAAATAATAGTAACAAAGTGTACCATTACTAATAACAGCTATTTTATCCATCTTAGCTGTTAGTCACCCATTTTACCAAAAATATATATTCACTATCTAATTCTAGAACATTTCCATCAACCCCAAAGTAACCCCAAATCCATTGGCACTCACCATTCTCCCCTCCCCTAGCCCTGGCAACCAATAATCTACTTTGTACTCTGTGAATTTGCCTACTCTGGACATTTCAATATAAATAGTTATACAATATGTAGCCCTTTGTATCCGGCTTCTTTAACTTAGTAGAAGGTTTTCAGGGTTCACTCTGGTATCAGTACTTCATTCATTTTTATGGCTGAATATTATTCATATATATATATATATATATATATATATATATATTGTATTTTGTTTTTCTATTTATCAATTGATGAACATGGGTTGTTTCTACTTAGTGGCTATTATAGATAACTAGATTTGTGCACATTGAAAGGAAATTGATTAAGTGTCCAGCAGGGTGGGTTCCCTCAGCCTGGCCTGCGGGGATTGGGCAGAAACTGGCTCTCTGACATCCCCTGAGAGATCCCAGAGTGTGAGAGGGCAGTTCTCAGGTGACACACCCCAGAATCGAGCTCCCTCCTCTCTGGTTCCGGGGTGGGTCACCTGAGAAACGCCACTGCCAAGTCACCACAGCTCAGCAGCTCCTGCGTTGAGCATCTGCCCCCTGGTGGTCATTGCACATCACAGCTACCGGTCAGACGGTTGCTTAGCCTTTTATATATATAGATACTGTGATGAATGGGTTTTTTTTAAAGTACTATTTTAAAAGTTGCAAAAAAACCTTAACATAACATACATACATACATACATACATACATACATAAATAAATAAAAGTTGCCACTTTTTCTGGGTGGCTTATACAGATATATAAAATTTCATGGAGCCTGATATAATAATCATTAAATGCCCCCAAAGCTATCAGAAATCTCAAAGAATATAGGACTAGGGCTATAGGTTTCTAAATGTTTCTTGTCTTACTAACATCTTTTTTTCCCTACACCTAAATGTCCATGCCCAATCTAATTTGCATGGTTAGAGTGCAGGCTATAATTGTGGCACATTTATGAGTATTATGAATGATTACCCTCATCATCCTCTGCTCCCGAGTCTGGTGCTTCGTTATCCTCCTGATCAAATCCATCTAAGTAGGTGATTTGCTGCAGCAGTTCAAAAATACTCTCTCTATAATCTTCTAGGGTTGTGATCTCACAGTTAAACAAGTCAAGACTTTTCAAGTTTTTAAGATTTTGCTGGGAAAATAAGAAGTTAAAACTTACAATCAAAATGTAAAATATCTTGTTATTTTCTTTTAATTCATGAACCAGAAAACATGTACTTGAAATCAGAGGATGAGTTTTGAATCTTTAGAATTTTATAATGAAGGGTTATTATATCAAACACAGCCAATTCTCTTAACGAAGCGCTGGCATGCTAACTCCACAGAAGTAGGAACTTGGTTGTGTTCAACTGCTGTGTCTCCAGCACCTGGCTTAGTGCCTTACTTATAAAAGGCACTCAATATATTTGTTGAGCGGATCTATGCACAAATAGGCAACAATAATAGCATGTTTAGTTTAAATCCACAAACTTACTTCCAACAATTTCAACCTCTTCACAAACTTTTTAAAAATCAGAGCAACAATTTTCACTTTATCTTCTTTTCCTTTCCTCATACTAGGAAACAAATGAGCAAATAATGAAATAACTAAAAAAAAAAAAAAAGTCAAGAAGAAAGGAAAAGGAATAGAATTTAAGAAAATATTAGAAATTTTCAGACCAGATATTCAACTCTTAAAGTTGATAATAAAATAAATTTCTCATGGGTTTAAAAAATTATCTTAATGTTTTACTTAAAAGGAAAAGAAAGCCTTAACCATCTAGATCAGGGGTGGGCAAACTTTTTGACTCGAGGGCCACAATGGGTTCTTAAACTGGACCGGAGGGCCGGAACAAAAGCATGGATGGAGTGTTTGTGTGAACTAATATAAATTCAAAGTAAACATCATTACATAAAAGGGTACGGTCTTTTTTTTTTTTAGTTTTATTCATTTCAAACGGGCCGCATCCGGCCCGCGGGCCGTAGTTTGCCCACGGCTGATCTAGATCAATGATTTTCAACCAGTGTGCTGCAAGAATTTTTAAAACATGCAATACCTGACTACTCAGGGGCACTCAACTCTTTTTCCCTTCGATTGTCAAATAAAAAAATGACAACACGCCCTAGCCAGTTTTGCTCAGTGGAAAGAGTGTCAGCCTGTGGACCAAAGGGTCCCGGGTTTGATTCCGGTCAAGGGCACGTACCTTGGTTGCAGGCTCCTCCCCAGCCTGGGCCCTGGTCAGGGCTTGTTCAGGAGGCAACCAATCGATGTGTTTCTCTCACATTGATGTTTCTCTCTGTCTTTCCTCTCTCTTCAACTCTCTCTAAAAATCAATGGAAAAATATCCTCAGGTGAGGTTTAAAATAAATAAATAACAACACAACACTAGCCATCTGGTGTGAATGCCCTGTCTTGAACCATAAATATATATGTCATATAATAGAGTTGCATCTTATTGGTCACATCACATAAGGTTGTATCTGATTGATTAATTCTTGATACCAGAAATTCTGTATGGGCACTTGATTTTTTAAAAAGTCACTTTGGAACAAAAAGGGTAGGTAATTATTTTTTTTCTGTAAATCATTCAAAATGCTTTTTTTTTTGGTCAGATCAGCAAAACATATATTTTTTGGTGTGTAGCAGAACTTCAGTAATTATTTTATGTGTGCCATGAGATGAAAAAGGTTGAAAATCGCTGATCTAGATAATAATATATAAGAAATTCAGAAGTTTCACAAGAATGAAATAGAAATCAATAGAATAACCTCTCCTGATATTTAAATATTTGTATAAATATTTATCAGTATTTTTCACAATAAGCAGATAAAAATTTCTGATATATATGAATTTTCACTTTTATTCTGATAGGTAATATCAATGAAAATTGTTATTCAAAGTACTATGAATATAGTATCTATTTTTTAGTAATTAAAAACCATCTGAAATTTTTCAGTGTTTACAATAGTCTTCTAATATTGGTGTCTCATTTGAGTGACTGATTAAACTTTATTGTACCTTCCTATCTTCTTTTACTTTTTTCTTTCCAGCATGGTATTCATTGTATGCCTTTTAACCTTCTTATTTATATTCTTTTATATATATTTTTTTTTTATTGATTTCAGAGAGGAAGAGAGAGGGAGAGAGAGATAGGAACATCAATGATGAGAATCATTGATTGGCTGCCTCCTGCACACCCCCTACTGGGGATCGAGGCCACAACCCAGGCATGTGCCCTTGACTAGAATCGAACCCGGGACACTTCAGTCCGCAGGCTGACACTCTATCCACCAAGCCAAACCAGCTAGGGCCTTATTTATATTCTTGTATTCTACTGATGAATAAAAGAAAAATATTTGTCTACTAAATAAATGAGCAATATTTTTCTGTTCCTGCTAATATATATATTTTATATATATAATATGCATATGTGTTATATATATGGTATCCCCAAAAAGATGTATATACACTTTAACAGCTGATAGCTCAATTCTGAAAATGAAATGCGTTTTAATAAACACTGCCTTTATAATTATTCAAAGTGTGTGTATACTTTTTTTTGGATACCCTATATATGCAAATCTCAGAAAATTCAACCAAAAAAGCAAGCCCAGAGACAAACCTTTCCACTTACCAGAGCTTCTAGTGCACTGAGATCTTTTATTTTGTTTCCACTCAGATTGAGGTGGGTAAGATTAGGACATTTCTCTGCCAGGACTTCCAACCCTCCAGAAATTCTGTTGTTACTAAGTTCCAACTATATATTCAACATGGGGAGAAAACAAAGAATGGTGAAGACTTAGAACAGATCAAAGATTGTAAAAATATATCAATTTGACAGAAAGCATTTGTCATTCTCTCTGGCTTCAAGACTGTCACAAGTAATTAATTTCCAAATTCCACCTACAACCACCAAAGAGTATGTTAGAACTCCTGTATGGATGGATGCTTGATTTATGATGGGTTATATCCAGATAAACCCACCATTGTAAGTCGAAAATATTGCAAGTCAAAAATGCATTTAATGCCCCGGTCGGGTTGTTCAGTGGTTAGAGCATCAGCCTGCAGACCAAAGGGTCACAGGTTTGATTCCCAGTCAAGGGCACACACCTCGGTTGCAGCTCAATCCCCAACCCAGGTCAGGGCACATGCGGCAGGCAACCAATTGATGTGTCTCTATCACATAGATGTTTCTCTCTCTCCCCTCCTCTCTCTCTTTCCCCTCCCTCCATTCTCTCTAAAAATCAATGGGAAAATATCCTCACATAAGGATTTTTAAAAAATGCATTCAGCCGTAACCGGTTTGGCTCAGTGGATAGAGCGTCGGCCTGTGGACTCAAGGGTCCCAGGTTCGATTCCGGTCAAGGGCATGTACCTTGGTTGCGGGCACATCCCCAGAGGGGGGTGTGCAGGAGGCAACTGATCGATGTTACTCTCTCATCGATGTTTCTAACTCTCTATCCCTCTTCCTTCCTCTCTGTAAAAAATCAATAAAATATTTTTTTAAAAATGCATTCAATACACCTAACCTAGCAACATCATAGCTTATGCCTAGCCTATCACATGCTCAGAATACTTACATTAATTAGCCTATAGTTGGGCAAAATCAGCTAATACAATTAACATATACACTGTAGGATATCAGTTGTTTACCCTCTGACTGGGAGCTATGGCTCATTGCCACTGCCCAGCATCACGAGAGAGTAACATACCCCATATTGCTAGCCCAGCAACAGATCAAAATTCAAAACTGGTGGTGCAGTTTCTACTGAATGCATATTGCTTTCACACCATCATTAAGTCAAAACGTTGTAAGTCAAACCACTATAAGCCGGGGACTGTCGGTATAATGTCTCCTAATGTAGGTTTGGTTCCAATTGTTTAACAGTTGGATTTTATGTTTCAGAGGAAAACTTTAAGCTGAAAATGTTAAGTTGAAATTCATACCATAAAGCAACTCATTATTAAATATAAATTTCTAAAAGCAAGCCCAGCCGGCATGGCTCAGTGGTTGAGTGTCGACCTATGAACCAGGAGGTCACGGTTCAATTCCCCGTCAGAGCACATGCCTGGGTTGCAGACTTGACCCCCATTGTAGGGTGTGCAGGAGGCAGACGATCAATGATTCTCTCTCATCATTGATGTTTCTATCTCTCTCTCCCTCTTCTCCCTTCTTTTCTGAAATCAATATACATATATAAAATAAATTTATAAAAGCACTTATTACAGCTGATTCCAAAATTCTACATAGCCCTTTTGCTTACCTCTAGAAACTTAGAACCTTTTAGTTAAAAGGCAGAATAGTAAAAATAAAATAAAATAAATAAGGCAGAATAGTTATTACATTTGGTAAAAAAACAAACACAGATCAGCCCTTGGCATTCAAATCATGATGCTTTGATGCCTAATGTCAACTTACCTTTCGAAGTTTATTTAAGTTGGGAAGCCGGGCCAGTGAACTTAGTTCCACATTAATCATACTCAGAAACTCTAGTTTTTTAAAAGTATCATTCAGGCCCTCAATTTCCCCATTGACACAACGGCAATTATCAATGACTAACTGTGTCATCTGTAAGAGAACAAGAATGATTCTTCAGTTTGCAGTCTGTTTAGCAAAAGACCTGGGGTCCAGACACTCTGGAAAAGTGAATATTAAAACCACCAATCCCTTTTTTCATTCTCCAAAAATACTGAAATACAGTCAACCAGTCATCACTATAAGTTAACCCTTTACATTTAAACCTGGACTAAGAAGTTTAATGCCTGCTTCAAATCACTGATGAACTAAAAAAAAAAACCTTTGAAGAAAGTTCCCATGTGAAACTTGTTTCCAACTCTGAGAAGAACTCTCAACATCAGGGCATATATTTATGCAGGGAGGGGACACCTAGGCTCAGGGGAAAGGATGCGAGTGAGCTGCCTGAAAACAGTAGAGAGGAGCAAGGAAATTATTTTTTCACTTTTTTTTCCAGTTTAATCCCCCTTATCTTTGGTTGATAAATGCCACCAAAACTCAAAAATACCATGTTACCCTCCATGAAGAAATGTTAGAAAGCTCCTCCTGAGACAACCCAGCTTTTGGATGTTATTTGTTCTAATATCAAGGCCAAACAATACCACCCGGAATGATACATCGTTGACAAAATGTTTATTTCTCCCTGCCATCTTGACAGCATTTTTGTGACTTTCTCCCCATGCCTGGGAGGGGGCAGGTGGTGGCTGGACCCTCTATTAGGTCAGAGCTGTAGAACAAAACTTTCTGCTGTGGGCCTACCCGGCCTTAATCTTAAGGGGGAGGCAGAAGTCCCTGACTCTCGGTTCCCACATGTTCCAAGTGTTCTGAGCGCTCAAATTAGCAACAAGGAGCGCCACCTTCTCTCCTTGAAAGTGTCTTCGCCTTAATGACTTCGGTGAGCAGAGAAGAAGGCATCATGATCTGTTTAGAGACGAGGAAGCCGAGCCCCAGAGGGTGAGAATGACCTGCCTGGTGCCAGACAGAACGTGATAGCGCCGCTGAGCGGAGAGGGCCGCTAAGTTTGGTGTCAGAACACCGGTTCCTCCACCCGAGTAACCGCATGGCCCGGGGACGCCACTAACACAGTCCACCTCCCCAGTGTGTTGGAGGAGTCGAGTGAGCAGCAAAGGGGAACGGTGCTTTGTAAACTGGGAAGAGCTATGCAAACGCACGACCGTTATTACACCACAGGGGAGGAAGGAGAGGCTGCAAAAAGCAACATCCGGGCACTCGCCAAAACTGGAAAGGAAATTACTTCCATGGCCCTAGGTAAGAGCGCGGGGGAGGGGTGACCGCGATGGGACAGGTAAAAGGATGGAGGGGGTATAGGTCCACTTTCCCATCCCAGGCCGTAAAGGCGCATTCTAAAGGCGCATTCTAAACGTGTGCTTCTGGGATGCAGCTTTTTAAGTTTGTTTTATTCCTGCAGCCCCCAGAGAGTCGGTGCTGGAAAACGTCCAGTTCTCTCTGATAACAGCGGCCGCTTCCTCCTCCCGCCACCTGCCAATTCCGGGAAACAAACTTTTACAAGTGCTCGCCGCCGCCGGGCAGCCCAGCCCATCTTCACGCCGGTGCAGAGCACCGCGGCCGCCGCCGGGAGATGACATCCCTTCCGTCCGACTCCGGCAGAAACTCATCTCTCGCCGTTCCGGCTCCTGACGCCCTCTCTCCTCCGGGACCAGAAGCGCGAGGTTCCCTCTGGCACCGGCCCCACTCTGGCGACCTGCCTCTCCGGCCGACCGAAACCCCACACGGGGCGGGGACTCCCCCCGGAAAAACGGGGTCGCCTCCCAGTGCCGCCTCCGCCCGGGGCGGGATGGGCTGGGTGACGCCGGAGAGGCGCCCTCGGAAAGGAGGCGGAAACGCCTCCCGCCCGACCCCCCAAAAGTTGACCGCAACCCCGCCTCGCGTGGCCCCTCCCAACCCCGTCCCTTTAAGGCGACGGCGGCGAGCGCGCCGCATTTCGTTCCGCCGAACCCATCTTTGAGGCACAAAACCCCTACGACCCAGGCTTTGAGTTTGGTGAAACCGTCTCCGGGGATCAAATTCGGAGTCGCGGCCGCCACGACGAGACAAGCCGAACGCCGCGGGGACGGTGCCTGCTCCTCGGGTCCCCGCCCACCGCCGATTCCCGCGA
>NW_005871199.1:1352135-1368306 GCF_000147115.1 Myotis lucifugus
GGGGCAAGGAAGCAGTCGCTTCGGGTGCCCTGATTTCAGCGATTTCCACCGAGGATACCCCCAAACTTTTTCCCTGGGGCGGATGCTCGGGCAGCTTAAAGACTGATTTGGTCCACTTATTCGGTCCGATCTTACCCGTAGATCTGGGCCCTCCGACTGAGCTGTACAACTCCTTAACCGCCCTCTGGTTTAAAGATCGCGATGTTGCTGGCGCCCAGGAGGGATCCGAGCCTGGCCTGTCTCTCCCCCACAAAGAGGGCAGCACCGAGGAAAAGTTGACTATCTTCTCACCGACGATGGCTGCGGAGGGGCGAGCTAGACTCGGGGTCGCGCCCAGAGAGGCAGGGCCAATTGAGAGGACAGGCCTGCAGGGGTTAGGATTTTCCCACGGGAGCAGGATTGGGCTCTTGCCACGGGACGCCGGAGAGGAGAAGGGGACGAAGCCCCCAGGCACACACAAAAACGCCCCTAGAAACTTACACCCTTCGCCATTTTAAGTAAAAGATATGAATGATTTAAACTTCAAATAGAATATTTCCTGGGGTTGGGGTTAATTCATGACCCCTCCCCCGCGCACCCACCCGGGCCCCCCCGAAACCCGATCCTCCGAACACTGGCTGGTGGGGAAGGGGAGGGGGCTGAGTCATCTCACCTCCTCCGGGGCTCGGTTCCTCAACTCCTGGTTAATCCTCGTCTTCATCTCCATGTCCTCCTCCTGCTCTCTGCTCCTCCTCTCCTCCGTTACCCGGCCCTGCCTTCCCCACTAACCCCAACCCTCAAATTGTAAAAGATTTGGAAATGAATGAAAAGGAACGCAAATATAAACGCCCACCACCAGCAGAGAGGTGTGGGGGAGAAAGAAGAGAATGGCCAATGGAGTCCAAGGAGTTGGGACTCTAACTCGGCTGCCAGCACCTCCTTGTCCACACACTCGCGCGCGCACTCACATGCACACACGCACGCACACACATACACACACCCGCAGTTCCTTCCCCTTCAATGGCTGCTGAGAGACTGAGCCTCCATGACACGACACCGCCAACCCCCTGGCCCACACTCCGCCCACCTCCCGAGTGCATTGGTTAATGCTTCAACATCGCCCTCTTCCATTGGACAGCACAAATGTCCATCAGCCTCGAGGGCGGGCCCGAACCAGCCAGGCTGCGTCTATTAGCTACAACCAAGCGCGCAGTTAACTCCGATAGGTCCAGGAGGGTGTTCGTCCTGGGAAATTATTTTGAATCCCACTAGCCCCCCTACTTTTCTTTGTGTGATTGGCGCGCTTTCTCTAGGCTCTCGGGCGGTTCTGATGCTTGCTGGGTTTGTTTGGGTGTTTTGTTTTGTTTTCTTCTTTATGTTCTTAGTGTTAAAGGGAGAAGGAAAGCACCCGTCTTCCGTGCCCAAGTTGCGAGATTGGGTATTCACCACACAGCACGCACTGGTTCTTGGCGATTTGAAAGCACAGCTCCTGCTTTGTAGGCAAGGTGCACAGCAACGTGCACGCACATCACATAAAAAAAATGCCTTCCTGGCACTGCCCTGCTGGCACAGGCTTCTGGTGCAGAACCAGAGGCGGGATAAAAATGGTATTTTAGCCCTAGCCGGTTTTGCTCAGTGGATAGATCATCAGCCTGCGGACTGAAGGGTCCTCGGGTTCAATTCAGGTCAAGGGCACATGCCTGGGTTGGGGGCTGGAACCCCAGTGGGGAGCGTGCAGGAAGCTGCGATCAATGAGTTTCTCTCATCATTGATGTTCCTATCTCTCTCTCCCTCTCCCTTCCTCTCTGAAATCAATAAAAATATATTGACTTTAAAATACCATATTAAAAAAAGGTATTTTAACTTCCACCATGATTGCGCCTGATAAATTCTGCTGGCGTCACCCTGATAATTCCCTGAGATCCTGCCCCACCACAAAGATTGCCGGTGTTTCTATCTCGCCCTTCCTTCCTCTCTCTCTAAAAATCAATAAAAATAGCCTGGCCAGCATGACTTGGTGGTTGAGTGTCCGCCTATGAACCAGGAATCGGGCAGTCACGTTCAATTTCCGGTCAGGGCATATGCCCGGGTTGCAGATTTGATCCCCAGTGTGGGGCTTGCAGGAGGTAGCTGATCAATGGATTCTCTCTCATCATTGATGTTTCTGTCTCTCTCATCTTCTCTGAAATCAATAAAAAATATTTTTAAAAAATTTTTAATTAAAAAAATAAATACTTTAAAAAATATCCTCAGGTGAGAATTAACAATAACAAAAAGGACCACATACTGTACAATATAATACATAGACTTTCTGGAAAGGGCAAAATTATAGGGTCAGAAAACAGATCAGTCGTGACCAAAGGATGAGTGTGGGAAGAGAAGCTGACTATGAAGGGGCACAAAGGAATTATGGCAGGGAGGGTGTCAGGGGTGATGAACTGCTCTACATCTTGATTATGATGGTGTCACACAATTGTATGCATTTGTCAAAATTCATAGAACTGTACACTAAAAAGGGTGGATTTTACTGTATGTAATTCATACCTCCATAAACTTTATTTTTAAAAAAGGAATGAATCTGAACATTTTTTCCCAATAAAAAGGTGGGTTTTTTTTTTTAAAAAAAAACTATATGCCCTCTTGCAATTCCACTTTAAAAAACAATTGGACGAATGTGTAAATATACGTGAACAATAATATTGTGATTGAAATATTGTTTGTTAAAGGTAAAAACTGGGGAGGGGGACCCTAAGAGTCTGAAGGCAAAGGATTGGTTCAATACATCAGTTACTTCTATATAATACTATGCAGCTTAAATTGATGACAGGGATTTATATTTTTGACATAGAAGCATGTTCACAAAGTAATGTTAGAAAGGTTATAGACCAATTATGTATATAGTATGGTCCTATTTTTATAAAAACAATATTTATACACACAAAATATATGCATTCGGATGTAGCTTCATAGAAAAAAAGTTTGTAAGGTATCAGAATATTAACAGTGGTTATCTCTAGTTGTGAGAATTTTGAGTGATGTTATTTTTTTGAATCTTCTATTTTCCCTAACCAGCTATCACTTTTATAATTTAAAATAATAATTAAGGAAAAGTGACAAACTATTTCCAATATCAGATGTTCTTTACCATTCTGGTGCCAACTCCAAGGAACTGTTTTTTGTTTTTTTTATTGTTTTAAAAAAGGAGCAAAAGGGCCAATCCTTCCCAAAGTGCATGGATTTATAACCAACTTGTGAGAGGGTTACTTAAATAAAATACATGTGATACATGAAATAAAATGCAAGATGAATGGTAGAACAATGGGGAGAATGCAGGGTCTGTGAGCGCATTAATAAGTGATTTGTGAATCATTGAATAAAGCCTATTTACCTTTAAAAAATGTTGCATTTCACTTTGCAGGTGTTGCCTTAGAAATTACTTGAAGCTTTAAAAAAAGGTTTATTGGTTTTTGTATTTGTACTTCCTCCTCAGCTACTACAGGGAATTAACTGAGCCAGAATTGCCCTCTATTTCCTTTTATTTATTTATTTTTATTTACTTTTTTGTTAATCCTCACCTGAGGATATTTTTCCATTGATTTTTAGGGAGAGTAGAAGAGAAAGGGAAAGACAGAGAGAAACATCAATGTGAGAGAAACCCATCTATTGGTTGCCTCCTTCAGGAGCCCCAGACCAGGGTCCTGGATGGGGGAGGAGCCTGCAACCAAGGTACCTGCCCTTGACGGTAATCGAACCTGGGACCCTTTGGTCCACAGGCCAATGCTCCATCCACTGAGCCAAACCGGCTAGGGCTTCGTTTTATTTTCTTTAGAGATTTTTGTTTTCTGCCCTAACCTGTTTGGCTCAGTGGATAGAGCGTCAGCCTGCGGACTCAAGGGTCCCAGGTTCGATTCCGGTCAAGGGCATGTACCTTGGTTGGGGGCACATCCCCAGTAGGGGGTGTGCAGGAGGCAGCTGATCGATGTTTCTCTCTCATCAATGTTTCTAACTCGCTATCCCTCTCCCTTCCTCTCTGTAAAAAATCAATAAAATATCTTTTTAAAAAAAGATTTTTTTAATTATTTTAACACCTTTTGAGTGAGGGGTCAGTCAGAGCCTGATTCTTTGTCCTATTAATATTTCTATGTAACCTCAGCCAAGTGACTTTACCCTTCAAGACCCATATCCTTTTGAAAAATGTATAGATATTTTGAGAGCAAAATGTCAATGAAAGCACAGCAAGCTAGTTCATTATAAGGTTTCAAAGAAATCCAAATCATTTGTCACATTCTGATCTGAGAATAGACTTCTTATTTAGGGGATGATTTAAACCACTAATACCCATCGTCACAAGATTTTGGTGTATTTCCCTCTAATTTCTATCCCTATAGCAATTCAGACATAAAGGAAAATAAAGAAAAAATTATCTTTAACGGAATCTTCAAACAATTGAAAGGAAGTGTTAATGTATTTTGCTTGGGTTGGTACACAATCATCATTTGAGTTAGATGAATGGTAGAGAAGAAAAAGAAAAATGGTAGAGAAGAAGAAGAAAAAGAAGATAGGCAGAATGAGGTGGCCACCAAAGCAGATGGGACAAATAATCACAATTCTAGGGCACCATGATATCCTTTGTCCTTCCTCCTTGCAAAGGGAGCAGTTTATCAGCTATATTAAGAGAATCTGGCCTTGATATAACCTTTCATTTGGTGACACCCTCAGAGACAATGAAGCAGGAGTCTGCCTTCCTTGGAGTAGCAATTTTTATGTTCTTACATGTGACTGCAGGACCTAGTTATGCTCCCTTCCTGTGGAAAGATTGTTGACATGAGGTCAAGAAAATCTCACTGCTAATTGTCCATCTGCCTTGGTTTCCATAAACACTTTGCTCTACCGCTAATTAGAACTTGTCACCATTGTATTCCAGTAATTGGGTAAGGTATCTGCATCCCCTAAGAAGTTCCTAAGGGCAGGGATTACATCTGATTAATTTTTTTTATTTCTAGGGTCTGGCATGATGCCTAGCACCTGGAAGTATTCCATATATGTTTATAACTAACGAAGGCATTGTTGCTAAACTCTACAAAAGTGACTGCAAAGGACAATTTGAGATGGCTGGAACCCCTACAAAGAGTGGCAAATCCTCTGCTACCTCTGCTTCTCCAGTTGGTGTGGGGCAATCATTCTTTTTTTTTTTTTTAATATATTTTATTCATTTTTTACAGAGAGGAAGGGAGAGAGATAGAGAGTCAGAAAGATCGATGAGAGAGAAACATTGATCAGCTGCCTCCCACACATCTCCCACTGGGGATGTGCCCGCAACCCAGGTACATGCCCTTGACCGGAATCGAACCTGGGACCTTTCAGTCCGCAGGCTGACGCTCTATCCACTGAGCCAGACCGGTTTCGGCGGGCATTCATTCTTGTGTGGTGCCTCAGACCAGTAGCCTCAGCGTCACACTGAAACCTGTCAGAAATGCAAATTTCTGGACATACCCCAAACTATGGAATCAGAAACTGTGAAAGGGGGAGGCCCAGAAATTTGTATTTTAATAAGCTTTCCAGACGATTCTGATGCACACTGTCGTTTGAGAAGCAGTGGTACAGGAGGAAGTTCAGTGGTACCTATATTCTTGTTCTGGTTCAGCTTAGCAACTGTATGACAAACCACAGGAAAATCCCTAAATCCCTCAAAGCTCAGTCTTTACAAGGTAAATAGGGAGTTGGAATGACGCCTGAGGATCCTTCTGGTATAAAATTCTGTGAAATACCAAATGTAAAAAAAAAAAAAAAAAGGTAAATAAGTGTCCCAATGACTAGATTCATTCATTCAATCAGCAAATATTTATGTACCAGGCAGTGTTCTGGGCATGGAATCAATGCATGACACAAAATTACTCCTTTTTAATTAAAGTGGCAACATTTCAGACCACAAATTCTTACCTGTCCTCTTTCTACAAGATTCTTATACTGTACTAGTATCTGTCCTGCATGTGAACTGGAAAACTAAGAAAATGATCCACCCCTCCCCCAAATTACTTTAATTCTTGGAAACTTTTGTGTTCACCTAAGGGGCTTCAGTACCAATGTGTTAGAAGACAAGGGTGTGATAATAAATGTGATTATCTACCAAGTTAGACTATTTCTGGGTCTGTATTACTTCACGGAACACAGTTGCTTGCACTTGTAGGAAATCAGATGCTATCGAATTCTGTCTCCTCATTGATTCTCTGCCCGCAGCAATCAGTTACCACCTGTACTGCTTGAGGAAGTTCCTTTTGATCTGCCTCCCTTCCTCTCTGAACTCTCATATACAGTGGGGCCTTGACTTACGAGTTTAATTCGTTCCGAGACCGAGCTCGTTAAGGAGCTCGTTAACTCAAATTACTCTATCAACTCAATGCAAAAAATCGGCCGAGAGACAGCTGGTATCTCAAAAAACTCGTTAGTCGGGACACTCGTAAGTCAAGGCCCCACTGTACTCGTCATACAAACTCAGAGAACCTAGTGGCTTCCTGTGAGGTGTTTTAGACTATTTGGGATATTTAGTAAGTTTAAATAATCCTTTTTTAAAAAAGGGCCTTTGAAGGAAAAACAAACCAAAAACTCGCCACACTTGGACGCTTTTGATTCTGACCTGTTCACATTTCACTACCTTTGAAAGGTCAGGAGATGGCGCCAGAAGGCAGCGGAGTGCCTTGGTTTTTGTAGGGTTTCAGCCAAACCCCGGGTAAGGAAAGGGCTGGAAAGTGGAATTAAAACAAAGGTGCCAGAGTTTGAGTAGCAACTAAGGGGGTGAGAGTGAGGGTGGGGGTGGGGGTGGGGGTGGGGGTGGGGAGGCTTCTTTTCTTAAACATATAAGGCTCCTCTTGACATCTATCCCAAAGCAGCCTGGTGACATTGGAAATATCCACAAGGGAGCCAAAGATCAAAATAAAGGCAAGTCTCTGGAGATGGTGCTTCCCTCGTCTAGAAACCAGGCCCTTTGTCCTTTGGGGAAGCACGAGGGCCTAGATGAGCTGCTCACTCGGAAGTGAGAAAATGCTGAGGTGGGGCTCAGACATCTTTGTGAAACAGTGTTCAATTGTGTAGACAAAATCCCAGAGCCCACCGGCAGTGAAACACTTCCCAGGAGGAATCACTCACAAAACATTTTAAATTCAAATTCTAACAAAGTTTAAAAAAAAAAGTTCATAGACAACCAGGAGGTGGCGCCTGGCAAGACACACTCCCTGCCTCGGGCGGTTGAAATCACAGCCCCGGTTGAAATCACAGCCCCAGGCGCTCCCCAGGAACTCGGAGCTCATTCTGAGCAGGCCCCTTCTTTAGTGCCAAGCAAAAGACGTCTCAGCTTTCTTTTCTTTTATTTTTGTTAATCCTCACCAGAGAATATTTTTTCCATTGCTTTTCAGAGAGAGTGGAGGGGGGGGGGAGGGAGGAGAAGGAGAAAGAGAGAAACATCAATGTGAGAGAGACACATCTACTGGTTGCCTCCCACACACGCCCCGACCAGGGGGCAGAGAGCGAACCTGCAACCCAAGTATTTGCCCTTGACTGGGAATGGAATCCGAGACCCTTCGGTGCACAGGCCAACCCCAGCCAGGGCTCTGCTTTTTCTTTGCCTTTTTTTCCCTTCTTGTTCCTCTGTGATAACTATCCTCATTCCCAGGAAGTCTAATTTACACTTTACCATCCATTCTTCTTAGATGAGATGTGTGGGGACTTTATGGGAACCTCAAAACAAAACTTTACAGTAAGTGCCTTGGCTGGTGTTGCTCAATGGATAGAGCAGCAGCCCATGCATGGGGGGGTGGGGGGGGAGGCCGAGGATTCGACTCCGTGTCAAGGGCTTGTACCAGGGTTGCAGGTTGCAGGTTCAAACCCAGACCGGTTGGGGAGCATGTGGGAGGCAACCAATCATATGTCTCTCTCTCTTTCCCCCTCCCTCCCTCCCTCTCTTCCACTTCCTCTAAAAAAAAAAAAAAAAAATCAATAGAAAAATATATCCTTGGTGGGGATTAACAATGACAACTTTCCTGTAAGGGAAAAATCATATGAAGGGTGATGAGAGAATTAAAAAGGAAGTGACATCTGCAAAATGGCTTGGCTTTGCAGATCAATCACAGAAAGGCCTGGGCCAGGGGCTCCTGCCTCCGCAGGTGCTGATGACCCTGCACAGGCTTTATTCTGTTGGGCGTTTATCCTGCTCCCTTATTTATTTATTGCTACTTAGCAGGAGCGAGGAGGGAGGGCAGAGGGAGCTCAGATGGGAGCATCCTCCGGGCTGGTGACTGATGAAGGGTATGGAGGAGAGAGAGATCGCAGCGTCTGGTCTGAAAGTGTCTGGGTTTCCCATTCTCTAGTGAAGGACTTCGGGTGTACATTCCGATCGGGATTTCCAGTCCCGTGGGGAGCAAGCAGCAGCCCACATTCCCGACACGGCCCCGCGCCCAGCTCCCGGCGGCTGGTCTCACTGGGCCCCGCGTGTCCTGCTCAGCCCTTTGTTGGGAGGGAAGACCCTGGGCCCCTCTTCCAGCCGGGTCACATGGTCTCTCTGGGCTCCCTCCCCTCTCTTTCTCTGGAGCCCGCCTTTTTTGGTGATGGCAGTGATTGTTCCTAAGGTCTCCCCATCTCTCCTCCTGCCCTGGCCTTCCTGCCAGGGGTTAGTGTCCTTTTCAGTGACAAAAGCCTGCCCTAGATCTGGACTCCCTGGGGAGGGAGGTGCCTGGGTCTGGCAGTTGGAGCCGCTGTCTCCCCATGGTGCTGCGACAGCCCCTCCCCCGCTGGGCACACAAATGGGCTTTATACAACAAACAAAACCCCCACCCCCCACCCAGGCCACACAGGCACGTGGACCCGGCCTCACCGTGGGAAGGGGGTGGTGACAGGCACTCCAGACAAGTTCCCTTGGCCTCGCTGCTCCTCGTTATTTCCCACAATTCAGGTTTTAGTCCTTGACTTCCTACCCTGAGTCTCCCAACTCCTCCTGGTCACCTGTCTCCTAACTCCGGCCTCTTCCTATTCCAGCGCCGTTCAGATTCTTCAGGAGATTGGGAACGGTCCTCCCACCGTCTGCCCCACACCACCCAGGGAGCTGCTCCTCAGAGCAGCCAGCCGGGGAATGAGAACCCAGTGTCCCCCTGCGTGGGCTGGATTGAACCCCGAAGCCCCCCTCCCTGCCCGCTCCCCCTCCAGGGGACACCCTTCTGAACAGTGTCTGTGTGGAAAGAGGAGGAAGGAAGAGCTCACCCAGCGGGGCTCCTGAGCCAGGGCCAGGTCTCCAGTGGAACCCGGGGTGCACGCAGCGTGCTCCGGCTCTGAGCAGGGCCAACCTGCATGCCTAATCGGCTATTTAAGGAGCTGTTGGCCAGCAACCCAGGCAGCCCAGCTCCCCACCTATACCCATCCAGAGCCACCTTAAAAGCAGAAGGCAATTGTGAAGTCGCTGGCCAGCAAGTAGAGTGAAGACTGCAGAGGGAGATAAAAGAGAGAGGGCCCAGAGAGAGGGCAGCGAGATTTGTCCTGGGGAACCTCGAAACCAACGGTAGCCGGCTGAGAACCAACCACCTGGAAGCCCACAGAGACACAGAGACAGCAAGAGAAAAAGAGAAGAGAGAAATACATTCAACTTCAGGACTCTCTCTCTCTCTCTGACTCTCTCTCTCTCTCTACCTCCCCCACCCCCCCTAATCTGGTCCTCCAGTCTCCAAACTCCCAGTACCTTGTGCTCCTCCTGAGGATACCATCATGTTCTTCACGTTCCTGCTACAGGTGATTTGGATCCTGGCTGCTTTCGGGGGTAGGTATCTGAATGTCGGTGTCTGCTGATGTCCTTACGCAAGCTTAGCGGGAGGAGGGTGGTTAAGGAAGCCTAGGGGCTAGAAAAATAGTCTCAGTGATTGGGGGGCACAACAGGGGGTGGGGAGAAGATCACTTTCCTCTTTCCCCTCTGCCTTCCCAGCCCTGCTGTTAGTGAGGAGGGGGGATCTGGGGGGATGGGGGCAGGATGTGTAAACACACTCTGGAACCTCTGTGCTGGCTAGATTCTCTCCAGAGCTCTTGCCCCCACTGCCCTCGTCCCAGCCAGCCCTCCTGGCCTGTCTCATCTACTAACTCCCCCAATTAGGGAGTCCAAGAGCCCTGGAATGAGAAAATAAAAAACTGATGTCAGGGAGGGGTATAGCCTAACCACCGGCCTAACTCAGACCCTGATGCCGGACCACGAACCTCATGGCCAAGGGCCCCTTTGAGTCTGTGGAATGACTAATTTCCCAGTTTTTCCCTAGAAGGAAGTAGCAATGATAGTCAACACAGCTGGGCCCTTTACAGTTTATAAAGGCCTTTCAGGAGCCCCAGGGACTTGAGGGGGGACTCTTGGGAGAACAGGCTGAGGTGCTTCGGGGGGCGTCCCCAGGACCCCACCCCTCATATTTGTGTCTCCTGTGCCTCCCGCAGTACCCAGCACCCAGTAGGTGTGTGATTGAGTCGTTGGAAGAACACGGTGAAGAGGGTTGTCTAGAGAGCACGGTGGCACAGAGAGGATGGTGGGGGAGCCAAATGCAGAGCAGCTCATTGCGTCTGAGGAAAGAGAACAAAATGGGGAAAGTCCTCAGGAAGCGATGTAAAATGAGTGTGTGAGGATTTGGTGGAGGGGAAGGGCCAGGCGGCCCCTGCCCAGGGCCAGGGGTTCAAGTTGTTAGGACGTCCCGCTGAACTGGTGAATGGAGGCTCCTCTAGCCTCCGGTGGGCGGCTTTTCACTGTTGTCTGAACCAAGGGATGGGCTAGCGGAAGAACCCAAGACTGAGATCAAGGATATCTTAGAAGTCTGAGGAATTTAAGGGAATAAGAGAGAGAAAGGAGGGAAGTTAGGATTTTTCTCCAAAGTTTCTAGCCATTTGAATAATGCAGACGGAACCTGCAGGGAGGGCTCGCTTTCCCCCTGGAAGCAATTTGGCTCTGGGTGCGGTGAGGGCCGGGCCAGCAGACCCCCTGCCTGTCAGCCCCAGACGGGACTGCACGCGAGCCTGGCATGTGACCCGGCTGGCAGCTCTCGTTCCCACACACAATGCTCCACTTTCATCCTGTCCCTGCCAGCCTGGCTGCCTGTGCCCACCCACCACCCTCCGTGTAGAGTGGACCCTGGCCTGACTCCCGCCTTCCCTAGCCATCTGGGAATCTGGGGAGCAGAGGCTCCTGGTGATGGGGGACGTTTCCTTTAGTGTGACTGGAACCAGAGGAGGAAGCTAAATGTTCACCGCCCGCTCAGTGCTTTGATTTGGGCAATGCCCTTCTCCCCTCAGTAACACTGTCCCCTCCTCTGAACTTCCTTTCCCTCCCTGTTCATCTCTTTCCTCCAAACCCCCTGCCCACTCCGATCTTCTCAGGGTTAGACTGGCTTGGCACAGGCTGGGGAAAAGTGAGGGTTGGGTGGACTGCTCATTTGGATCCAGGTTAATTTTAGTCTCCGGGCTTTATCTCTTTTATTTCTCCACCCCCTTTACGCAGCCGCAAGCACAGGCACAGCCTGGCTGGTGATTTTAAATAGGCCCCTGACCTTTCCGACCTTTCCGCTGAGGTGTCCAGTTTCAGGGCTTCCTATGGGAAGTGCTGGAGCCGAGGGAGGAGGAGGAGGAGGAGGGAGCAGAGAGGGAGGTGGAGGGTACAGATGCCCCAGAGGGCCCTGCCCCAGGCTGTAACTCAAATTACTCTGCCTTGCAGATGAACACTGGACATATGAGGGTGAGCTGACTCCAAGGCCTACCTACACTGATTTCTCCTTTCCCACGGGGACCTCTTCACCGGGCAGGAAGATTTATGTCGTACGGCTTGCTTTAGCTTTTCGCCCTAGCTCCTTTCCTTCCCCATCACCCCAGGTCCTAGGTTTTGGCTATGTGACTCCTAGACCTTGTTCAAATCATCAAATCCCACACCCCCTGACTCGGCAGAAAAGCCAGTTACGTCCTCTGTTTGTGGGATGGGGGAGTTGGAGTGGAAAGAATATTGGATAGGGAAAATGAACCGTGAGCGTAGCTGCCAATTCACCTCCTACCTCTCTATCCTAATCGATCCTACCCCCAACCTGCATCTGGAACTGGGACAGAACCTGAGGTCAGGGGTGAGGCACAGAATGGCAGGATTGTTTGTGATCCTGCTGGAGGTGGAATTCAATTCCTTTGAACTTCTGATTAATAACCTAACAAGTCCAGAGTCGATGCAAGGTCCAGGGTGAGAGCAAAAAGCAAATGAGGAAAAGCCCTACAGAGACCCTGCCTCTCGGGGACCCTTTTATGTTCCGTTTTCCTGCTCCTGCTCCCCTCCCCGGCTGGGCATGAGGGGTTTTATCCAGCCCCTCTTCCTCTCAGTGAGCTTTCTTGTCCTCAAACTACAGGTAAGTAAAACCCATGACCCCCATCTCTCAGGAAAGCTGGGGGTCAGCCCTGCCCCGAGGGAGGAGGAAGAAACAGAAGCATCGGGTCCAGCGGGGGCTCCTACCTCACCCAGCTGAACACAACGGGGTCTTCACCTGGGGCGGGAGGACACTCATCTCTGCCTCTGCACAGATGTGTAACCTGGGGGGGTGATGGCTGGAGGGCAGGACAAATATCTGTGGTAACTTCCACCAGGCCCACATGGTCAAGACCCACTGGCCGGCCTCTTTCCCCGAGTGTGGAGGCAATGCCCAGTCCCCCATCAATATCGAGACAAACAGTGTGACTTTTGACTCGGACTTGCCCGCTCTGCGGCCCCACGGATATGACCAGCCTGGCACCGAGCCTCTGGAGCTGCACAACAATGGCCACACAGGTAACGAGCCCCGGCTCTAAGCAAGGGACCGGGCGAGCTCTGACCTTACAGTCGGGGGAGAAGCGTTCTCCCGACTTCTGAATCCCAAGGCTGCTTCTAGACACGTGGAGATGTGAGAATGGGGATGAGGCTCGTGGAGCAAAAGTGGGAACTGAATGTCTATGATCAAGCTCTCTGGGTGGATTGGTCTAACACCATCGACTTGATCTTCAGTGAGAAAGATGTGCTAGAAAAGCAGTGGCCCATGGGAAGGACTGGGTGCTATTGGTGAAGGAAGACGGAGAAGGCTGGCCAAGTCTCCCAAGAATTGGTGGCAACCCAGGGGTGGGGATGTGTCCACACTCCCCTACCAACCCGAGCTCTCGCTCTCTCCCTCACAGTGCAACTCTCTCTGCCCCCTACCCTGTACCTGGAGGGACTTCCCCGGAAATATGTAGCTGTCCAGCTCCACCTGCACTGGGGTGAGAGAGGATCCCTGATGGGGTCCGAGCACCAGATCAACAGCAAAGCCGCGGCTGCAGAGGTACCAGAGAGCGGGGCTTGGACCAGCACGCGGTGACAGGCAGGGTCGGCCCCCGGGAAAGGAGGGCCTGGAAACTGGGAGAGTCACACGTGGAGGATAACGCCGACCCTGCGGGCAGATCTGGGGCTGGAAGTGGGGGTGGCGGCAGCTGAGGCCAGAGCCTTTGGGAGCGGGTGGTGGAGAAAAGATGAAATGATCCGATTCCCTCCCCCCTCAGCTCCACATCGTGCATTACGATTCTGATTCCTACAACAGCGTGAGTGAGGCTGTGAAGAGCCCTCAGGGCCTGGCTGTCTTGGGCATCCTCATTGAGGTGAGTGGCCCCCACTCCCTCTGCACCCCTCAGTCCTACTCTGCCCATGTCTGTTGTTGGTCTCCCTCCCAAGGCAAGTGAGCAACCACTCTGACCATTTATTTTCTAATGAATGTCTTACTCCAAACATGGACTCGTGCCAAACTCTCTCCCTTTCCAGGTGGGTGAGACTGAGAATCCAGCTTATGAACACATTCTGAGTCGCTTGCATGAAATCAGGTATAAAGGTGAGCCCTAAAAATCTATTTTAGGACAAAGTGAGATTAGACATCAGGGAAATCCCTCCCTCCCCCACTCCCACCGCAAAATAAATAAATAAATAAATACTAAGAGGCCAGAGATGAGGGAGTGAGGCAGCAGCAGGAATTCTGCTTCCGGGCGCCCTTTCTAGGGAAACTAGAGCTAGGGTGCAGCCGGAGGATGATCCCAGTCCTTCTCCCCCAGGTCAGAAGACCTCAGTGCCTCCCTTCAGCGTGAAAGAGCTGCTCCCCCCAGAGCTGGCACAGTTTTTCCGCTACAATGGCTCGCTCACCACACCCCCCTGCTACCAGAGTGTGGTCTGGACAGTCTTCAGTCAGAAGGTCCAGATTTCAGTGGGACAGGTGAGTGGTGGGGAGATGAGGCAGCAAAGCCACAGCTGTAACCCCAGACCCTTTCCCACACCTAAGTGACACTCTCCTCGAACCCCACTCTTCTAGCTGGAAAAGCTGCAGGAGACACTACTCTCTAGAGAGATGGAGCCCGCTCAGGTCCTGGAACAGACCTACCGAGTCCCACAACCTCTCAATCAGCGAAAAGTCCTTGCTTCTTTCAACCAAGGTGACTGTACAAAGCTCGGAAAAGGAGGGGGGAAACTGGGGTTCTCCATGGCAGGAACTAGGGGGCCCCTGGAAGGAAAAGAAGGCTAAGAGGGTAAGGGTTTCCAGGACTCACTTGGACTGGGAACCAGGCCCCAACCCTCAGCGGCCAGGTGACTTCCCCAAGTACAGGGGCAAGCTGGGATGGGGCTCTGACACCCCACTGACCCAAGTTTCCTTTCCTTACAGACGAATCCCCGTATACCACAGGTAAGGCACCCTGCCCAGTTACATTGGGGGGGGGGGCTCCTCAACGAGAAGGGAAAGGCTCAATATCTATGTCAGTCTTAGGCTGACACCCCCCATCTTTCTCTCCCAGGTGAAATGCTGAGCATAGGAGTGGGAATCTTGGTTGGCAGCCTCTGCCTTGTGGTGGTTGTTTATTTCATCGCTAAGAAAATCCAGTGAGGCCCTACTTCCCATTCCTCTAGTCCCTTCTTTCCTATTGAAAAGCATTCTCCTAGTCCACTTAGCTGTCTCTCCTAGTCCACCAGTCATGCCCGTTCCCTGTTCCAGGAAGAAGAAGCTGGAAGACGAGAAGAGTGTGGGATTCACCTCAGTACAAGCCACGGAATAGACTCCATCGCGAACATCATGGACTCCTAGGTCATACCTGTCAGGGAGCGTCCAGAATGGGGGACAGGGACTGGCCAGAAATACAAACCCCTCCTTCCTCCAGACAGTCATGGACTGGCTCTCAGTCAAGAAAGAACTTCAGCCTCTCCAAACGTATAGGAGATGAGGAGAGCCCTACATTGATAATGCAGAGGGCACGCTGTGCTTGGTTGTAGGGGAAGTTGGGAATGTGACCCAAATTCCCCCACCCCCCTCCTTTATGGCTCTTTCGCTAGATACGGGCAGGATATCCCCTCAGGAAAAAGGGTTGCTGTTGTGGGGGTTATATTTTTGCTCAATATATTTGAAAATTAAGGTTTCTGACCCACCTCTGGCTTTACCTTTGGGACTCTTGAGTGTGGGAGAGTTTCTTAATCCCTCAGGTGGCAGAGGTAGGCAAAGGACAGGGAAAAAGAAGCATGTGTGAGTAACTTCTTTTACCCCAATCCTCGGAGAGACCCTAGAAAATGCTTAACCCAAAGTCTCCGACATGTTAAACCACCAGCCCATGTTTCTGCCCTTGCGCCAAACCTAGGTCAGGAGGGGATCAGAGGTGCCAAATTAGGAAGAAAGTTGCACCAGAGACCTGAGAGGACAGGAATCTCAACTAATGTTATCCCCTTCCTTAAAAGGCACGTTCCCCCAAAATTATAAAGTCCTTTTTATTAGTCAAAATCACAGTCACCTTGATTAAAAGGATGGAACACGCCATCCTCAGCAGAAAATGATACAGTTTATAGAAAACCTCCCCACCCCACCCCCATACAGTCCCAATTAAAAACTAGAAAAAAATCTTCCCTCCTTCCCTACGATGTCATGGTAGGCTGGCTCCTCCAGTGGCACTGTAGCTCCAGAGTGGGCCAGCTCACCACAGCACCCTCCACTTCACCTTGGGGAGAGGAGGGATGCTGGTGGTCAAGGAGGTTAAAACATTAGTTCCAGTAATACCAGTTCCCAAACATGCATTTCCTTCCTATCCCCCATGGGACCATGGAGAATAGGGGACAGATAGGAGCCCAGCTAGAAGGAGCAATTTGAGGAGGTTAGGAGAAGTCCAACATACCTCCTCCCTTTTCCTTCTC
>NW_005871199.1:1368406-1400648 GCF_000147115.1 Myotis lucifugus
AAAAAAGGAAAGAAAAAGGCAGTTTTGGGTCTTTATCACACCAAAAATGGTTCCCCTCAGACCTGAGAAAAAGACCAAGAAGTCCAGTCTGGGGCGGAGATACTGGGAAACTCAGAGCTCATCTAACCTTGCGCCGCCATTAATTTCACCTTCATGGTGATGGCTAAGCTAGGCCCCTTTTCTTGGCCACCTGCACTGTCCAGAACTGGAGATGGAGAAATACAGAGCGAGGAGATCAGGGGAGCACCCCAGGCACAGGGGTTCCCCCCCCAAGGTTCCCTCAATCCTCGGGTGGGATGCGCAGGGCAGAATACACCATCACCTGACTGTCCTCCTGCCGTCGGCCTGCAGAGGGGAAGGGAGGTGAGTCTTGGGCAGGGTGGAAGCAGAGCACTGACACATGGAAGGTCCTGGGTAACAAAGGGGTCCCCAGATGGTGGGGATAAGTGCAGACTCAAACCCACCAGTCACTGACTGGCTGACCCCAGGCTGCTCCTGGTAAAGCCTAAAGGTCACCAATGGACAAAGAAAAGCCCTGAAGGTGGTGGGACAGACCGACGAGAAGGAGACAGAGAATGGTGAACGGTGGGCCGGGGCTGGGGCTGGGCTCAGTCATGGGCAGTGGGCAGACAGGTGGGATCTGTCAGGTGATCGGTCCAGGTAGTCAGTCCTTACACGAGAAGCTGCGCTGGATACTTCGGAGGGACCCTCCAGCTGTAATAAAGGCCCAGAGCCCCATGGAAACCGTGACTGCATAGATGGGCAGCAGGCTGGCCTCGTACCAGGGGTTCAGGAATGTCTGGGGATGGGAGTAAGAGTAGAAAAAAGGTTAGATGCTTCCTCTGCCTAATCCCCATGTACTCTTTGTGCCTTTGACCCAAACCTCGCCCAGACATCTCACTCAAGTCCCCCAGGCCTTCCCTTCAGCACCAACATCTTGTGGTTAAGGAGACTTCTGATTTTCAGCTTCCTCCGCTCCTGCTCACCTCACGCCATCTGCATTACAGCTTGACCCATCCATGCAAACTCCTCCCCAGGGCATCCCAGGGAAGGTTACTTCGTTGGTGCTGAAGTGAGGGACCTCTGAAGACTCGCCTTTCTGCCTTCTCCCCAGATAAGTTTTTAAATGTTCAGAAGTGAAGATACGGTTCCCCTCCATACAACCCACCATTCAATTTTTCTCTGACGTAGGCCCCTGTCCCTGACTCACCAGTCCTGACGTCAGTAGGTGACTCCCAACCACCAGGCCCAAAGTCCAGTACCGTCGCCTCTCACAGGCATCAAAGAACACAACTCCCCAGAAGGTATGAAGCAGGATGATGGCTGCTGTCAGGAAAGCTGCAGGGAGCGAGAGGGGGAGGGGATACATCCTTCACCTTCTCCCCCAGCCTCCGAAGTCTCCCCGGGAGGGCCAATACATGAGGTCAGGGCCAGGATGGGTGGGGCATGAAGTCAAGAGAAAAAGTGGGTCTTACCTGATGTCAAGAAGTAATAGGGTGAATCTCCATGGATCCCAACCACACCTGGCCCCAGTGCATCGGCCAAAATATTGATAACAGAGAAGACACCACTGATGATACCGAAAGAAAGACCAGAAACTGGGGGGAGGGAGGGGCTCATCAATGTCAGAAATCAGTAGAGCCTGCTTACCAGTGATCCCGCCCCGTTTCCAGGCACAAGCCCCCACACCTGCTCTCCCTCCAGACCACCTCTCCTTGGAAGTCAGACATGAAGGAAACACGTAGCCACTTAGAACATGTGGGCGCTTAGAGACTTCCCAGAGAGAGGAAGCTGTCCACTGCCCTCCTCCAGCCCATCTCCCTTGGCTCACCATAGGCCATCTGGCGGATGGAGATGGGTGATCTTCCGTCCTCACTCAGCGACGCTAACCCCTCATCTGCCTTCCTGGGGTGGGGCGGGGCGGGGCGGGGGACACATGAGGGAAGGCAGGAGGCTCTTTCCCGCTAATATCCTCCCTTCGTGCCTCTCCTTCCAAACCACCACCCGGGGGCTGCCCCACTTCCCAGGGTGCAATCCTCTGCCCTTCTCCCTTCCAGACCATCCATCTTCTTACTTAAGCAGCTTGTAGTAGGCAAAGCGGAACATCTCCTGTAGAAGGACAGAGACCGCAGCACCAAAAATCAGGAGGCCATACTGGAGCCGGGCATCTGACGGGTCGGTCACATGGACCAAGATGAACCAGACCACAGAGGCCAGGAGCAGAGAGACCAGCCAGAAAAACGCCCTGAGGAAAAACGGGGGCCATCAGACAGGCAAAGGGGAGAGGCAGCCCGAGAAATCAAGGAGGGGAACCAACCAAAGCTGCAATGTGGAAAGTGGAAGTTAGACTTCCGGATGGTCAGGGAGACAGGGAGCAGATAAGATAGGTGTCTCCACCAAGGGAGTCTCAGGGTCCCGGACCCAGGGGATGGGGGAGAAATGGACTCGAGAGCCTTCAGACCAATGAGACTGGGAGTGTATGCGCACAGTAGGGCGAGGTATCCATGCCCGGATCCTCGCTTAGGGCCGCCCGAAGTCCCACAGCCCCTCCCGAGCCCTGGCCGCGGCCGCCTCTGACGTCGCCGGAAGAAGTGTAGAAGGAATCTGTGCGATCCCTGGAAGGCGGAAACCAGCTGCGGGAAGGGGCAATCGCCCAAAACCCCGACTCAGCCCTTCCCGATCTTCACCTCCGACTTGCCTCCCCCAACTGCGGCTCCCGGGGTAACCCCACTTCCTCCAGCCCCTTCCCGATCTCTCTCCTGGGCGCCCTCCCGAGTCTCCCCGACCCGTACTCACCCTGCGACCAGGATGATGACACGAAGCGGGTCCCCAGCCACAGTGATCAAGAAGAGCGCGAAGGCCGGGCCGAAAGCGACAAAAGTGCACCCGAAAAACACTGCGGCCCCCATTGCTGGTCAGCTGGGGGCGGGGTGGAGGCCTGGCCAAGAGAGGCAAATGGGAGGAGCACGCCCGCCAGAGAGTCCGCGTGGGGTGGCGACGCGACCCCGTAAGGGGCGCGGTGCAATGTCACCCCCGGGCCCCGGGGAAGGGGAAGGGGGGGCACCGAAACCCCAAATACAAGTCCGCGCGACTTCCTCTACGGAAGCCGAGGAAGGGACAAACCCCTGCCGCAGCCCCTTGGCCACCGCCCATCTACTCCCCGCCCCGCCCCCCGGCCAATGGAAAATCGGAGGGGGCGGGGCGGGGGCGGGATGCAGGGCCTGCTGGGAGTTGTAGTCCTCCCGCCCTTTTAAACCCTCAACTTCGGTGCTGGGCGTGGCTCAGGCCACAAAGGGAATTGGCCGAGACTGGGCCTGGGCGGGGCATGGGTTGAAGAGTTGGATTGTGCCTTGGCTGCGATTTCCTTTAGTTATTTTGTGGGAAAGGCTGGTAGCAATCCTACCTCGGCTTGAAGAGCTGCAGAGGGGGGAAGATCCTGTAGGAACCTCAGGGACAAATACGAAGAAAGCACAGGATAGAGGTTGCGAGGAGATAGGCACGGGTATTGTTCTGACTTGAATGAGAGGAAATGGGCTAGAGCTACTGCCTAAGGATGAAGGTTAGACTTAAAAGCAGGAGCTCTTCCAACAAGCCAGTATAGGAAACATGCAATAGCGTGTAGTATATCGCCAGTGAAGCCTTCATCGGTAATGACAAGAGAAATAGAGAGAGGGAAAGGGAGCTTGGAGAGCAATATTAAGGAGGTCAGAAGGGATTCACAGTTAAAATTGTAAAAAGCAATTAGAGCGAAGGCGTTGAAGGAAAGTTACTTCCTCCCCACCCCCATCCCAGTCACTCAGTTCCTTTGATGTCATATTTCCTCTTTTTCCTGAAATGAACCTTGGCAGTGTCTTTTTCTCAGGCTGGGGGACAGGGCGGGGGTTACACATTAGAGCGAAAGAAAGAGTAAGAGAGGAGGGTGTTAGACCCTCATTTGGGTGGGTGGGGTTAGTCCTTAGTGAGGATGTTGAGGCAAAAGTACCAGGAGGTTGTTCAAGGAGAACCAGGCTTCCTTTCCTTCCTGGAAGTGATTTATGTTTTAATGCATATATATCCACATAAGTGTTTTCACATTTTTCTTTTTTTCAGGAAATTCTGGAAAGGAGCGGAAGGAATAGATTGTATGGATTTACATGGAAAGTCATCAAGCAAATCCTCTCCCAATAAGGCTGAGAGGGAGGGGGCACCCTGGCCAGTGCTCAAAATTCTAGTGTGTCTTGCATCTGAGTCTACCAGGTCAAGTCAGGTTAGACTTAAAAGCAGGAGCTCTTCCAACAAGATGTGGGGATAAGACAACTCTTCCTCTATCTCCTTTGAACCGGTACCACAGCATCTCCTAAGAGAGGAGAGCAGGTGCCAAATCTATCTTGTTCATGTGTGGTTCCACAGAAACTTGCAAGTGCCTGGCTCATAGTAGATATTGAAAAACATGTATTAACGCCCTTAAAAAAGCACACACACACACTGTATTTTTTTAAATGTATTTTATTGACTTTTTACAGAGAGGAAGAGAGAGGGATAGAGAGTTAGAAACATCGATGAGAGAGAAACATTGATCAGCTGCCTCCTGCACACCCCGTACTGGGGATTGAGCCTGTAACCAAGGTACATGCCCTTGACCGGAATCAATCCTGGGACCCTTCAGTCCGCAGGCCGATGCTCTATCCACTGAGCCAAACCGGTTAGGGCCACACACTGTATTTTTTTTTCTTATTCTTTTGCCTGTGAACCTGAATTGCCTATCAGACTCGGCCTAGCACTTTGTGCCTAGCCTGTATGTTACTAAATGTTTCTGAATAGAATTCAATAAAAATGGAAAATACAAAAGTAGAGAAAAGGATAAGATAAGCTGTACTCCTGTAAGGCTGGAATGAAAGGAAGACACCAAGTGACTGAAAGTGGAAGAGGTGTGGCCCTACGCAAAAGACACTATCTGCTCTTTCCCTTCCATCCTGTATTCAGCAAGTTAAGAAAGAGGTGAGGTGAGGTGAGTACTTACCAGAGAGGAAATAGCTGGCCTTGGCTGAGAGATTTTGATCAAAAGCAATGCAGCAGGTGCTTTGAGAGTCAGACAATGATGTTGCTATTGCTCCGGTACTTCACAGCCCAAGGCAGGCAGAAAAGAGGGACTCTTTTCAGCTAGAAAATGCTCATCCCTTCTCAGAACATGTCAACTGTGAAGAAAGAGACTGTGATACAGCCTCAGAGAGAAGGGCGACTCTGGAGGGTGATGGTAACTTAGGGACAGCGAGAGGGGAGGGGAGTTTTTGTGAGGACTGAGAGAGAGGGAAGGGGAGGAAGGGAGAGGGCTTGCTAAGAGAAGCTTCTCAGTAGTAGTTTTCGTTAGTGGCGGCAGGAACCCTAAATGGACCTAATCTCAGGCCGGGGGAGCTCAAAGAGCGTGTTCCCATCGAAGCCCACTTCACTTTTCTTCACAGGGGCAGCTCTGACTGAGGACAAGACCAATAGTAACTGAGGATCTAGTCCGTCAGCAAGTAGGAGGGGAATTCCCCCCCTGAGAGAAGAGTTGCTGCAGCTCCCTCCCTGCTTTGGAGGAGGGCCGGAGGCGGGGTAAGTTTGGTGGGAAACGCTGTAATTTCCTTTTTAACTTTCACAGTCATAGTCCAGCATCCAGAATGGATGTCCTCCTTGCAGCCATCCTTGCTGTGCCACTCGTCCTGGGTAAGTTCACTTCTCTCCCTGAGCTTTAGGGCCAGGTCTTCTACTGTAAATGGAATGGGAGGGGGGAAAAATGAGGAGCGGTTGAGAGGTGCAATTCAATGGGGAGTGATAAACACTCTCCCATCTGTGCTGCAGGCCAGTGTCGGGGGTGGAGGGGAGTCTGGGAAATACAGCCAGGAAAGGGGGAGGGAAGCAGAGTCCTGTCAGAGAAGAGACAGCTGATGAGGATGAAGCCCCAGAGCGTGGAGGTCCTAACAAGAGTGAACTCAGCTCTCCATCACTACAGAGCTGAACGAGATGAGAGGGTCTGGACAGAGAGTCTGGACTCTGAAGGTGGGGAAGTTTGCAACTAGTGAGGGGAGCCAGTCTATCTTCTTTCCAAGAATGTTGGAGGGGGTGGGGGGGGGACTTGTATTAGTAAAGAAATAGAAATGGAGGTGACCTTTAGGGGAGTGAAGAACTGGGTGCCTTCAGGGACAGGGTCTGAAAAGTAGCTTGGCTCCTTCCCTTCTTTGTTCCCAGTCTGCCAGGTGCTCTTATTGTTTCCTTTTCCTCCAGATTCTTGTGTCACTGCTTGTGGTTAAGGACTTCAAGGGGCTTAGGGAAGTGTTTTAGCAGGAGGCCTCGAGTTCTTGATCCAATCATGTCAAAGCTGCATATTTTCAGTCTGGGGAAGGAAAATGAATGCAGATGGGTTATTTACTCCAGCTGACTCATTTTAAGAAAACGGATGTTAAGTGGCTTGTTCAATCCTGACAGCAATGAAAACTGGAACTAAAATAAAAATCCAAAGCCGAACGGTGTGTATGTTCATTATTTGTGAGAGACACTGATAAGAGAATAACTCTCATAAACACGGTACAGCCTGGAGCATACTGAATTGTAGATTTGGAGTTCTTAATTTCTGGTCTCTCTCTCTCTCTCTCTCTCTCTCTCTCTCTCTCTCTCTCTCTCTCTCTCTCTCCTTTCCCTTCTGCCTTTTTTTAGGTTTAGTTTTTGTTTTTGGTTTACAGTATGTGAAGGGATCTGTTTTCTGTTCTGGGACTTCCTGGATTGAAAGGGCAGAGGAACAAGCCTCATCCTGATATGAAGCCCAGAAGACTAAGGGTTGAGAGGTACAGAGACAGGGAGCTAGTCTTACCCTTGGAGGTGAGGTGGAAAGGAAAGTGATAGAGCTGAGATAAACTTCAAGTGTCCTTCTGTTGCTAAGAAGCCCCAGATGCCCCTTGACCTCTAGTCCTTGTCCCCTTAGGACAAATATATGAGGATGAAGAAGGACTGGAAGAGGATTATTATTATCAGATGATGTATAATTACACAGTCACCCCCACTTATGGTGAGTATTTATAAGGCTCTGACCCTTAGCAGGATGGAGAGAGGTTTAGGGGATACTTAGTTCTGAAACAAAGTCTTTCCCTTTGCAATAGAGCAACGGGGTCAGAGAAATTTTGCTATGAGCAGACTATCGAGGCTCATGATGTTGTTTCTCAAGATAGCAATTTCCAGTTCTTTGGAACTGGTTGAACAATTTGAAATTTTTCAAATTTGGAAATTATTTTAGGTGTTAGATTGAAAATATAAATGCTCTTGTGGCTCAATTGGTTAGAGCATCGACCCATACACTGAAAGGTGGTGGGTTCATTTCCTGATCAGGATACATACCCGAGTTATGGGTTTGATCATCAACTGGGACACATACAGAAGACAACCAATGGATATTTCTCTCTCACATCAATGTTTCTCTCTCACTCTAAAAAAAGAAATAAAGAAAATATAAACACATTCACAGACATTTCTCACATTCAAGTTTATTAGAATTAGATTATACCAGTAAATTTTACAACTTGAACAAGTTGAAGTGTTCTGAGCAATTTCTTCAGCTTTTCATTACTAGAGGTAGTACTACCGTTCTCTTTTGTTACTACTGATTGTTTTCTCCTCTCCAGATCCAGATTATTTTGGTGCAAATTTCACTGTTGATTACTCCATATTTGAGTTAGAGGACAGACTGGTAAGTGACATCTAAGAGGATCAGGAGAGATAACAGTTAAAAAGAAACTGAACAATGTTGAAATGAAAATTATTAACAGAAATGAAAATGAGTTAGGAGAAGTGAACCTGGGGAATGGATACAAAACAAATGTGTTATCATAGCTAGGGAAGAGAAGCCAGAACCCAGTAGGTTAAGACACTAAGAGGAAGGAGTAGCCCTTGAGTCCAGGGAATTGGTGAATGGGATGGGTACACAATCCTTGCAAATGCAAGGTAAAGAGGATCCCCGCGCTTAACTCTTGGAGGGTGAGCAGGATGGGGCTGGGGACAGGAGAAGTGAAGGAGAGATGAATTCTAGAGAATCAATGAGGATGTTGGATGGAGGTGATGATTGATAACTCTTAGTTTTCTAATCCTACTGAGGATAGAACAGGTTGGATAAGGAGGTAACGGAAGCAGAAGAGACAACCATTATTCATGAAACAGAACGTGTAGACCATCAGAGGCCTGTAACAGTGAAATCAGTGACAGTGGAACCAGTGACAATGGAACCAGTGACAATGGAACCAGTGACAATGAAACCAGTGACAATGAAACCAGTGACAATGGAACCAGTGAGTTAATTGGGGATAAGATGGGAGGGACATGAGACATCCCTTACCCTGGATAGGTCCCAGGGCTGGTGACATGGAACAGAGGAAGGAATGGAATACCAGGCTTTGGTGGATGAGGAAAACAAATAACTAGTATTGCAATGCAGGTGTTCATCTCAGCTTCGCCATCATTTCTTTTACTGAGATTTAATACTAACCCTGTATACAGAACCCTGGGAATATTTAGTGCAGTTAAATTTCAGTTGGATGTGTAACGTATGTAACCTATGCCTAAAGCAGCTAAGGATGCTGCCAATGATGAAAAATAAATCCACGGTGTTATTGTCCTCAAAGTATTTATGATACCCAAGTTTACACTTATAAAATATTTAGAACAAAATGAGCAAATTTATAACAATGTTAAGTTACATACAAGTTTGAGAGCATATGATGTAGACAAGTGCTTTAGGCAGTGGAAGGACAGAGATCAGTACAGGAGTTGAAGACTTTTAGAAGGTGATTATGCTGAGATACACTGAAGAATAGGTGAGCTTTTGATTGGTGGTACATTATAAAAGGATGAAAGCAATTAGGAAGAATAGCTATTAGAAGAATGGAAGAGCTGCATTAACTATGGGGATAGAACAAGCATGACATGTTTTGTAGAGGAGCCTATGATTGAACGAGAGGGTATATGGAAAGGAGCAGTGGGAAATTAAGAAAAAAATAAAATTTACAAGACTCTTAATATTTGTTTGATAATTCCACAAATGGGAAGATAGGACAAAATAATAAGAATCTGAAATGTCAGGCTTTATTTTTTTAAATAAAAAAAGTTTGAACTTACAAGAAATAGGGAGCCTAGTAAGTTCTTCAGGGTGGTAAAGACACATTAAAAGCAGCATTTTAGAAAAACTATTTGTCTAGTTGTACACAGGATGCAATGGAGTGAAGAGAGATTCATGAGATTTCTATCATCCCCAAAACAATCCATTAAAAGCTTGGACTAGGGAAGGCAGTGGCATTTTGAATGGAGAAGAGAAAAAGAAATACTTTGGGGGGGAAAATACCTTGTTTCAGTGATAATTTCATATGAACACTAAATGAGTAGAGAGTTAAAATAACATATTTTAAACATGGATATCCAGGGAAATGGTTGACCAAAATGGGAAGTGGGAGGTCAGAGGGTTTTAGAAGTGGTTATAAATTTGGTATTGGCCAAGCTGAACTCATGTTGTCAGCCCTCTGAGGCTATCGTAAAGGTAGTGGAATTAAAAGAAAAGAAGATTAAAAAAAAAAAAAAGGTAGAGGAATTAGGCCAGGACTGCAGTTCTAAGTGCAAAGTCACAGTTACGAAAGTAGTGAGCTCAGTAGAGCTGTACACACAGGAGACCAAAAGGCCAATGCCTGTGCCTGTAGAAGGTGAAAGAGGAATCAACCAAGGAAAGGCAGGTAGCTAAGTTTGTATTATAGAGTCTAGAAGAGAAAGTTTAATATAATCAATGAAAAGCTACCAAGAGGCCAAGAAGGACATTATTCATAACCCCCAAAAAGCAGTTTTAAGTGAGTGGTTGGAGCAAAAGCTAGACTTTGTGCAACTGGAGAGGGAGTACATTGTAAGGAAGAGCACAGACCAACCATTTGTGATATCTGGCAATGAAATAAAGAGAAGCAACAGGACCGAAGTACAGCCTGAATACAGTTGAACACAGATGGGGGGAATGGAAAGTTATAATTGACGACAAGGACAGAGAAACATTTTAAAGTATATAGTAGGCTTCCTTTAGATTATAAACTCCTTGAGCAGGAGCCATGTTTTAACCATATTTATATCCCTCCTATAGCATGTAGCACAGGGACCAGCACATAAATAAAAATACATATTGAATTGAGTTGAACCTCCCTGGTATGGTCAGGAATGGGTGAAAGGCACAGAGGAAAGAATTCTTTATGGTGCTGGGATGGAAGGTATGCTCAGAGGAAAGGAAGACATAAGTTGGTATAAAGAGATGGCTATCTTTCCAGATGGTGAGGGGGTAGTAGGAAGGATGACACTGGCCTACTATGGCGTGATATCTCTATTTTAGCAGAGTCCAGATATGAACCATGCTGTATCCAGTCTGCAGAGTCCTGTTTCCCTTCTCCTGTCCTGGACCCTCCTTCAGGAGTGGATGTATTTCATGTAGAAGGTGAGAGTGCAGCCACTGGCCTTGATAAAGTCTGTGAAGCAATTTTTACCACTATCTCTGGCTAGTGTTTCCAGCCTGGTCAATTTTCAAATGCATAAAAGAAGAGGGATCACATTTAGAAAAACCTTAGGAGATGTCGGGGCCAAGACTTTTGTAATAAGAATAATTAATTTCTTTGAACTGGAAGGATTTCAGGGCCCCCTAGAGCAGAAGCAGGTGGAATGGAGAAGAAACCTCTCCTGGTTCCCAGTCTGCCTTGAGTTATTAAAGGTGGTTCCAGCGTGATGGTAGTTTAAGGCATGGCAAGAGCCAGAGGGCAAAATGGGAGGGGCCCTATAACCTGGCAGAGTCAAGAGGCAAAGTTCAGAGACAGAAGGGGTGGCAGTTCCCTAATGTAGGGGAGAGGTGGTGGGGGAAAGGAGGAGGGAATAGAAACCTGTGTTATAAGGAAGGGATTTAAGTTGGGATTCTAAATAACTATGGGGCAGTGGGGGGGGGGTGGGCAAGGGGGGAAATAAATAAATAAATAAGGGGCATGAAGAGATTTAGCAGAAGGAAGGGGTGAAAAGGGGAGGGGACACATCTTCCAGGAGATGTCATGGAGAAATATAGCTCAGAACATGAAATCTGGGGCGTTTTCATAGAGGTGGGGCATGGAGGGGTTTCCTGAGTCCCCTGAACCTGGTTGGTATTGTTTTCCTTTTTTTTTTTAGGATGAGAATGCTGTTATGACTCTTTGGATGGGGATTTGGGAAGAAGAAATTGGAAAATAAAATAAGTGAAATAATCTGGTTACTCTCTACTCCTTCATGAGGGTCTGTTCTAAGGCTACAACACTAAAGGAAGCACCAGGATATGGGGGTGGGAAGGGTAGACTAGAAAGGGAGTTAGGTGGCCCAGCAGGTGTGGCTCAGTGGTTGAGCATGGACCCATGAACCAGGAGGTCAGGGTTGGATTCCTGGTCGGGGCACATGCCAGGGTTGTGGGCTCCATCCCCAGTAGGGGATGTGCAGGAGGCAGCTGATCAATGGTTCTCTCTCATCATTGATGTTTCTAACTCTCTCTCCCTCTCCCTTCCTCTCTGAAAACATAGTTTTTAAAAAATATATTAAGCCCTAGCCGGTTTGGCTCAGTGGATAGAGTGTCAGCCTGCGGACTCAAGGGTCCCGGGTTCGATTCTGGTCAAGGGCATGTACCTTGGTTGCGGGCACATCCCCAGTAGGGTGTGTGCAAGAGGCAGCTGATCGATGTTTCTCTCTCATCGATGTTTCTAACTCTCTATTCCTCTCCCTTTCTCTCTGTAAAAAATCAATAAAATATATTTTAAAAAATATATTAAAAGTAAAATGTTTTTTAAAAAGGGAGTTAGGTGACTATAGTATCAGGACTGTGAATAAACCTTAAGTTTGGGGAAGAAAGGAGAAAAGCACCCTCAGACAACAGGTTTATTCACAGTCTATGACTCCCTCTGATTCTATTGCTTTATTAGATTATATATGGTGTTAAAACTGTGTTTGGGGATAGTTGAAATTAGTTTATTTAGAACCCTTGTTTTCCTTTTATAAAATAAGCCTATTGTTAAACATATGTAAAATATAAAATACTACTTAGAATAGATAAAAATTTCACACCCTCCTCCATTCCTCCCACCCCCCCCAACAATGTGCCTTTTCCAATTAGTAATTAGGGCAGGCAGGGACATTAATTTTTTTTCTGTCCTCGAGACCCTAATCAAGACTGTGCTGCCCCCTTGCGGTCTCTCCTATGTTACAGCTTCAGTCCGCTTACAGTCCCTGAGTCCCTATCCCCTTCTCTCCCCACGGTACCGTTTCAATACTGCAAGGGGCAGCGAACTCCGGACTTGGCACCCTCCTTCAAAGCCTTTCGAACTTCTCTAGGGGACAAATGGAGAAACTGAAGCCAGACAAACACCTCATCTGGAAGATCAGGGGCCTCCCCACCCCCCCACGTTCCAGTGCTAGGAATCACAGAATTCGGGGTGCGGAGCCGGAGGAGCCCGGGTAGAAAGGCCAGGAACAATCAAATTCGGCTTTGACCTCTGGAGTCGTGGCGGGCTGGCATCTGAGCTAGTAACGTGCACGGCGGTTATGTAAGGGAGGAGCCGCCCCAGCGGGAGCCCGAGAGAGAACGCGGTGTTCTCGGCGGCAGTCCCCACCCTCCCCACCCAGCAGGGCAAGAGGCACCCAACTTATAGGAGAAAGAGGAGGGGACGGCGAGACAGAGACGGCGGAGTAACGAGGGCTGGGCAGCCGACAGGGGGCGAGGCTACACGGCGGCACGCATACATTAAGACACACATTGCAGATGCCAGTCGCTGTTGGCTCCACGTGCTTCACCCGTGAGCGGAGGCGCTCAAAGCGGGGGCAGAGGGGCCGGATCCCGAGGAGCCGGGAGTCCTACATCTCGAGGCGTGCGCCTCAGGTCACGCAACCATTCAGCACACCCCGGCCACGCGTTTCCGGCGCACCACCATCCTATTTAAGGCCACGGCTTCCGCCCTTTTCCTCCCCTCCCTTCTTTTCCAGTCTTTTTCCATCCTCCTCCTTTTCTCATCACCGGGTCCTCTCCCCGAGCCGCATGTAGGGGCGGGGCACGGAATGCTGCCCTTCCAGCCAATCGTCACCTGACCGCCTCTCTATTGGCCGAGCCCCTGTGTGCTGTAGCCAATGGGGTGAGACTGTCAGTGACTGTGGTCACGTGCCACCGGCGAGCAGACCAATGAGGGGACGAGGTCTGTGTACGCAGGGGGGAAGGCACGTGCGGAACTGCACGTGTCTGGGAGGGGCAAGGGGCGGGACCCCCTGGGAGGGAGGCGGAGGTGGGGAGCCGCGACCGGAGTGTGCGAGGAGCTGAAGACAGCCCGGGCTGAGCCGGCCGACACAGGTGAGGAGACCAGGACGGAGGACGGGGAGCTGCGCGGGAGGATCGGCCCGAGAGAGAGTAGGTGTAGGGACCTCTTGGTATTGGGAGGGATCGTATCACGTGGCAGAGGGACCCGAGAGGGTCCGGAGCAGGAAACCTGATGAGAAAGACAAGGAAGAGGCAGGTGGGGGTGGGGGGGGGGAATGTCTCTATGGGAGGGGTTCCTGCAGAGTCACTAGGTGGGTTCCGGTGCCGGAGCTTTAACGCTCCCGGGTGGCGTGACGTCCGATGGAGAGGCTCGCTGCGGAGTCAGGCTCGGAACTCATCAGGCGAACCATGGGCCGGGCCGGGGAAGGTGTTAAGTCAGGTATTTGCTCTTGAAATGAGGGAAGAGAGAACAGAAGTCCGTCGGGCTAAGAGCTGCTCTGCCGAGGCCAGAGCGGCAGTTCGGGTTCTTAATGGAGGCTGGGGAGATGGCTTTTACGATGGCCCTGAGGCAGGTAACATTGGCGAGGCAGAGAGGAGAGAGGATTGTCCCGCTCCGCACACCCCAGCCGTCCAGTCCATTTCCTGATTCTCGGATTCTGGTTTCCAACTCCTTTGCTTTGCTCTTCAGTTGCAGGTCCGATCTCTGGGTACTCCAGGAGCTGCTCTCCAGCCCCTGCTTCTGAACCTATGGATTCTCCATCTAGCGTTTCCTCCTATTCCTCCTCCTCTCCCCCTTCCTCCTTTTCCACCTCCCCGGTGAACAGTGACTTTGGCTTCCCCTCGGATAGTGAGGGGGAGGAGAAGGGGGCCCGTGGCCCCAGGCCGGACACTGTTGGGCAGAGGGGAGGCTCTCGGCCCAGCCCCGGTCCTATCCGCTGCAGGCAACGACCCAAGGTTTCCAGGAACCAACGTACAGCATCTCACTCGGAACAGCGGGGCTTGGCTTCTCCTATGGCAGGGTCTGGGGTCAAAAGATCAAGAGATCGCCGTGCATTGGAGACCAGTCTAAACACCCGTGGTACAACCACAGAAGGAGACCTGCTCTTTGCTCAGAAGGTAAGAGAAAGCTGAGGGGGGTGGGGGGGGAGCAGATACTACTGGGGTGTCTTGGCACCCTGCTACTGGTAAGGACCCGGTGAGGATAGTACTGGCTCCCGGATTTGGAGGTGGAAGAAGAATCAGTGCTGGTGTAAGCAATGCTCATAGCCTTCCTCCCGTTTTTCTACAGTGTAAAGAGCTCCAGGGATTCATACGTCCTCTCACAGACCTCCTGAATGGGCTGAAGATGGGTCGCTTTGAAAGAGGTTAGTTGCATTCATCCAAGCTAGGTTCACATCTCTCGCGTTCCCTCTCTCCTCTCTCTTTGAAAATCTGTTTTAAATATGTATTTCTCGTAAGTCTTTGTTTGGGTCTTGATTATTCCTTTTTTTTTTTTCGGGGACTTAATTTCTGTGGGTGAATCCATTTTAACCCCCTGCTGTCCTTCTTTTCTTTACCTGACTAAATTCTTGAATTCCAATCCTTGATCTCTTTCTCACTCCCTGAACCCAGGATTGAGCAGTTTCCAGCAGAGTGTGGCAATGGACAGGATCCAGCGTATCATAGGTGTTTTGCAGAAGCCACAGATGGGGTAAGTTCTTCTGGCTCTTTCCTCGGTACATCATTAAAAAGGAGGTATTTTCAGCCCTGTCATGTTGCTTCTTTCACATTTAATTGTGTGTTGTTGTTTTTTTAATTTCTTTTTCACAGGGAGCGTTATCTGAGAACTCTGCTACAGGTAGAAGGAATGCTAAAGACTTGGTTTCCTCACATAGCTGCTCAGAAGTCATCATTGCGCAGTAGCAGGCATCAGCTGACCAAGGTAAGAATCTATAAACCTGAGGAAGAGGTGGGAAATTAACCAAGGAAATGAAGTGTACAATTAGAAATGGGCTTCCTCTTCCATTTCTTTCTGGGTCTTTTTTATCTTTTCGACAAGTTCCTTTTCAGGGAAGGGGAAAATGAAACTTCCTTTATTGTCTTGATTCCTAGATGTTATTTTTGTTCTGTCACTTCAAAGGATTTCGTGAGGTTTAATCCTACCCCTCAGATGGCAGCTTATCTGCTTTTTGCATAGATATAGAAGGCTTTTTACCTGGCCAAATGATTCAGGTCGGAAGGTGTCTCACTCCCTGAACCCAAATCCTTTTTCTCTGCAAATCTTTTTTTTCTCTGCTGCCCCTAAGATGCTTTCCTTCTCCTTTTTATTCCTACCCAAGTATGGTCATACCAGACCCTCTGGAAGCATGGGTTTAATGGACTGGTCATAAGTACATCACTGGGAGAGAGGAGGGCAGCCCTGGAGCACTCATGGGGGCTTGTTAGAGCCTTAGACCTAGTGTGGAAGTGAACTATTTTCTGGGCCTTCAAATAATAGGGCATTTAGGGGCACTCGAATGATAGGGAGGAGAAAGTTTCCTGTAGATAATAGACAGGCCTTGTTTTCAATCAACCACAGTTATCACCGTGAGAATAATCAATTTTAAAATAAGCCATCGGGTAGCTCAGGTGGTTAGAGCATCGTCCCAATATGCCAAGGTTGCAGGTTTGATCCCTGGTCAGGGCACATACAAGAATCCACCAATGAATGCATAAATAAGTGGAACAGCAAAGATGTTCCCTCTCTCTCTTGTTCCCTTCCTCTCTCTAAAAAATCAATTAAATTTTAAAAATTATTAAAAATAACTGGGAGGAAAACAATGAAATCTTACCATTTACAATAGTATGGATGGACCTAAATAGTCTCAGCATAGTACAGCATAGGGAATATAGCCAATAGTATTGCAATAACTGTGTAACTGTGTAACATAATACACCTAAAACTAATACAAAATAATGTTGAATGTAAACTGTAATTTAAAAATAAAATTTTAAAAATAAGCAGGAAGATCTTGCCTGCATATTAATTTATACTTCTTAAGGCACTCAACATAGGAAATTAGAATTTAAAATACAGAAATGGGAAATGATTCCAATGAAAAGAAATTAAAAATGAATTATAAGTAATAACCCATAGAACTGTTTTATTTGGTATATGTCTGAATATCTAGTGCCTAATATAGTGTGTGGTACATAGTGGGCCCTCAAGTATTTGTTGAGTAAATGAAAATATAATTTGGTTACTAAAACTTTTACTTAATTATGACCTGGCAGGAAATTATCTGTTGCATAAAACAAGGTATGTTTGCTTTGCAAACAGTTCCCAAGGAAAGCAAAGGTTTAAGTAACCAGGTAGAGTTCATCTGAAAGTTTTCTCATAATTTCTTTTCTTTTCTCCCCTTCCCTAGCATTGTCTAAGCCACCGCAGTTATCCAGCTGCTTCCTCTCCTGCACCTTCTCTGGAAAAGATGGAACAGACACAGCTAGGACATCTGGTATTAAAACCAAAGCAGCCTTGGCATCTCCCTCAATGGCCAGCTATGAACCTCACTTGGATCCACACCACTCCAATTTGCAACCCCCCTCTCAGTACTCCAAGTACTGTCTCCTTTAGCCAGGGTCCTTTAGGCACTGGAACCAGCATTGGTGTCATCTTTTTCCTTCAGCATGGAGAGCAGCCTTTTACCCACTCTGCCCCGACCAGTCCAGTTCCACCTACTACAGCATCTCCTGCCATCCCTGGTTATCCTAAGAAACTATCTGGAGAGAGACCTCGTTGCCACAGTTTGCCAGTAACTCTGCAATCAGACTGGAGCTGTCCCCTGTCCCCTCGTGATCTTCCCACCATGGCCAGAGAGAAGACTGTGGGACACCTAGAACAAACGAGAAGCCATCCTCCAGTTGCTCCTGATGTCCATCCTCTCAACCCCTAATCCAAGACTTGAGACTGTAGTTTCTAATTTGTATAAATATATGTCTGTACATATATATGTGTGTGTATGTATGTATGTGTGTGTGCGTGTGTGTGTATTACTTTTAATGTGTGCATTTGTGTTGAGGGAAGAGAAATCCTTTCTGATTAAAGAAATTTTATACCTAAACAGTTTGCTGATTGGGGGGGAATTGAAACCTTCTGTTTCAAATACCAATATTTATCCTCAATGCTGCAGAAAAGAAGGAAGGGGATGGGCAGGTTTGTGAAGTCGAGCTCCACCAAGTGGGAAGTCTGGATGGGACAATGTAAGTCCTGTGGGAAAGGAAGAGGGACTCTGCAGCTGGCTTCCTAGGGAACAGCCTTGGGACAGTTACAGGGCTCAGAGTTGGCTTTGTTTTTTTCATTCGGGCTCAGAGAATAGTACCTTTCCCTTTGTGTCTTTCCCTCTTGTAATCATCCAGCTGGCCCAGATTAGCAGGTTCTTCTGCTTTGCAATAGCTCTTTGCCTTGATGGGAGCTGTTGATGCTTGTGGATAAATGATATGTAATCTGCTGCCAGAGGTGGGACATAAGAACCAGAACAGGCACTGTGGTTGCCAGTTTTGAAGAGAAGGGGTGCCCTAGAGTTGTTAGAATGGGGAGTCCCCTCAGACACTGGGCCTCATCTTTAATAAAAAAGCTGCAGTTAAAAAAAAAAAAGCAGTTGCTAAATGTAAAGGGGTGGGCAAAAGTATGTTTACAATTGTAAGCATGGGAAACAGTTTATTGTATTATTATTGTATTAGTTATTATGAACAATTATCAACCTACTCTTGCCCACCTCTGTATGTTGGACTAAGGAAGGCTACCTATCCAGTGTTACCAGGTAGCAAAAATGAAGTCTATGAAGTTACCTATATATCTCCTCTCTGTATAGTACTCTTCCTGATTTGTCTCACTTTCCACCAAAACCATATCCTCTCCCATTCTAAGTCTTGACTGTGTATCAGACTACACAGTCATCTTAGTTATTGTTTATTGGCTATTGAGTATGTTCCTCACAGCTAGTTCTATGTCTTTCCCCTACGTCTCAAGTCCTCTTTTCTCAGTGAATAATTCTTTCCTTTTATTTCAGAGAACATGACCTCCTTTCTAAAGCAAACCTCTCCATTTGTGCTTTTGGTTACCTTTCACTTCTGGAACTTCTGCTATACCACTTATTCTAACCTTTTTCTCTTGTAACTTCAATTTGTTATTGAATTATTCTTTATCCTGCACGTTTTTAAAAATGTTTTTCTTTATTGATTTGAGAGAGAGAGAAACATCAGTGAGAGAGATACATCAATTGCCTGCCTCCCACACGCCCCCTACCCCCACCCCCTGGGGATCGAACTTGTGACTCCTTTGTACATGGGGCAATGCTCAATCCACTGTACCACCCTGGCCAGACTCTCCTGTAAGTTTGATCAGGTTCCCCCTTCTTGAAAACCTCTCTTGAGCCTGACTGTCTTGTTTTTCTCTCCGTACTTCTTGACAGAGTGGTCTAATCATACTTTCTGATTCCCTCCTACCACTCAGCCCTTAACCTCTTGTAGGCTAGCTTCTACTCACACTCCACTGCACCTTCCCAGGTCACTAATGAGCTCACAGAATCAGAGTATTACAGTGTAGCTTCCACCCAATCAAGAGCTAGATCCAGGGGGCCTTTACGAAGGCTATGTAGTTCATGCTCCCTGTGTCATTTGACACCCTGGATGCTGCCTACTGAAACTCTCCTCCCTCGGATCCCATGACACTAGCCTGATTCTCCTCTTACCTATCTGGCAACAACTTGGATAACTCTAAATGGCACCACTTCTGCCAATTCCAGAGCGTGGGTGTTCCCCTAGGCTCACACATTGGCTCTTTATTCTTCTCTGACAACATCCTTTCACTAGAGGTTTCATCCTCATGGCTATAGTTATTGCCTCAATTTTAGAAGACTGCAAGAACTTCATCTCCAGTCACCATCTTTCACCTGAGAGATGACATAATGAATGTCTAAGTTCCTGCTGGAGAGTTCTATTTACATATTACTAGCACTTAAAACTTATTAAAAATTTCAGCATTTTCTATCCAAGAGGTACCATTTGTATCTGATCAAACCCCTTCATTTTATAGATGACAAAACTTAGGTGCAATTGGATTATAGTCTGGTGCTTTTTCTAGTGCTCACCAATGCAAACATTATATTTCCTTTAAAGATGTTCTGTTCTGCCTTCTTACAGTCTCTTTTTCTTCTGTTAGTGCTATCTATCTACCATCATTTTTCCAGATAACTAGGCTTAAAACTTGGTGTTGTTCAGTCATCAAATCCTTTTTATTCTGTATTTGGAATATCTCTTAAAATACATTTCTTCCCATTCATTTCATTGCCACCTCTCTGATGTAAATTTTGGCTATAGCAATAGTCTTTCTTACCTCCAGTCCCTTCTCACGATAACCAGATAAATTTTCCTAGAACAATGCTTTGAGTGTCATTCCCTATTTAAATTCTCCAATGGCTCGCCAGTGCTTTACGATGAAAGTCCAAAACCTTTAGTCAGGCTCTCTATTTCCCCCCCTGCTCTCCTGTGTGATCCCTCTGTTCCAGTTTTCTTATTTGACCCTGAACACTATAAGCCTTTTTAAAAAATATGATTTTAGAGAGAGGGAAACACTGATGAGAGGGAAACATCAATCAGCTGCCTCCTACACGCCCTTGCATGCCCCCTACTGGGGAGCATGCCTGAAACCTGGTCATATGCCCTGATCAGGAATGGCACTGGCAATCTCTTGGGACATGGGACAACATTCTCAACCAACTGAGCCATAAACTGTAAGTCTTTTTGCCTCTCAACTCATATTCATGCTGATTACTTTGTTCAGTCTTTTCTGGTTCTGTTAACTAAACCCTACCCTTCTGTCAGTGACTAACAAGTCTTTCTCCCAATTACTCTCTCCATTAAACATTGTATATAGGCTCAGCCTTTGGCCCATAAAATGAGATCATGTACAGGGTTTGGTATATAGTAGGCCCTCAAAATATTACTTTCCCCCTTTATTTCAAGGTATTTTTATATTTTATTTCATTTGATTCTCAACAAATTTTGTGTGATTGAGGGCAAATATCAGTTCCATTTTACATATGAAGAAATAGACTGGAGGTTTAAGTCAGGAATCAGCAAAAGCCAAATAGTAAATATTTTAGGCATTGTGAGCCATACATCTCTGTTGCAACTATCCAACTCTGCCATTGTAGCCCAAAGCAGCCATACCTAATATATAAACAAATGAACACAGCTGTGTCCCAATAAAGGTTTATTTACAAAAACACTGGTGGAGTTGGATTTGACCTGTAGGCAGTAGTTTGCAGACTACTGGTTTAAGGGACTTGTTCAAGGTCATATGCCTGATATCAGAATTTGAATAGAATCCAGATTTCCTGACTTCTAATCCAGTGCCTTTTCACCATATTATGCTGTAGCCTATATAACTTATTTTGCATTTATCATATGCTACCTTGTTTTATTATTTATCTTTTGTCTACGTACTGTTTTTTGGTGATCCAAAAGGTACTGGATGATATCAACAATACTTAGCACAGAGCAGGCGTTCAATAAAACTTTGTTGATAAGCATGATGTCCCAGTGTAGCTCTATTTGGGTATTTTGAACATGGCTTACTCTAAAGTAATTAGCATAATTGAGGAGGACGCGTGTAGTGTGTGTGTGTGTGTGTGTGTGTGTGTGTGTGTGTGTGTTGCACGAGTAACTCCTCGTTGGGACTTGCTTTCTTGTTTTGAGCCTTTCCCTACTATTTTCCAGGAGCCACTAGATCTGAACTGATGTGAATAGCCATAAATGGACATGTAGAAGTGATATACGAGTAAAAGAAAGGCTGTTTCCATAGTGAGAAAGAAAGAAAAAAGAGATATTTCTCTAGGTCTCACTAGGGGGCAAAATGACCTAAAAGTCTTCCATTCTAAACCCTGCAGGCGTTTCCCAATTCTTTATTTAGTGACGCGGCTGGCAAGATGATGTTATAGGAAACGCATGGTATGTTCATTTCGCTTCTTTTCAGACCAGTTTTTAGGCAGATGAGGGGTGTGACGCTGTTCTGCATCCGGAGAGCAGAGCCCAAAGAATCCGTGTTCGTTGCGACGAGAAAACAGGATGCATGCGCAGGGAGGTTCGCCCACTTCTTCCATTTTCCTTCGAGAGAGAGCGAGCGAGAGCGAGAGAGCGAGAGAGCGAGAGAGCGAGAGAGCGAGAGAGCGAGAGAGAGAGAGAGCGAGAGAGCGAGAGAGCGAGAGAGAGAGAGAGAGAGAGAGATCAATGGCTCGCGTACCTATTAAAGATTTTATCGTTTTACGGGGTAGGAATCGGGCTGATCTCCGGAGCCTTGGGACAACGACCTCCTCCGAAGGCGAGGGACTTGCTTACGGGAACGTAAGGCAACGGGTATTTTGCTTTGTCAGGCGCAGAGTCCGGCCCGGGGGTCTGGTGCGGACCGCGGGAGAGACCGTCAACCGGGCAAGAGAGAACGTTGCCATGGTTTCCGCGTTGGTTTTTCCCCCCTCTTCTTTCAGCCTGGATTTCCTTGCGCGGCGCCGGGATTACGCACTTCCGCTTCCGGTTGCGAGGGGGCTCGCGTCGGCTGGTGCGGTGGGCGCGGGGTGAGGAGCGGTGTCGGGCGTGGGGGTGGGGGGGGAGGCGGTGCCGCGGGAGGGCACGTTGGCGCGCGGTGGTCCCCTTTCCAAAGACCGAGAACGACCCCGAAACAACCCACCCCGGCCCTCCCGAGGCCGCGAGCGGTCCTGGGGGTGGGGGTGCGGCGCGGGTGCCCTCTCGACCCGGCCGCGGACATCTGCGCGGTGACACCTCGCTGCCGTCGCTTCGCTTCCCTGGCAGGGTTTGCACTGGCAGGAAGAACGAGGGAGTCTTGGCGAGGATGCGCGGTGACCTGTAGGCTCGGAGAACTTGCACGCGCCCTCTCTCGCTTATTTTTGAACGTGGCATATCCAGACACAGCAGAAGCCGTGCGGTAGAGTGTGCATTCGGGTGTGTTTCTCCTTCTTAACGTGGTATCTATATTTTCTTCCCCGTTTTTCCATCAGCCTCTAGGTCCCAGAGAGTGAAGACTTCATCCCAAGGTCATGGCAAAACACCTGAAGTTCATTGCCAGGACTGTGATGGTGCAGGACGGGAACGTGGAAGGGGCATACAGGACCCTGAACAGGTAGGTGTTAAAGGGCCAGAATCATGCCGAGACCAGCTCTCCTGACAAGTGCAGTGGCTGTTCTTTCCCTTCCCCTGTCATACCTTGTTCTCAAACCAGTGCCCGCCCAGGTGGTCACAGTCTTGAAACTTCCCAGCCTCTCAGGACCTGAATTCCATCCAAGGCCTCAAATAGGGCCCAAAGGGGAAGTCAAGTTATAAAGTTGCCAGGAGGCAGGAACCGAGGACGTGGTTCAGAGAAAGCTCAGGGAGGGAACGGTGTGGGACAAAGCTAATGGAAAAGGTGAATTCAGAGTTGGAATCTTGGAGAATCAAGCAAGAGAGGAAAAGTGTTACAGGTTTAGAGGAAGGTTACAGCAGAAGCAGGAGCATAGAGATGGAAGTGAACTGGCTGGAGTGGAGGAGCTGTATTGAAATGTTTTTATTTTTATTTTTATTTTAAAATATATTTCTTTATTGATTTCAGAGAGGAAGGGAGAAGGAGAGAGAGAGATAGAAACATCAATGATGAGAGAGAATCATCCATCAGCTGCCTCCTGCACACCCCCTACTGGGGATCAAGCCCGCAACCCAGGCATGTGCCCTTGGCCAGAATCGAACCCGGGACCCTTCAGTCCACAGGCTGACGCTCCATCCACCAAGCCAAGCTGGCCAGGGCTTGAAATGTTTTAAATGCTAGTCTGAGAGATTTGAATGACCCTACTGAAGAAGGCCTTACCACTGTAGCTCCTCAAGCAAAGAGTTCCTTAGCCTCCCCTTGGTTATAAGTCTTAGACTTTCTGGCTATGCCTCATTCATCATTTTCTGTCTCCAGTGTGAAGCAGAGTTTGGAGAAACGAAGGTTTGTTGGGTTGAATTATCAAAGAATGGTATGAAAGAGATCTTAAAAGAGATTATATGAGGTGGCCCTCTACCTTAAGGCTAGCAAGGTGGTAGCTTTATTTCACAAGTCTAGCAAGATAAAATTATATTTCTTGGCCACACAGTTATTGAATGGTGGAGAGGAGTGTAAAACCCATCTTTCTAGTGCAGTGTTCTTTGCTCTATGTTACTAGACTGTTTACTAGTTTCTCTGGAAATGGAGAGACCTCTGATAGTCATTTTCCAGTTAGGAATCCTTATTTGACTGGGCTTAAATACTAGTGGGGTTCTTGGGGGCTGAGAGGGTAAAGGAGAGAGAACCTCGTTCTTAGCAAAGCGTGCTAGGTGCGATCGGCTGGATGGCGGAAGACCACAGTAAGTGGGGGCAAAGATGCTGTCAGAAGCTGTATAAGTGAAAAACAGTTGCCGGCTGAGGGTAGTTCATGTGTCTTTTCAAGGATTTGGTGTTGGGTCAGCCCCATGTCCTCATTCTGTGTCTGCATGCCATTCATATCCTTGGGCAGAAGTGGTTCCCTCTGCATTGTCACTTACATTGAGAGTAAAAATAGTCAGTGACATACCGGGTGATAAGATACCCTATTTCATTTTTCTCTATTACTGCTCATTCCCACCTCTCCTATTTCAGACCTTTGAGTGGCATGTGTTGTAGAAGCAGTCTGACAAAGGAAACAGCCTATGTGTCTGCCTAGTTAGATCGCCGTAAATGTTCATTACATAACCAAGGGCCCTCATGGGTGCCCTGCGATGAGGAGATAGAGAGTGTGGGTTGCTAGGAAGCCCTGCATGATTGGCTGGCCCCAAGCGAGGGAAGTTAAGCACACTGCACACATGCCCGGATGACCCCGTTTATTTCTGGTAGGCGAGCTTCTGGGCCCATTGAGTCCTTCTGCGTACACATTGGTCCTGACGTAGGCTAGCTACTTGGACATGTGAGTCTGCCTCAGCTCCTTTTACATAATCCCTTGAATTTCACTAAAACTGGCAGCTGATTTCTCCTTCAGTGTTATGTTGCCAGGCGCCTGAACTCAAGGCTGATCTGTTTACACTAAAGCTGTTCGTCTTCTAGTCCTTGAACTACCTTTGGAAGCAGGAACATCTTTAGTAACACCCTGTCTGTTTACTTCATGAGTTCTGCAAAGCTCTTCCCGTATCCTTTTTGTTAGAAATAAGTTGAGTAGATGCCTTTATGGTAGGAACTCAGGACCATTTGAAGATAATCTGTACTTTTTTTAGGATAACTAAAATCTTGGAACTTATTTGGTCTGTGTTCAGGAATTAGGTGGAATAGTCCCGGGAAAACCATTAGCAGTCCCCTAATTATGTTGTGGGCCACCGATCTTTTTGTTCTTTCCCCTCCTCCATTCTCATATTCTTCTGTTAGTTTCCTTCATGTCTTACTTTTTTGCCTCACCACAGGCATTTACTTGGTAAGATGACCACTTCGGTTCCAAACCCCTTTTGAAACTCCGGTAGGATACCTGAGTATGTCTACACTCTCTCCTCCCTTTGCAGTTCTCTTTCATCCTACTTTTAAACTGTCTTTGTCATTCCAGTAGGATCCTCTTCCAAAGTGAAGTCATATTCAGGGGTCCCTGTTCTTTTTATAGTCTATCCTCAAATCCAGTCTCCTTATCCTTTTTATATTATATTTCTAGTTTTTTCTCTCTGGGACTTTTTCCCATTTTTTTCTCTAATATACTAGGGTCTAGTTCAAAAAGTAGCCTTCATCAAACAGCAGTAAACAACTGAAGTAAATGCGTAGGTGTTTCCATGGTTACTTACATGTCAGTGTGCCATGTCTTGGCTTACATCTCTTGAATTAAGGAGCCTAGCCCAGCTCTTCCTCCTTCCTTCTTTCCTTTGCTCACGAGCACTGCAGTAATTTGTCTTCTGAACCTCAGTGGTTTTTGCTTGAGGAGCAGAATGCTGTTGTGGAGCACAGCACTAAAGACTGAATTCTACTTCTAGCTGTATTCTGTGATCTTGGGGCAGATTAGCCTCTATGAACTTCAGTTATCTAAAATCTAAATCTTAGCAAAGATAATATTATTGAGGCTTTCTGAGTCAGCATTTCCAAGAACTGTGTCTACTATAAAGTCAACCCCTTGAGCTGTGGACATTTGTCAGTCACCTAGAGGATTCATTTTTGTCATATATTTACTGATAAAGGCTTAATCTCTAACCTTAAGCAGCACACAAACCAGTAAGGGAGATGAAAAAAATAACAAATAACCACAGTTAAATATAATATTGTCTGATCAATATTTTAAAAGGGGCATTAACACTGCTATGGCATTGGTTTTCCCTGGACTTTCAGCAGCAACATCATCTGGGAACTTGTTAGAAATGCACATTCTTGCCCTAGCCGGTTTGGCTCAGTGGATAGAGCGTTGGCCTACGGACTGAAGGGTCCTGGGTTCGATTCCGGTCAAGCGCACATGCCTGGATTTCAGGCTCGATCCCCAGTAGGGGGACATGGAGGAGGCAGCCAATCAATGATTCCCTCTCATCATTGTCTATCTCTCTCTCCCTCTCTGAAATTAATAAAGAATCTATTAAAAAAAAAAAAGAAATGTACATTCTTGGGCTCCACCCAAGACCTATGGAGTCAGAAACTGGAGATGGCACAGTAGCCATGTCTCCAATTGTGTTTATGACTTCTTATATGTAATGAAAGGGCAGGGAAGGCAGGAATGGAACCACTCAAACAATGCCAGGAATGGAGGGCAGCAGCAGCGGGTGCCTCCAGATCTCCTCAGGGTTGAGAGGGAGACACAAATTACAGATTGGAGCCAGAGCTCTCCGGAGCATAGGGATTAGATAGGTTATAGAATAAACCCCCATGTCTTCCTGGCTCAGTGAAAACAAAGAGGTGAGTTTGAGTTAGGCATGTTCTAAATCCAGCAGGAGAAGCTGCATTGCAAGGAATTGGGGGGAGGAAGGGGGAAAACAGATTGAGCTCAGTTTTATGGACACTTAAAGATTAATAAAATGTGGTTTCTACCTTTGAGGATTTTCAGTCTAATAAGGGAAATATTTGTATAAGTAACGGAAGGGCAGAATGAAATAGTTGCTAAATAGGTCTACAAAAAAGTAAATGATTGTGTAATTAATTGCTTTTTTATTCCCCTCAAATTCCTATTTGGGGTCTCTATAAGTTGGCAGTTAATGCTGTATTGCCACCATTTCATACCCTAATTTTTTTTTAGAGAGAGAGAAGAAGGGAGAGGGACAGAGAGATAGAAACATCAATGAGAGAGAAACATTGAGCGGCTGCCTCCTGCACTCCCCCTACCAGGGATTGAGCCCACAATCCAGGCATGTGCCCTGACCGGGAATCAAACGGGTGACCTCTTGGTTCATGGGTCAGTGCCCAACCACTGGGCCACACCGGCTGGACCCTAATTTTTTACAGACATCAGTTGTTTGGTCAGTTGACTTCTGGCCATCTGTAAAATTGAAAAGGAATAATAATGAGCCCAAGCTTCTAACTTCATTGCCTGCCTTAATACAGAATCCTCACCATGGATGGGCTCATTGAGGATATCAAGCGACGCCGGTACTATGAGAAGCCTTGCCGCAGACGACAGAGGGAAAGCTATGAAACCTGCCGGAGGATCTACAACATGGAAATGACTCGCAAGATCAACTTTTTGATGCGAAAGAATCGGGCAGATCCATGGCAAGGCTGCTAAGGCCTGTGGATAGTAGGCCCAGTAGGAAAACACGTATCTGGTTGTATCTCCATCTCTTTTCTTTCTGCGACCCGTTTCTTGCAATAAACTCAATCACGTATATACAAGAAGGCCTGTGTATATTGAAATAATCCACTAGTCAGCAATGGACCCTCTCTTCTATTAAGTGAAAGAGAAACTGAGTCAAAAAATAGTCTAGGAATAGAGGGGCTGGTTGGCAGGGGGGAATGGGGAGTATTGTTCAGTGGGTAAAGAGTTTGAATTTGGGAAGATGAAAAAGTTCTGGAGATGGATGGTGGTTGCATAGTTACATAACAGTGTGAACGTACTGAATGCCACTGAATTGTACACTCAGGTGGTTAAAATGGTGTATTTTATGTTAGGTCTATTTTACTGTAATAATTTTTTTAAAGTAGTTTAGGAGAAGTAAGGAAATTTCATAATTGTAGTGGAATATACCAGTATCTACCATTTCCTACCCAACTTTTATGAAACACAAAGCAAGATCTTATTAGAAAAGCATCTGTTAATCTTGTTTTTTTTTGACAAGAGAAAATAAAATTTAATATCATGCACATGGGGACCCAACATACATGAGAGAGTCAGAGACCCTGCATACAGGAGAGATTTAGATACAGAAAGGGGAATTGAAGTATGTAAGACACCGAGTTAGAGATGAGGTAATGCATATTGCAGGATGATAAAAAGAACAGATTTTCAGTTAATAAAAGTGCCCTGCCATATAAGTGGGTCAAAAGGTTAGTACTGATAATCTCTTTTTATGGGCAAGGCCTTTAATTCAAATTCTTCTAAGTAATTAAGGGGGGGAAGGGGAGCAGAAATTTCTCCTGAGCCTGAAGCTAAAATTGCCTTCAGCTCAAAGTAATTTGCATACCACCCAGGCACATCCTGGGGTGGCTGGTTCTAGACCCCCACACAATTTTCCCATACCCTTGCCACTGTCATAGTCGTCTTCTTTTTCTTAAATCAATTTTAAATTTTTCAATTATAGTTGACATGTATTATTATACTAATTTCAGGTGTACACCCTAGTGATTAGACATATAATTTACTAAGAGATGATCCCAATAAATCTCATAATCATCTGACCCAATAAGTCATTAAAATATTATTGACTATATTACCTATGCTGTACTTTACATCCCCATGACTGTTTTGTGACTACCTATTTGTACTTAATCCCTTCACCTTTTTCACCCAGTACCCAAACCCCCTTCCATCTAGCAACCATCAAAATGTTCTCTGTATCTATGAGTCTGTTTCTGTTACACTTGTTCATTTATTTTGGTTTTTTAGATTCAGTTGTTGATGGAAATGTATTGGCATTTTATTGTTCATGTTTTTGATGTTTGTTTTCTGTTCTTTTTAAAAATATGTTTTTATTGATTTCAGAGAGAAGAAGGGAGAGGGAGAGAGAGAAAATCATCGATTGGCTGCCTCCTACAAGCCCCTTACTGGGGATCAAGTCCACAACCTGGCATGGGCCCTGACTGGGAATCCAGCTGGAGACCTTGATTACTATTGGCATGTCAGTGAGAGGGATTTACCCGCAGGCCAGTCAAGTTTACAACTCAATGTTGTAATTTTGATGTGGTTGTAGAAGGAACGAGTACATTTACCTACGCTGCCATTTTGACCGGAAGTCCCAGCCTCTGTTACTCTTTACTATACTGCCCCCCATTGTTAGGTAAAAGAAGGAAAGGAAGCTTGTATATATTTGGAATAAATTCTGCTTCTGAAATACCCATCAACCAGATGAGAGTGCTAGAAGCCTTGCCCAAAGGGATCCTTAAGACAAATGTAACATTCACCTCTGTTTTCCCTCTTTCCTTTAGTTTCCCTAAAGGAGGCTGATAGAGGGATGGTGGAGAAGTAATAAAGCAGTAGGTGAATGGTAATAAAGGAAATAGGAGTATTGAGAAATAGAAGGGCACTGAGCCAGAAATGCCCTCAGCAGCAGTCATCAAAGTGTGGTTTTCAGATCTGCAGTATTGACAGAAGCTAAGAAATTGTTTGAAATGTACATTCTGGGACCCAGCTTTAGACTTCTGAATTGGAAATTGGGGTTGGAGCCCAGTAATATAGTTTAACAAGCCCTGCAGGTGATTCTGATGCCTGCTAAAATTTGAGAACACTGTCCTGTAGTGCTCAAACGGGAGTCTAGACCCGTGGTCAGCAAACTGCAGCTCACGAGCCACATGCGGCTCTTTGGCCTCTTGAGTGTGGCTCTTCCTAAGCCTTAGGAGTACCCTAATTAAGTTAATAACAATGTACCTACCTATATAGTTTAAGTTTAAAAAATTTGGTTCTCAAAAGAAAATTCAATCGTTGTACTGTTGATATTTGGCTCTGTTGACTAATGAGTTTGCCGACCACTGGTTTAGACGGAGGACCCCACCACCTTCCCTGCCTTTCCCCAAAAGGCACTCCAGGGTCTGTGATTTTTTTTAAAAATAAATTTTTATTGATTTCAGAGAGGAAGGGAGAAGGAGAGAGAGAGAGAAACATCAGTGATGAGAGAGAACCATTGATCGGCTGCCTCCTGCACTCCCCCCACTGGGGATCGAGCCCACAACTCAGGCAGGCATGTGCCCTTGACTGGAATCAAACCCAGGACCCTTCAGTCCGCAGGCCGACGCTCTATCCACTGAGCCAAACCAGCTAGGGCCTGGGTCTGATTTTTAATAGCGCGGTGGGGGGGGGGGGGGTATCTGGCCCCTGGGAAGAACAGCTACTCTGCTTCCTCTCCTGGTTCCCCTGACAGCCATGCTGCTGATATAAGGAGAGTTGATGCTAACCCCCTGAAGGAGAACAGAGGGTAGGCAGAAGTTGCTAGCCCACCTCATCTCAACCAAGCCGCAGCTCTCAGCATGGTGTTTTAAAAAAAAGTAGGAGGGTGGGGGGGCAGTGGGGGGATAAGGACACATATGCAATACCTTAATAAAGAAAAAAAATTAAACAGCAGATTGCCAAGGCCACCCCGCCTCCAACCTCTCCAGATTGCTAGTGTCCACACATTGCCCCCTTGTGGTGTAGTCTTGTGGCTTCAGATTTCTGGCCTCAATTTTCTTTTCACTATCTTTTCTCCCTTTCACAAATACCACACTTATTGATAAAGCAGGCCTGCCAGAAGATATGCTGTAGCCATTGTTCTTGCCTTTCAAGGCTTGATCTCTCTTCCACTTGGCAGCTGTATGGTGAAGAAGACGTATTGCAGGGCATTGCACAGAAATAGCTTAGATCTGGGCCTTGCCCTCTGGAAGCTCACACTGTGGTTAGAGAAATTCTAGATACAGATAATCTTCGACTGGGTCACCTTTGTCTAACCTCATTTTAACAAGTTAATCAGTTAGGCTTTGATACTCCTGAATCACCTGTCAATCTCTGACTCTGGTCTTTACTACATCATTTTCCTATGATTTTGAGCATGGTGTCACCTCCTGCCAGTTGCTATTGGTGAAGAATGGAAGCCTGGCTGTTGCCAAAATGGTAGGATATGTTTGAGATAGAACCAGACCTGTTACTTTGCAGTATTCCTCTGAGGTAGAAGTTGCTTCTGAGCTCCCTCCAAAATACAAAGGGGTGACTAAGATCTATAATTTGTCTCTGAAATTACACCCTGCTTGTCTTAATCTCCAGTCCTGACCATTGCCCATGTCCCCCAGGGCAATGATGGGCTTTAGCAACTGGTCCATTGAGAGGCCTCATGTGTAAAGTGGGTATCTGGCCGGCTGGCTGAAGTTCTAAACAGCTCGTGTTGTCAGGGCAAGGAGAAAGACCTTCCACTCCCTGCTCGGGGAAGCTAGAAGATAGCTCGTGTTCATATAATGAGTAGGGATTGTCCTAATATATTTATCTCTGTATTGGGTTCAGAAGAGGGGTGGTTTGGTATTCACCCACTTACAAGGTGCTACATGCAATACCTCCTACCCTGTTCTTACGTACTTGTGACACTGGATTGCCTCTGGCAGGCCTGTTCCGATCACAATTTAAGGATCTTATGGTTAGTGCTCTGGAAATAGGTATCCCCTTAAAATTGAAACTGTTGAGTATCTAGATGAAAAGCAATCTAGGCATAAAGCAACAAATGCAACGACCTTGAGCTTGGCATTATTCTTTGCATGTCCAAGGAACAACAAGGGGTCAGGATTCTAAAGCTGAATGAGTGAAGAGTAGCAATAGATGAGATCACAGAGGTAATGGACTGGGGCACATCTTGGAGGGCACTTGACTCAGAGATATGGAAAGCCAGGGGGGATGGTTTTGAGCAGGGGAGTAATATGACCTTTTTAATGTGTTTAACATGCTCACTATAGTACCAGATAATTTACTTACGTTTTTGTGAGAGACTAAAAGGGGACAAAGTGGAAGCAAGAGAAAGCAGTTAAGCGACCACTAAAATAATCCAAGCATAAAAGTGATGTTAGTGAAGGTGGTGAGAAGCAGAAGAGTTTCTGTAAATATTTTGAAAAAAGGGCCAATGAAACAGGAGTCCAGGATGACTCCCAAGATTACTGGTCTGCATAACTGTAAGAATAGAGTTGCCAGTAACTGCGACGAGGAAGACTGTATTGGGAGCTGGAGTGTGTTTTCTTGGGGGAGGGGGAATCAATTCAGTTTTCATTGTGTAAATTGTTTACAGCTATGTAGTAAATATAAGTAATATATAAAATATCTATAATAGAGATGTCTATTATACATGTATATCCTGTATCCCGTAGCTTTATTGAGAAGCACTGTTTTAAGTGCATTGTTCTTAGTCACTCATGTTCTCACAGCAGCCCAATGAAATGGATTTTTTTTACAGGTGAGGAAATAGAGGGCTTCAGCGGTTCTCAACCTGTGGGTCGCGACCCATTTGGCGGTCGAACGACCCTTTCACGGGGGTCGCCTAAGACAATCCTGCACATCAGATATTTACATTACGATTCATAACAGTAGCAACATTACAGTTATGAAGTAGCAACGAAAATAATTTTATGGTTGGGTCACAACATGAGGAACTGTATTTAAAGGGCCAGAAGGTTGAGAACCACTGGCAGTAGTTTGCCTAATGTCACAACTAAGGAGCAGGAGAACTGGAATACAAATCTAAGTAGTCGAGCTTTAAAGCCCAGGTCTTACTTAATCATTAAGCAATATTGATTCTCAGAGGATCCCCGACACATTCTAGTAGGCAGTCAATAAATATTTGTTCCATCAATTAGTGAATGACATAATAAAATGT
>NW_005871199.1:1401280-1403693 GCF_000147115.1 Myotis lucifugus
TCAGCCCCTAACCAGATCAGCTCAGTGGGTAGAGCGTCAGCATATGGGCTGAAGGGTACTTGGATCGATTCTGATCAAGCACACATGCCCGGAGTTGTGTGCTCGATATCCAGTAGGGGGGGTGCAGGCTCGGTTCTGTTGGAGAAGAGCACGGCATGAGGAAGTCTTTCAGATGCCTGGGTTCTGCTCTCCGCTCATTCAGACATCATTCCGCCTTCCTCTCCTTCCTCCTCATAGCACACCCCCCCCCCCCCCCGCCCCACTCGGTTATTGTTCAACGTTTGATCAGTGACAAAGCTGGTTACTGTGTGAGACTTTGATTTTGCCCACTGCCTGTTCCGTGTGCACGTCATCTTACATGGACTTGGATACAGCTGTTCCTAGTGCTGGGCACACCTTGCATCGGATGAGCGGAACCTCCTTCGCTGCTGTGGGTTCCACACTGCGCGCACCCTCTCGCCTGTGATTCCGCTTGGCTGGCATATACCACTCTTACGGCGAGCATTCTTCGCTGGTCTGTTCACTGGTGTACATATCCTCAGCACCCAGCGTATTGCTTGGCACTTGGTAGTTACACCGTACATCTTTATTGAATGGATTAAGTGCAGTGTAGGTATGGCCGTTGTCCGCATTTTGTAAGATGGGTAAACTGAGGCTTAGAGGGACTCACTTTCCCAAAGGCTGCTAAATAGTAGAGGCTTGGTGTTGCAACGGTTCATGGTGAGCTCTTTTCTTCACTCTGGTATCTCAATGTGCTGCTTTTGAGCAGGACACACTTAATATGTAGAGATTGGTAGGTTATACTGCTATTTCGTGATGGGTGAAGAGAGAACTGTTTCTGTAATGTGTCACTGAGGCATAAAATCTTTTTCACTCCTAGTTTCATGATTTTAATCTACTAGCTGCTTATGGTTATACCAAAATTAAATACAACTGTTTAACAACAGATCTTAAAGAGGATAAACCTGCCAAGAAAGTAAAAGTTAATCAGATGATCTTTTAGGAGAAAAGATACCTTAAAACATCTTGAAAGATTGATTCCTAGGTTAGACCTTGATAGGTTGCACTGCTGGGAGGTTAGCTGGGAGATAGAAACATCAGTGATGAGAGAGAATCGCTGATGAGCTGCCTCCTGCACGCCCCTACGGGGGATTGAGCCTGCAACCAGGGCATATGCCCTGACCGGGAATGGAAACCTGACCTGGCTCATAGGTCGATGCTTGACCACTGAGCCACACCGGCCAGGCTCATGAGTTTTGAGTTGAGATTTAGGTAGGAGATCAGAATGGAAACATGAATAATGTTTAAGAATTATACCAGCTTGCATTAAGTAACAAGGATTTGTTGTAGAGAGTCCTTTATGATAGTGTTTTCTCTGCTAAGCTAAATAGTAGGAGAATAAAGGTGAAAAAAGCAAAGAGCTAGAACATCCAAATGAGGGTATTCCTTTCTGAGCTGAGGGATTTACTCTTATCAAGTCAACTGACAGAGACCCTGTAGAACAAGCATATCAAACTGAAAGGCTAACATGGGCCAAATAGACAAGGTTTAAGTTGATGTGGGCCGCAAAAACACAAAAGCTTCAATTTTCATAGAAACGTAGGTTTATTTCGATAGAGACATGCTGAATACAAAAGGCTGAAATAAATGAGTAATCGTTAACATAAAATAATAGAACATTTTAATAAAAATTAATATTTTTTCTTGAACATTAACTTACCAGACACTGAATAACTGCACAAATTAATAAGCGTAACACAAATAAACCTATTTTTCTTGTTCTCCGAAACCAAAATATTTCCTGTTGCGCACACCAAACAAATCAGTACAAGACCAATGATGTGGCAGTTGACTGTTCAAATATTCGCTGCTAGTATTAATGGAGAGAAATGGTGCGCCTGCGCGTAAGGCACGTAAAGGAAATGAATGCAATACGATTATAGTAATCAGTCATTAGCGAACATTGTAGTTCGTTATTATGTATAACAGGATATTGTAAAAATTAAGTTATGAAATTTTTATTAAAAAGTTTCTTACATACCGTTATATTGGCTGGGCCACAGAAATATTTGTTGTGGACCACATGTGGCCCGCGAGTTTGACATGCTTGCTGTAGGACATGAGAGAAAATTATCTGGATATAGAATTCTCACTGGGATGAATATGAGTTCAAAGAAATGTGACCAGCTCTTTGCCGCATCTGCTGCGAGGATGAAGACCATTCTCAGCAGTCAGACTGTGGACATCACTCCGAAGGGACGTACAGTTATTGTGAAGGGCCCCAGAGGCACCCTGTGGAGGGACTTCAATCAAATCAATGTAGAGCTCAGTCTCCTTGGAAAGAAAAAGAGAGGTTCTGGGTTGACAAGTGGTGGGGGATAGAAAGGAATTGGCCACAGTTCGCACTATCTGC
>NW_005871199.1:1405028-1405925 GCF_000147115.1 Myotis lucifugus
TATGTAGTAAATATAAGTAATATATAAAATATCTATAATAGAGATGTCTATTATACATGTATATCCTGTATCCCGTAGCTTTATTGAGAAGCACTGTTTTAAGTGCATTGTCTTAGTCACTCATGTTCTCACAGCAGCCCAATGAAATGGATTTTTTTTACAGGTGAGGAAATAGAGGGCTTCAGCGGTTCTCAACCTGTGGGTCGCGACCCCTTTGGCGGTCGAACGACCCTTTCACGGGGGTCGCCTAAGACCATCCTGCACATCAGATATTTACATTACGATTCATAACAGTAGCAACATTACAGTTATGAAGTAGCAACGAAAATAATTTTATGGTTGGGTCACAACATGAGGAACTGTATTTAAAGGGCCAGAAGGTTGAGAACCACTGGCAGTAGTTTGCCTAATGTCACAACTAAGGAGCAGGAGAACTGGAATACAAATCTAAGTAGTCGAGCTTTAAAGCCCAGGTCTTACTTAATCATTAAGCAATATGATTCTCAGAGGATTCCCGACACATTCTAGTAGGCAGTCAATAAATATTTGTTCCATCAATTAGTGAATGACATAATAAAATGTAGGGGGCGCTACTAACTCCAGAGTCCTACACTCGCCTTTTTTTCTGGGTGGTTGGTCTCTGGTACCACCGTTCATTGAACCGAGGGAGAGAGGGTAAGGAGACGTGGCTAAAACTAGGAAAGTCGACTCTTCCCAGGGGTTGACTTTCTGCCAGAAAGGCTGCGTTGGGGCTCGCTTTTAGTTTTAGCATGACTTCAGCGCACTTACTCTCCACACCAGGAACGCTGCTTCATGCAAAACTGAGCGGGCAGTAACCTCTGGGACGGAGTTGGCTGGGGGAGACGCAGCAGGCTGCAACTCGCAGGGTGCACCTCC
>NW_005871199.1:1406025-1407910 GCF_000147115.1 Myotis lucifugus
ATCACTTCGGTCTTTTCCTCTCCTCTAACTTAGACTTTCCTGATTTCTTTTTAGGTGCTGTATAGAACTCCATTTGAGCTAGCCTCCTTTTCCTGAAGGATGGCGCTGTCGAAGAGGGAGCTGGATGAGCTAAAACCATGGGTAGAGAAGACAGTGAAGAGGGTACTGGGCTTCTCAGAGCCCACAGTCGTCACAGCAGCACTGAACTGTGTGGGGAAGGGCATGGACAAGAAGAAGGCAGCTGGTATGTACCTTTCTGAATCTTCTGACTGACCATGAGATGACCCCAAAGCCTGCTTTGAACTTTCCCAAAAGGATCAGTCTACATTTTTTTTTCTTGCATTATAATGAAAATACCTCAACTGATTTTGCTTTTTCTCTTATTTCTTATTTTTGTGACATTTTGAATCTCAGACTGACTTCCCTTGACCACTGTCCTGAGTTACCTAAGTTAAACTTACTTAAGAAATATATTAAAGGGAGGTGGATACATTCAGATTCAGGTTGACATCTAAATATATAGAAGTTGTTATGAAGAAGTTGAGGGAGGTAGATTTTGTTAATGATCGTCTCTGCTATTTGGGGAAGAGTTAGGGAGATTTTTTTCATCCAAAGTTTGATGCTCAACTTAAATAGATTGCTCTGGCTATGCTACCTCCTACTCTGAAGAATTATAACTGTATTTTTACCTCATAGGGCGAAGTTACTCAGTGTAAGAGGATTTATGGGAATCCTACAAAGAACTTGAAAGATTTTCCTCCCTCAGGGATAAATTTCCAGTGTTGGTGTCTGTTATATGCCTAGTATTAGACTAAAGTACTCTTACCTTTTTAACCCTACCACCTCTTTTTTTTCCTTTTAGACCATCTGAAACCTTTTCTTGATGATTCTACTCTCCGATTTGTGGACAAACTGTTTGAGGCTGTAGAGGAAGGCCGAAGCTCTAGACATTCCAAGTCTAGCAGTGACAGGAGCAGAAAACGAGAGCTAAAGGTAGGTTACAGTTAACTATCTGATGAACTCGGGAGTGTTTTGAATGGTAACAAAGTTGCTGAGCTTACCTGGCTCACACTTTGATATCCACTATTAGAATACCTAATATTCAAGAGAGGTACTTAGAGCTGAAAGCAGAGGGGGTTAACTTGTATTATCACCATCTTATGGTAATGAACTACCTAAGTTCATGGGTTGAAATATTCCAAGGAAACAATTGATAAATTTGTCCTATTTTCATATACAGTCAGGGGTTTTGGTTCTCATGTTTCCCTATGTTTCTTTCTCCCCCTCCCCCCACCTTTACTACTACCTAAAAATTGATTGATCTAAGATTTTATGCTTCGATTCGCTTGATGCCTAATAGATTGCTTCAGAATGTGATTCCACTGCTACCTGAGTGTAGACCTTATTGTTGCTCCTTTTTAGAGGTTTCTCTGCAATGGACTTACAGATGGAATACCTAACAACAGTTACTATTTATTATTTGTCTGGAGAGCCTGCCATTTTTCTATATAGCATCTTACTAGCCATCTGGCCCCATGAGTAGAGTACTTAATGGGACCATCATTACTCCCTTACCTCCTTCACTTTTTATTCTATGGTTGCTGATTGGTCATGGCCTCTTTGAATATTTGCAGTATCAAGTAGCTGATCTCTATATATCTTTGCTCTCTGTCTCTATCTTTAAAAAAAATCTTTCTGTGACTTCTGTCAAACCTTCCAAAGTGCTTTTGATACTTTGGCTATCCTATTGCTTTTCCTGAGGCACTGAAGGTGAATAAGCAATGTCTGCTTGGTCCCTGGCCAGGCTATGGAACTAAGAGAAACAAACATTCATGCACTCTTTGTGTTTAGGGCATTGGAGGGTGGTCAGCGGAATAAGAGCTAG
>NW_005871199.1:1412391-1424283 GCF_000147115.1 Myotis lucifugus
AGAAGAAGGGAGAGAGGGACAGTGAGACAGAAACATAAATGATGAGAGAGAATCATTGATCGGCTGCTTCCTGCACTCCCCACACTGGGGATTGAGCCCACAACCTGGGCATATGCCCTGACCAGGAATCGAACTGTGACCTCCTAGTTCATAGATCGACACTTTACCACTGAGCCACACTGGCCAGGCGAAACCTATGTAATTTTATTGACCAGTGTAACCCCAGTAAATTCAATTTAAAAAAGAAAACAATAGCCCTGGCTGGGTAGCTCAGTTGGTAGAGTGTTGTCCTGATAAGCCAAGGTTTCTGGTTCGATTCCCCGTCAGGACATATACAGAAATCAACTAAAGAACGTATAAATAAGTAGATCAACAAATGGATGTTACTCTCTCCCTCTCTCTCTCACTCCCCTCTCTCTCTAAAAAAATTAACTAAAAATTTTTAAAGTTTCTTTAAAAAGAATAATAATAACTAAAAATAATAAAATAAAAATAATAAAAAACAAGGACATTTAAAAAATTAAGTTCCTTGTCTTTTATAAATTTAATGCATGCCAACTATTTAGATTAACTGTGTGAACATCCACAAATACTGAGTTAATTGTATGGTCTTTTCAAGGTAGGAGTTCCTAGAAGAAGTGAGTTTTCAGCAGATTTGAAATATGTAAACAATATGAATTGGTAGAGAAGAGAGGATAGGTTATCCCAGCCGGAGAAGCGATTTGGGAGATTGATTTCTGTCCTCTCTCCACTGCAGTGAGAATTTCTAATTTGATGCGAGTATTAGGAACAGAAGCTGTTCAAGACCCCACGAAGGTAGAAGCCCATGTCAGAGCTCAGATGGCAAAAAGACAGAAGTAAGTGCCATGGGGTTGGGTGGAAACCCAGGGCAGGTATTTTTCCCCAAACTTTACTGGGGGATCCACATTTGAAGGGAGGGGAGAGTCCTCCGTTGCTCTCTCTTTCCCTCAGCCCTGCCTCTGATCTTCAATGCCTTTCTCACTTGTGGATGTCCTTCCTGTCACGACAGAGCGCATGAAGAGGCCAACGCTGCCCGAAAACTTACAGCAGAACAGAGAAAGGTCAAGAAAATTAAAAAGCTTAAAGAAGACATTTCACAGGGGGTACACATATCTGTATATAGGTAGGTGTTCAAACTGGCAGCCTTTCCCTTAGAACATTTCCAAGTCCTTGAGGCAGAATCACTGTGGTCTAAAAGCATACCTAACATCAGCCCCTACTCCTTAAATGACCTTAGTGTAAAGAGTTAGTAAATCTTTTACAATGGTGAGGGTTAAAGGCTTACTCTTCTGTGTCTGAGGCTTCTTAGTGGACCAGTAATATTTCTGAAGAATGAATGAGTGAGTATATCTGTTCAGGCTAAGATGTGAACTAAAGATCATCTATGATTTTTGAAGCATAAAATACCCTATTTCTCCAGGAAGCATTAAAAGTTTCTTCAGTAACTATATCCTTATCCTGATGTATTGCAGTAACCTTTTACCGATATTCCCACTCCAAAATGCACTTTATACAGTGTAAATATTTTTTACCTTTGTGTTGATTTAATGTTTTTATTCTCTTACATTGAGTACCTGTGTGTCTTCTATTTTTTTAATGTTTTAGTAACTAGTTCTTTATTATAAAAGTGATATATTTATTATAAAAGTAGTGAATCCTTGTTCAGATTAGAACAAGGGGAAGTCCCCTTCCTATTCTCTATCCCTTAGGACCGTTCACTATAGATAATTGCTACTAACAGTTTTTCATGTATCCTAGAAATTTTTTATGGACAGCATTGTAACTAAATTCTAAGCATCTAGAGTAAATTTTGATTACATGTTATTTGTTTTAAGGTAGAGTGCTAGACTTTGGAGAAGTATAAGACAGTAGAAATATGTCTAGACTCATCAGTTCTACCTTTTAAGCATTAGTATACTAGTATTTGCTTACTCCAAAGACCTTTGTTTTTAGACAGAAAATCATTTTGGATTCATCTTTTTATTTGCCATTCCATTCAGGCAGCTACCGATGCTAAAATGAAAGCCATAACTAAACTTTCCCTTCTCCAGAGTTCGAAATTTGAGCAACCCAGCCAAGAAGTTCAAGATTGAGGCCAATGCTGGGCAACTGTACCTGACAGGGGTGGTGGTACTGCACAAGGATGTCAACGTGGTAGTAGTGGAAGGGGGTGAGTCTGAAAAAATTGAGGGAGATTGTCCCCAGGCAACCCTGTGCCTTGAAGTGATTAGCATGGTGGGAGAAAGGAGAAAAAGATACTATTTTAGAACCATACCTGGGTATAATATCCTGGGCCTCTGCTTTGTGTTAATTGGAGTAAAAGGCCCTAAGATATGATTCCTGGGATTGCTTCAGCTACCATATTAATGTCAGCATTGAATGAGCTCAGAGGTTATTTTCTACCCCACCATCTTCCACAATTTTGGCAAAACTCTTCTTTTCTGTTTCCAGGCCCAAAGTCCCAGAAGAAATTTAAGCGTCTTATGCTGCATCGGATAAAGTGGGATGAACAGACATCTAACACAAAGGGAGATGGTGAATGGGGGTTAGAGGGGATTAAGTGGGAGTTGGGGTGGTATTGTGTCCACTCATCAATTCCCCTCCTGACGTTCTTGCTAACACTGGATAATGTTCAGGAATTTTAGAAAGACCCATTAGGACTATGAATATGCTAGACATTCATACATGGTCATGTGTGCATTGTCTATTTTATCCTTTATTTTAAATCCTCACTTGAGGATGTTTTTATTGATTTTAGAGAGAGGGAGAACCATCCATTGGTTGTTCCTGTTTGGGATTGAACCACCATTTAGGCATGTGCCCTGACCAGGAATCAAACCCACAACCTTTTGGTGTGTGGGACCATGCTCAACTGACTGAGCCACATGGCCAGGGCTGTTTTTTAATTTTTTTTTTTTTAAGGGGTGGAGGGAGAGAGAGAGAAAAAAACATCAATTTGTTGTTCCATTTATTTATGCATTCATTGGTTGATTCTTGTATGTGCCCTGACTGGGGATCAAACCTGTAACCTTGAATGATGCTCTAACCTACTAAGCTACCCAGCCAGGACCTTGTCTGTGTTGTTTGTGTGTGTGTGTTTAATTTGAGAGAGAAACATTGATGTGAAAGAGAAACGATCAGTTGCCTCCCTACGTGTCCTGACCAGGAATCGAACCTGAAACCTTTTGGTATATGGGACAATGCTCCAACCAACTGAGCCACCCAGCCAGGGCTGTATTATTTTTTGATAAAAAAATTTTTAAGGGGTTGAAGGCAAAAAAAAAAAAAAAAGATTTTCAGATCAAAAAAGCTTCCTGCTTTGTTCAAGAAAATGTACTTTTCATTCTTTTCCCAACTTATCTTATCAAATATGTATATTTGAAATCCTCTTGGCCACCATTCTTCCATCAGTATTCATTATTTTCTTTGAAAACTTTGGTTGGCATTTAACATACAGAGAGCCTTATTTTTTTTACTTTATTTTACCTAACATTTTGGTCTTAAAGTATTTTTTAAACTTACAAAGTTTATTTTTTTAAAAAATATATTTTTATTGGTTTCAGAGAGGGAGTGGGAGAGAGAAACATCAATGATGAGAGAGAATCATGGGTCTGCTGCCTCCTGCACGTCCCCTACTGGGGGCCAAGCCTGCAACCTGGGCATGTGCCCTGACAGGGAATTGAACCGTGACCTCCTGGTTCATAGGTCGATGCTCAACCACTGAGCCATGGTGGTGGGGCACAAAGTATATTTTTTACTATAATTGACCTATATTTTGTTTCATAAGTGTTCCTATTTTTGTTTGATATATCTGCCCTCCTCCATTAGACTAAAACCTCCTTGAGAATGGACTCTTATGTTGGCATATGAAGCCTGGCTCTCAAAGTGCTCATGACAAGTTTTTATTTTTAATTGTTCGTTTTATTTATCTACTTATTCCCAGTATCTGGCACAACTCTTGACACATAGTAGGTGCTCAATAAATGTTTGTTGAATTAACTAATTTTCCTGCCTATTTAAAGCTTTCAGCCAGAACCGGTTTGGCTCAGTGGATAGAGCGTCGGCCTGCGGACTCAAGGGTCCCGGGTTCGATTCCTGTCGGGGGCATGTACCTTGGTTGGGGGCACATCCCCAGTGGGGGCGTGCAGGAGGCAGCTGATCGATGTTTCTCTCTCATTGATGTTTCTGGCTCTCTATCCCTCTCCCTTCCTCTCTGTGGAAAATCAATAAAATATATATATATAAAAAAAAAGCTTTCAGTCTAATTTGGGGTAAAGAGAAACAGAAGACATTTGATCCCAACTCATGGTAAAGGGTGACAATATTTAAAATAATTTGGGTAGATTTGAACATTGTTTGTTTAGAACCTAAATTTTGGTCTCTAGTCTATATCTAGAGCAAGACTTAGCTATATTGTCTTTTCCAGATGATGAGGAATCTGATGAGGAAGCTGTGAAGAAAACCAACAAATGTGTACTAGTCTGGGAGGTAGGTGATTCTTTTTTTTATTTAATATATTTTATTAATTTTTTTTACAGAGGGGAAGGGAGAGGGATAGAGAGTTAGAAACATCGATGAGAGAGAAACATCTATCAGCTGCCTCCTGCACACTCCCTACTGGGGATGTGCCGGCAACCAAGGTACATGCCCTTGACCGGAATCGAACCTGGGACCCTTGAGTCCGCAGGCTGACGCTCTATTCACTGAGCCAAACCGGTTAGGGCAAGGTGATTATTAAACACTGAAGCAGAACTTTAATTCTTGATTGTTTGTACTATTCAAATGGAGTGATGGAATGGTAAAATTAAGTAATGACTAATCCCTTAAGTAATTTGTGTTTCTTGATTTTTGGGGGGAGGGGGGAGGGAATTTATTGTTAAATGTTTGGTAGCAAATTCTAACTCATTATATTTTAGTTAAATTGAAGATCATGTTAGTATCTGCCATCTGGAAAAGAGTATGGAAAACCAGTGGCAAGATCACAAATTCTCAGTTGAGCTATTTCATGGTCACAGATGAGGCCTGTAAAGAGGGAAGGTAATTGTTGGGTTTTCCTTTGGACGGACACAGTAAAAGAAACACTGAACTTAATATAAAGCTGGGGAGTCTGGGCAGTACTACTTATTAGCTGTGCAACTGGGTGAGGCATGTTTAACATCCAATACTATTTTATGTAAATGTAATTTTTCCCTCCCTATTGTCAGGTATTTTGTTGTTTGTTTGAGAACCTAATTAGATTATTTATGTAATTGTACTTTGTTCATTGTAACTAAATCACTCTTCAAATAGAACTTTTTTATGATTATACAGTTTTTTCATTCCTGAAATCTTAGTGAAGCAGTATTAGTTCTGAAGAATGAATGAATGAATATGCTTATTCAGACCAATTTGTGAAGTAAGCATTGTTCTCCTGTTTTGAAGCATAAAATATCCTATTTCTCTAGGAAACATTAAAAGTTTTTTTTTTCTCAGTAGCTATCTGTGTCCTGATATAGTACAATAATCCTTTTATTCCCACTCCAAAATAGACTTTATACATTGTAAATATTTTTACCTTTGTGATTATTGTTTTCATTTTGTTCTTCTGTATTGAGTTCATGTGTACCTTCTATTTTTTATTTTTATTTTTTAATATATTTTTATTGATTTCAAAGAAGAAGGGAGAGGGAGAGAAAGATAGAAACATCAGTGATGAGAGAGAATCATCAATTGGCTGCCTCCTGCAAGCCCCACAATGGGGATCAAGCCCGCAACCTGGCATGTGCCCTTGACTGGAATCGATTTTGGGACCCTTCAGTCCTCAGGCCAACACTATATCTACTGAGCCAAACCAGCTAGGGCAATTTTTTAAATGTGCTCATGTATAGTAACTAGTTCTGTATTATAAAAGTAATGTTCTACAAAAGCAGTGAATGCTTATTAAAATAAATTCTAGCCCTAACGGGTTTGGCTCAGTGGATAGAGCGTCGGCCTGCGGGTTGAAGGGTCCCAGGTTCGATTCCGGTCAAGGGCATGTACCTTGGTTGCAGGCACATTCCCTGTAGGGGGTGTGCAGGAGGCAGCTGATCGATGTTTCTCTCTCATCAATGTTTCTAACTGTCTATCCCTCTCCCTTCCTATCCCTCTCCCTTCCTCTCTGTAAAAAATCAATAAAATATATTTTAAAAAAATAAAAATAAAATAAATTCTAACAAAGAAAAGCACTTACTGAAATAGTTCCCTTTTGATTCCCTGATTCTTTAAGACCACTCTTTTATTGGTAATTGCTACTAATTGTTTTTCATGTATCCTTCGTTTTTGTTTTTGTCTCATAAGTCCCCACCTGCATATTTAATATCCCGCCTTTTCATCTCTTCCATTTATCTGAGTGTCCTCAGAAATTGTGTCTCAGGTTCAAAAACAAGCCAAGTTCTGCTCTAGACTCCTTATTGGAGTCTTATCCCTGGAAGTCTCTTGAGGTAGCACTTTCTGACTTGTTGCTACTGGTGCCTTTTGTGAGAATGCGCTTCCACCCAGTGTCTTTTTCTATTGCAGTTCTCTGGAGGTCGTCCCCCTGGCTCCCTTTTCCCTCTCCCCCTTGTCCCTCTATTCTTCGTCACTGGGCCCCAAAGCCTCCTTCTTGTACACAGGGTCTCACTAAGTCTTGTGAAAAGAGTCCTTTTGGCCTCTGGTTCCCTAACACCTTTGTCCTAAAAAGACCAAATTTAGTCTTTGAGGCCTGGTGGGAGACAAGTTCATCCCATCTCACCATCCATAGTCCTTCCAGACTTGCTCTTCCACCCAAGCACCAGAGCACAGAACTCCTCTTTTTCCACTCAGTCAAAAAAGACCAACAAACCCGTATGCATAAATTCATGAAAACTCATGCAACATCCAAGGAGGTGGAGATTAGAATTTCTTTTTACCATCAAATCATATTCAGCTAGGCACATTGCTACACAAGTGCTTAGGTTTTATGAAAGAATATCTGATTTAAACTAGAAATTGCAGTGTCGTTATTACAAATTTTGTCTCTTTCTCAGGGTACAGCCAAAGACCGGAGCTTTGGGGACATGAAGTTCAAACAGTGCCCTACAGAGAACATGGCTCGGGAGCATTTCAAAAAGCATGGGGCTGAACACTACTGGGACCTTGCGCTAAGTGAATCGGTGTTGGAGTCTACTGACTGAGACTACTGCCAGCCCTTGCCTCCACCCTCTTGCCTATGTCTCTTTAGTCCTCTCCCTTATGCTACTTCCCAACCCAGCCCACTTGTGTGTGTGATCTCAGAACGGTGCCAAGCTGACATTGGGACAAAGGGAGAACACATTGCTCTCTTCCCCTGTCGGCCTGGTGCTGCCCTTTACTCCCCTTATGTGTATATGATTAAAGAGTTATTTTTAAAATTTGTATGATATTTTTCATACACTCATAGGTATTGGAGTTTGGGTCTTCAGGTGATCTTTTCTCCAGACTCCTAGCAATTGCTGTGGAAAAAGAAAATTTTGCCCTTGAAGCTTATGTATATATGAATGAATGAAAGGATGAATGGGTATATATTTTTGAGGTCTAATGGAAATTTTCTGGCCTCATCTTGGAGCAAGAGTGCTAAAACGGTTTTCCTGGAGCAGAGTGAAGCAAAAAGAGGTGTTAAGTAGGTGAGGGGGAAACAAATGAATGTCCATCTCTCAGCCTTCAATAGAGTCAGGAGGTAGACAGATTACTTCTGGTCTTGGCTAAGTAGTCATTTAAAAAAATATTTTATTTTAGCCCTAGCCGGTTTGGCTCAGTGATAGAGCATCAGCCTGCAGACTAAAGGGTCCCGGATTTGATTCCGGTCAAGGGCACATGCCTGGGTTGCGGGCTCGATCCCCAGTGTGGGGTGTGCGGGAGGCAGCTGATCAGTGATTCTCTCTCATCATTGATGTTTCTATCTCTGCCTCTCTGAAATGAATAAAATATATATATACATATATATATATTAAAAGTCTTTGTTCAAAATTTTTTTTATTTTAAAATGTTTTTATTGATTTTTAGAGAAAGAGGAAAGGAAAGGAAGAGAGAAAGAAACATTGATCGGTTGCCTCGTATGCACCCTAACCAGGGATTGAACCCACAACCTGGACATGTTCCCTGACCAGGAATCAAACTGGTGACCTTTCAGTGCATGGTACGACACTCAACCAACTGAGCCACACTGGCCAGGGCTAACTATTTTTAGCAGGAAATGAAGTGGATGCAGAGGGAACATTGAAGGAGGATATTATGGGTCAATTTGTAAAGTGGAATGGGAATTTAGCGTTATTTCCTCTTTTTACTGATTTTAAAAAATCCACAATCCTTTTCCCACTGATAGGTCTTCAGAGGCAATAATGCATAGAGCCATCATCTATGATAACAATGCCTTCTGAATTTCTTCCTGAAGGACCAACCTTTTAATGATGGGATCCATGTTTTTAAACTTTCAATACTCAGTCAGTTTCTCAGGAATCATCTCTAGAAGCTCCTCAATGTCATGCTCATCTACACCCAGGTTAAAGTTGTTTACTATTTCAACCATAGCCTTGTTGATTTTTGTTTTGTTTTTTTAATCCTCACCTGAGGATATTTTTTCCATTGATTTTTAGAGAGAGTGGGAGAGAGAGGAAAAGACAGAAATATCGATGTGATAGAAACACATCTATTGGTTGCCTCCTGCACGAGGCCCGACCAGGGCCCGGGCCAGGGAGGAGCCTGCAACCAAGGTACGTGTACTTGACCAGAATCGAATCCAGGACCCTTTGGTCTGCATGCTGATGCTCTGTTCCCTGAACCAAACGGGCCAGGGCACCTCGATGATTTTTATAACCTCCTTATCCTTGGGAAACACTTTCACATCATAGATGAACTTCTTTAGTGTCTTCTTAAAGGATGCTGTTCATACACTCCTTTGTTACCTCACCCCAAGCCCAAGCCAAGTCCTTGATGCAGTCATAGATGTAATTCTTCCCGAATTGCATTAGTGTCTTCTCAGTGTCTTCCTCAGTTGCAGCAATAGCCTGGGAAAAGGTCCTCTTCAGGTAGTAGCCCTTAAAAGCTATTGTAACTCCTTGATTCATTGGTTGGATCAAAGAGATAGTGTTTGGAGGGAGAAACACCATGTTGCTATTGAGATGAAGATCACCAATAAAAAGAGGATGTCTGGGAGCACTATCAACAGTAAGCAAAATCTTGAAAGGTATATTCTCCAAATAGTATTTCTCTATTTTTCTGGTATAGCAATTCAGGAAGAGCTGGTCATCCATGACTTGTTACTGCTTCTGTAGTACACTGGCACTGTATGCTTTTTGATATGCTTGAAGGCCATGGTGGTCTCACTTTGCCAGATCAAAGGGAAAAATATACTTGGGTGAGGTTTAACAACAAAAACTAAATAGGTAGGTGGTGTGGAGAGCTACCATATGACCCGGCAATCAGGGGTATCTACCCAAAACGTTTGAAAACATTTATTCATGAACATATATGTACCTCTATGTTTATTGCAGTGTTATTCATAGTGACTAAGACGTGGTTAAAGCCTTGTCCTAATAACGCCAAGGTTGTGGGTTCAATTTCTGGTCAGAGATATTTTTCTCCACTACAGTTCTGTCTAGAACCTCACTTCCTGGGCAACCTCATCCATCTCATCGTTTTAAAGATCCATCTATATACTGAAAATTTTTAAATTTATATTTTCTACCTAGACCTCTCATGAATTTCATACTTACATATTTAATGCCATTTATGTGTCTGATAGCTCAAACTCAAGATATCCGTACCTGAAATCCTGATTCCTACTCATTTTTCACATGACTGCTCCTTTCCCTCTTTCCTCCCCTAGTTCATCTGAGAAAATGGCCATTTCATTCTTCTAGTTCATACATATTTCCTCTAAGTTCATTCAGTTCTTTGGTTGTCTGGGTCCTTTAGCTGCCCTTCAACTTAGGGTCTTCCTGAGCTGCGTAGAAAGACCTATCACCTTCTGGGACCAGGAAGGTAACAGAGGTGGTGGTCCTTGTCCCAACATACACACCCCACCCTTTGGGGCTTAAATGTTCTAAGACTTCTAGGGGTACAAACCTGTATCTTCTAAGGGTACAAACCTGTATCTTCAAGATTTATAGCTCATTATTCTCCCCTTGACTAGCATGAACTTTAAACTCATTTGCAGTGTTCTTAGATTCCAGCATTTCCCCTGGAAACTCTTCTGTTTCTGTTTCTCTCCAGTGGGCCTATGACTGCCCCCCAGTTTCCCCTCCAGGGCCTGGGGCTTCTCCTCCACCCTTTCCTTGTCTGGATTATTCCAACAGCCTCCTTAACTAAGTGTTTCTGAAGTCTTGTTTTTTTTAATCTTCACCCAAGGAGGGCAGATATTTTTTTCCATTGATTTTTAGAGAGAGGAAGGGAGGGTTAAGGTGGAATGGAAAGAGAGAAAGAAACATCAGTGTGAGAGAGATACATTGATTGGTTGCCTCACCCATTTGCCCCCACTGAGGGCAGGGATCAGGGATCGAACCTGCAACCTAGGCACTTGCCCTTGACCTGGGATTGAACCCATGAGCCTCTGGTGCACAGGGAGACACTCTAACCATTGAGCCATGCCAACCAGGGCTCTGAAGTCTATTTTCTTTTTTTTCTTCTGAAGTGTATTTTCAACAGCAACCAATGTGATCTTTATTTTTTTTTATTTTATTTTTTTTTTTTGGAGAGTGGGAGGGGGAGAGACAGAGAAACATCCATGTGAGAGAGACACATCAATTGATTGCCTCCTTCACTTGTTCCATCCAGGGCCCAGGCCAGGGAGGAGCTTGCAACTGAGGTACATGCCCTTGACTGGAATCGAACCCAGGACCCTTCAGTCACAGGCCGCTCTATCCACTGAGCCCAACCGGCTAGGGCCCAATGTGATCTTTTAAAAATATTTCCCATGTAATTTTTCTGCTTAAAACTCTGCTTAGAGGGGTTCCCATCTCAGAGTTAAAAGCCAAAGCCCTTATAGTGACCACTTAGACCTCTACCACTTATCCGCTCTCCTCTTCTAGCCACACTGGCCTCCTTGTTCTTTCTCTAATATGTCAAGACATTCCCATTTTAGGGCCTCTGCACTTGCTGTTTTTTACAGAGAGGAAGGGAGAGGGATAGAGAGTTAGAAACATCAATGAGAGAGAAACATTGGTCAGCTGCCTCCTGCACACCCCCCACTGGGGATGTGCCCGCAACCAAGGTACATGCCCTTGGCCAGAATCGAACCTGGGACCCTTGAGTTCGCAGGCTGATGCTCTATCCACTGAGCCAAACCGGTCAAGGCTGCACTTGCTGTTCTTTCTGCCCTTCCCCCATATCTGCTTTATTATCTTGTTATCAACATTCAGATTGACAAGGAGAAAATTATGAGATAACCTAAATTAAACTACAGCAGGCCAGAGGGTGGAAGGAAGAGACAATTAGAGGTTAAGCAGTTAACATCTGTAGTGCAAAACTAACAAAAGACTGCTTGTACTCAGTGTACTTGGGACTTCTGGGTGACTATTTCCAAATTATCTAAAAAGAGAATAGCTAGTTTGACCAATTTCTTACCTCCCCCATCCCCATTTTGAACCCCAGGAGTCTCTGCTTCTTGTTTACACATGAGTTTTACAGACTCTTGTGGACTCCGCTGCTGCTATCCCAGCTTCACCTTCTCCCATCCCCTTTGTCTATAGCTAACGTAAATTATTTAAGAAGGATTTGTTTTGTTTTTTTGTTTTTTAAATTTCTTTATTGGTTAAGGTATTACAAATGTGTCCTCATCCCCCCATTAGCCCCCAACCTCCCCCCCCCCCCACCCGTGTTCTCATCCCGCCGTTGTCCATGTCCATTGGTCTAGGTTATATG
>NW_005871199.1:1424383-1450609 GCF_000147115.1 Myotis lucifugus
CTTACCCCCACCCTCCCCTACTTTCCCTCTGGGGATTGATAGTCTGATCACTGTTTCTCTGTCTTTGGATCTGTCCCTGTTCATCAGTCTATGTAGTTCTCTATATTCCACAAATGAGTGAGATCATGTGGTATTTATCTTTCTCTGACTGGCTAATTTCACTTAGCATAATGCTCTCCAGTTCCATCCATGCTGTTGCAAATGGCAAGAGTTCCTTCTTTTTTTACCACAGCGTAGTATTCCATTGTGTAGATGTACCACAGTTTTTTAATCCACTCATCTGCTGATGGGCACTTAGGCTGTTTCCAAATCTTAGCAGCACAATTCATCATAGCTAAGATTTGGAAACAGCCTAAGTGCCCATCAGCAGAGGGGGTTAAGAAAAATTTTTTATCTTACTCCCCCCTACTTCATGGACTGAAAAAAGCTTGCCGACCTGGCCAGTGTGGATCAGTTGGGTGGAGTGTCATCCCATACACTGAAAAGTTTTGGATTTGATTCCTGGCAGGGTACATACCTAGGTTGCAGGTTTGATGCCTGGTCGGGTGCATATGGGAAGGCAACTGGCTGATGTTTCTCTCACATTGATGTTTCTCTCTTTCTCCCTTCCTCTCTCTCTAAAATTAATAAGCATGTCTTCAGGTGAGGATTAAAAACAAAAATGCTTGCAAAACCCAAGGACATTGGACATGTTTTTCTTACCTAGCCATGTTGTTGGTGGTTAGGCTCACACCCCAAGAATCAGTCTTTTTTGTAGCAATGGGCTAATAAACCTTTTCTTTTAAAGACTGTGAAAGTTAAAATTTTTGTTTAACAAGAGCAAGTATCACTTCCTTCCTGGTTCACCAAACCACCATTCCTATGCCCATACAGGATCACCCATTCTATGCCCTCTGCCTCTCTTAACCTGCTTCATACTTCTTCATAGACTTCCTTACTACACCCTGATATATATTTGCTTACGGTATCCTGACACTGAGCTCCAGAGGGAAGGAATTTTTGTCTGTTTTGCTGTTACTCTCCAACATCTAGAATGGTTCATTCCACATGTTCAACAACTTTTTGTTGAATTAATGAATACTAGATATGAGCTTGACAAAATAGGTTTCCTGCATCAAGAAACACGAGTCTACTAGGGAGACATAAAATAATTAAAATATAATAATTGCATGTGTTCAGTGGGACACAGAAGCCTCCAAATCTGCTCAGAGGATTTACATGGCAGATGAGATAGAACAGTTAATCTAGGTGGTGCTAAGCAATATACTAGCTATCTAAGGCTCCTGTAAACTATAATGTATTATGCAATTGTGAGATTGTCTTAACTGGCCAAGGTGAGATATGTTAACCTTTACTTGTCTTGAAAATTTTACGGGGAGCCTGGCCCACGTGGCTCAATGGTTGAGCATAGATCTATGAACCAGAAGATCACGGCTCATTCCTGATGGGGAACATGCCCAGGTTGCCAACTCCATCCCAGTTGTGGGACGTGCAGGAGGTAGCCAATCCATGATTCACTTTCATCATTGATGTTTCTCTCTCTCTCCTCTCTGAAGTCAAATTTTTTTTTAAAAACCTCACCAGAGGGTGATTTTTCAGAGGGGAAGATAGAGGGAAAGACAGAACTATCATGTCAATTGGTTGCCTCCTGTGAGCACCCCAACCAGGACCCGGGTGGGGAACTGGTCTGCAATTGAGTTCCGTGCCTTGACCCCAAACAGGGGACCCTTTGCTCTGCAGGCCAACGCTCTATCCACGGAGCCAAACCGGCTAGGGCTGAAATCAATTTTATTAAAAATATATTTTATTGATTTTTTTATATTTTATTGATTTTTTACAGAGAGGAAGGGAGAGAGATAGAGAGTTAGAAACATCGATGAGAGAGAAACATCGATCAGCTGCCTCCTGCACACTCCCTACTGGGGATGTGCCCGCAACCAAGGTACATGCCCTTGACCAGAATCGAACCTGGGACCTTTCAGTCCACAGGCCGACGCTCTATCCACTGAGCCAAACCGGTTACGGCTCAATTTTTTTTTTTTTAAATTTTTACCGGGAAATTTTCATTTACTGCTTTATCTTCCTATAATTCATATAGTCAAATGGCTATGAATGGTATGGTCCCAGGGTAATGTAAAATATCGCTTGGGCTGGGAGTCTGCGCAGAGAACGGCTCGCTGGAGCTGGCGCATGCGCATCATCAAGGCACTGCAAGATGGCTGCCAGCCACTTTGTCGTGCGTCAGTTCCCTGAGGAGTTAGTGCCCGGCGGCTGCAGCCGCCAGAAAGTAACAGTGGCCGCTAAGTGGTGGGCGTTTCCGGCCCTGTTTTGTGAGCTGGGGAGCCTCGAGAGAGAGATCTCACTAGGGAGGAAAAGGCAGGGCGAGGCGAGGCGGGGCGGGGCAGCCCCCTCCCCCAACCTCTCAGTTTGACCAACTCCCTCCTCCTCCCTCTCCCCTCCCCGTTTTTCCTCCCAGCCCGCTACACGCCGAGGTGTTGCGCACGCGCAGAAATCATAGACGCGCCTCCGCGGCCCTACGGACCTGCGGCTCCTGCGCGCGCTTCTCGTGCTTCTCCCTTGATTGGTCAGCTGGCCCCGCCATCACGGCCTCTCTGCTTTCTAGGTTGAGAAGGAAGAGAGGGGCGGGACCACGCGGCGCGTGCGCGATACTGTTGCTGTCCCCTGGCTATTGCGTTGCAAAAAAAATCCTGACTAGCCATCCTTGGGCCTTTTCTGTACTAGAGGATCTAAAGGAGAAAGATTTCTGCTACCGAAGGGGCAGTCGGGTAGTATTACGTTTCAGATATTAACGCCCGCCCTGATAGAAACGTGGGGATAGGAGTGGGGAAGGGCCTCCGCGTAGAGAGCCGGAGTAGAAAACCATTGATTTGGGGGGCCAGGCGTTTGGAAAGGCTTTGCAAGGACCTGTCTTCCGCGTACTTCTTCCTTGGTTACTGACTGGTTTAAACACAACCCCTTGAGCAATTCTGATAAACCTTCGCGACCCACAGCCCCTCCTTGAAGCGTGTAGGAGCCGCCAGCGTGCCCGGCAGCTGGTCCGCCCGTCCTGCCGCCAGAAGAGCCCAGCGCGTGCACCATCCCCTCCCCCTGGCCTCCCTCCCCACCTCCGGCCTCCACGCACTCGCAGTGATTGTTTTGCTCGCTCCCGCCGCCGCCGCCGCCGCCGCCGCCAGAGGAGCAGCAGCGCTTGTGCAAACCGGGAAGATGGCGGCCGGCGGCGGCGGAGGCAGCAGTAAGGCCTCCTCCTCGTCGGCCTCTTCGGCAGGGGCTCTGGAGTCCTCGTTGGATCGAAAGTTCCAGTCGGTAACCAACACCATGGAATCTATTCAAGGCCTGTCGTCTTGGTGTATAGAGAACAAGAAACACCACACTACTATCGTCTACCATTGGATGAAGTGGCTCCGGAGATGTGAGTGTTGGGGGTGCCTGGGGCCGGGAAGACTGGGGACATGAAGGAAATAATTGCGTGACTCGCGTGGGGTTTTCCCGTGGAGCCGCTGCATGTGGTGGGGGCTGTTCATGTCTAAAGCTTTGACCTGAGTGTTCCCCAACCCAGACTCCATTCCTAGCCAGGGTTTTCCTAAATTGCAGGAGGCTTCGCATTTCTCGGATATTTTAGCCACTGACCTGGTGTGACCTTGGGCCGTTGGCCCCAGATCTAGAGGGATTTATGCACGATGTCGTTTCAGAGCCCGGTGCGCTTTTGTGGACTTTGCTGAAGCTCCACGGAAATTGTCGCGTCCGTTTGTCTCTTAGGAGAGGCCTTGACGTGTTAATGATTTCTGGTTTTCCTGAAGATGGACGGGCTCTGGTTTAAGCGGTAGTAAACCCACCCATTTCGCTGGGATATGTTGGGTCTCTCTGTTTGTAACCGATCTAAACTGGTGATGTGTAATAAGAAGGGCCTTACCTGGATGAATGTTAAGGAACATGAGTTCCACTTAGAGCTGAAGCGACTTGACCTGGGAGGTTTCCCCGTGTTTGCTGCAGGGCTTTTCGATACTGGTCGGAAACAACTGTCGTCAGTATTATCAATGCTTTAAAATCACTTGCAAAAAAAAATTTTTTTTAAGGAATTGAGTTTGGTTTCATGTGTAATAATCAAAACGGGAAATCAGGAAATGCGCTTTCTTTTGGGGGTGCTGTTTGAGTATGTAGTACCTTCACCACTCCCCTGGTTATGACTTTTTTGTCTTCATTGGGGAGTTTTTCCACTTTGCTGCTTTACTACTGAAAAGAGGTCTGGTAAACTGTCAGGAAGCGTGGATCGTTTGCAGAAGGTGTCACATCTTTTAGAAGGAAGTGTGGAGAAGTCACTGTTGCTTCCTGCTAAGAAGAGATGGTTAATCCCAAGTCCATCTATGCTTGAATTTTAGACCTTTGTTGCTTCCTGTCCATAGCTGGTCACCAGTGATACCCACCGTTCAGTTATTCTTATTCCACTGCAGCCATTGCTTATGTAGTGTTTTGGTTTGTGTTTAGGGAGCAGATGGATGCAAAATCATAGGCCCAGGCTTAAAATCATTTGTATATATGAAGTTATTGTTGGGAGAGATGTTTTGTGGCTCTTTAAATAATATATGCTGAAAGGGTTGTAGAACCAAGACGGGGATTACCTATATTTACCAATAGCAGATCGAAGTTACTTTCTATACTTATCAAAAGCAGATTGAAGTTTCTTTCGAAGAGGTCAAATTAGAACATACAAAATCAAATATATGTTATCAGAGACCCTCTCGTTAAATATCTGCCATGTGCCTCGCCCTCATCATTTATAGTATATCTATCTCAATACACCTTAAAACAACCCTAAGAAGTAGATTTTTTAATCACTGATTTACAGATGGGGACACTAAGGCTCAGAAGTGTTAATTAAGTTGCTTAAGTTTACACAATAAAATGGTGGAGTTGGGATTGACTCTACCATATCAGTTGGCAGTGACCACATTTAACTTTGTAAAATGTTTTCAAGATTATTTTTTAATGTACTTGGTATACCAGTGGTAGCAAGCAGTGCTCATGTGAGTGGAGGACTTTTCTTAAACATATTCTTTGTGTTTTAAAACATTTTTACTAAATTATGAAAGTACTTAGCATTTTCTGTCTTTGGGCTCTGGTGCTTTAACTGTATGGTTACATCATTTGCAAGAATAAATTGGTTTTCATCCCTGCCTTGTGGGATTACAAATGACAATTACTGTATTTTTTCTAGGCAGCCATACTAGAGCCAGAATTTTTCTGCCTCTGCTATTGATATTGTGTCAATATCAATATTGTTAATATCTTAAGAAGGGAAAAAAATGATTGCTCTAGGACGGGTGGGGAATGTCTGGCCCATGGGCCCTATAAGGCCCTGGGAATCATTTGGTCTGGCCCTGCCAAGGCATTGGGGGTGAGTTAATTAAATGTTTTACCAAATATAGCAGGCTAATTTTTAAGTTGATAATTTTGTATGGCCCGCAAATGATGTTATAAATATCCAAATGGCCCTTGGTGGGGAAAAAGGTACCCCACCCCTGCTCTAGGAAGACTACATTTGAAGTGCATAATATGTAGTTTATTTAGTTAAACGCTTTTGGCTTTGTAAAAACCTGATTTTTGTTCCCTTGGCCTAGTGGAATGTAAGTAACTTTCTAAATAGTTAAGGGTAATTTGTAGTAGTTTTGTATTTACAGTTGACCTTTGAACAACTCACGGGTTAGGGATGCCAACCCCTGAACAGTCAGAAATCTGTGTATAACTTTTGACTCTTCCAAAACTTAATTGTTGACTGGAAGCCTTACTAATTAATTACATAAAGAGTCCATTACACATATTTTGTGTTATATGTATTACATACTGTATTCTTACATGAAAAATGAGGCTCAGTGCATAAGCTACTTTCATTGTGCCTTTCACCACTCTTCTGTCTCCCCTTAAACTCTTGTAAGAAGAGACAATAAATAAGTAAAATATTAAATATATTAGGAGGTGAGAATATTAGCAGTGTTGTAGAGAATATAAAATATAAAGCAAGGAAGGGGGATACAGAGTGTTATGGGAGTTTGCAGTTTTAAATTGGATGGTAAGGGAAGGCCTCACTGAGAAGAGATATTTGAGCAAGGAGGTAAGGTATTAAATAATATAGATAGGAGGGTGTGAGATAGAGTGTTCCAAGACAAAGAGGACAGAAAAATACAAAGATCTTGAGGTTAGAGTGTGCCTGCTAAGCTTAAGGAGCAGCAAGAGAGCTTTTGTGGCTGGAAAGGAGTAGTTAAAATGAGGATTAACAGATGAACTCAGAAATTATGGTGAGTGATGGCAAACGGAGAGGCAGAGCACAAAGAACTTTGTAGATATTTTAAGGAGGTTTGGCTTTTATTCTGAATGAAATGGGGAGCCATTTGAGCAGAGGAGTGATGTGAACTGATTTGTGTTTTTAAAAAGGTCATTGGTTGCTGCAGAAACACGTATATCAATTAGGTGGCTATAATAGTAATCCTGGGGTCAGATGGTTTAGATCAAGTTGTGGCCAGTTGAATTGATATGAAGTAATTTAATTCTAGATCTCTTCTTTTTTTAACATATTTTTTTATTGATTTCAGAGAGGAAGGGAGAAGGGGAGAGAGAGAGAAACATCAATGATGAGAGAGAATCATTGATCGGCTGCCTCCTGCACACCCCATACTGAGCATCAAGCCCGTGAGCCTGCAACCCAGGGCATATGTCCGGGAATCGAACAGTGACCTCCTGGTTCATAGGTTGAATGGTCCACCATCTATCACCGAGCCATGCCAGCCAGGCTAATTCTAGATCTCTTTTGACAGTAGATCGTACTGGATTTCTAGATGGATTAAATATGGGGTAAGAGAGGAGAGTAATAATAAATGACTTTTTTTGCCTGAGTTGTGCAACGGTCACCACAGGACAGGGTGTTAGTTTAGTGTGTCTTTAGAGCCACCAGGCTGGAAGAGATCTACAGTCATGTGCCACTGAATGGGGATGCATTTTGAGAAATGCATTGTTAGGCGATTTTGTCATTGTTCGAACATCAGAGTGCACTTACACACACCTGGATTGTATATATAGCCTAATACACACCTAGACTACATGATAGAGCCCATTGCTCCTAGGTTACAAACCCGTACAGCATGGTACTGTACTGAATACTGTAGGCAACTGTAACACAGTGGGAAGTATTTGTGTATCTAAACATAGAAAAGGTACTAAAATACGGTATAAAATGGTTCACCTATATAGTGCACTTAGCATGAATGGAGCTTGTAGGATTGGAAGTTGCTCTGAGTGACTGTTGAGTGAATGTGTACACTACTGTACAGTAAGGCTACACTGAACACTGTACTCTCAGGCTACACTAAATTTATAAAACAACACAAGATTAAATCAAGCACAAGAGAATGATGCAATCAGGAGAGTGGCAAACACCAGATCTGTGAGTCTACTGCTGACATAACAAGGCCTAATGTTTTACAGCAAACTTTTTTTTAATAAGTAGAAAGAGTGCATTCTAATGAGAAAAAGTGTAGTATAGTAGTAAATACATACACAGTAACAAGGTTTTTTCTTACCATTTTTAAGTATTATGTACTATACATAATTATATGTGCTATACTTTTATACAACTGGCAATGCAAGAGGTTTGTTTATACCAGCATCACCACAAAACAGAAATGAGGAATATGTTGTGATGGATACATCACTAGGCGATGGGAAATTTTCAGCTCTATTATAATCTTGTGGGGCCACCTGTATGTGCAGGCTGCTGTTGACCGAAATGTTGTTATGTGGCCCATGACTGCACTAGGGATTAAGTGTGGATAGAGAAGTAAGTGTAATAAGATAGAATAATAAGAGTAGATAGACAAAAGGTTGAGAGAAGGCTCTGGGGCATTCTAGTATTTTAGATCCCTCTTTCTATTTATTTGATCTGATATGTTCTGGGCTTAGGTTCTTTTTGAGGTTCAAGGTAAACTTTGTCTCAAGTCCCCAAAGAACTAATACATCTATTTGATCTCTTGCATATTTCTACTCTTGGTTTAGGCTTCTTGGCAAATTATACCATAATTGGTCTTCTTCCTCCCCTTTGGATACCTAGGTCACATTTTCTTCATTCCATTGTCCTAGGTTCATAGAGATGCAAATAATATTTTCCATGTTTCCTGACAATGTTTAAAAACATGGAAGTACCTTAGTTATACCGTATAATTATTGCAATGGTATATACTAAATGAGCCTTTTTACCTGTATTGTGACATTTTTTTTATATATTTTATTAATTTTTTACAGAGAGGAAGGGCGAGAGATAGAGAGTTAGAAACATCAATCAGCTGCCTCCTGCACATCTCCCACTGGGGATGTGCCTGCAACCCAGGTACATGCCCTTGACCAGAATCGAACCTGGGACCTTTCAGTCCGCAGGCTGACGCTCTATCCACTGAGCCAAACCGGTTTCGGCTGTATTGTGACATTTTACAAGCCATTGTTATGTTCTTCATAGAGCTGCTTTGTCTGTCAAATGCAGAAGGGTGGTATTATATACATGGCTCTAAGTCAGTGGTTCTCAACCTTCCTAATGCCGCGACCCTTTAATACAGTTCCTCATGTTGTGGTGACCCCCAATTTCATTGTTACAAATTGAACATACTTAAAGCATAGTGATTAATCACAAAAACAATATGTAATTATATATGTGTTTTCCGATGGTCTTAGGCGACCCCTGTGAAAGGGTCGTTCAACCCCCAAAGGGGTCACGACCCACAGGTTGAGAACCGCTGCTCTAGGTGGATCTAAAATAACATATAGAACATAATTTTGCTATATAGCTCATAGTAAGCTAAATAAATTATGTAACAGATAAACATTCTATTCTCATAACTCAAAATGTGAAACAATATTGACAAGCTTCACATGGTCCTGTGGTATGGAAATCTTGAAAGGAAAATTTCATTGGCAGTAGAATAATATTAACATTAAAATTTGCTCAAACAGGTCACCCCAAAATTAAAGTTTTATCTGCAGAGAAGGGGTATGTATGTGTGTAATTTCTTAGGAAGTGAGGCTTACTAATTTTATTCAAGTCCAAAGAGGGTATGTGAGTTAGTTGTTTTAAAATTTCAACTATCTGATTATGTGAGGCCTTTTAATGTGTAGAAGGAGTTCAGAGACCCTAGTAAAATTGCTCAATAATTTAACACTATTGTACAAACCAGCTTGACTGAGTTTCTCATTTGTCAAAGAAACAAAAAGTAGTTGTTTTGTATAATTATAGAGTACCTGGAGAAATGCACATCTTGTAGAGAAAGTAGTAGAACCTAGTTCCTCCTTTTGGAAAAAGGCAAAAATTTCATCTGGGCTTTGGAACATAAAGTTTTTCTGGCTAAGATAAAGACAGTTTAAAAAATACCTCATTCTTTTTATTCTTTTCTTAGAGAGAAACATTGAAATAGAGGCTCTTTGATGAAAGAAATTAAATGTTTAGTTGCTGGGTTTAAATATTTTGGTTGTGGCCTTTATTTTTTCCCTCATCTCTCTTCCTCTCTCCACTTCACTCTTTAGTGAATAGTTTCACTTGCTTTCACTGTATGGTTCTTTGGTAACCACTAGAAGAGGGAGAGTGAGTGAGCGAGTTTCTTTTTTACCCTTTAGTAAAAGCTGCAGTGTTCGAGGGGGAAAGATCTTTTAATGTTAGGAGGTACAACATTCCACATTTTATTTCTAAAAGACCAGAACGGATACCGAGCTGTTTGATAGTTTAAAAACTATAGCATAAAGCAATATTTTAAAATGATGATCTCTTGTGTCCAGGAGACAGTCAGCATTACTTGAGTTATTGAAATGTATAGTGTCTTCCTGTGTCCAAAGACAGCATTCAGAAAATGAATTCAGGAATATTGAATGCTTGCTTATGTAAAACTCTGTATTGGATGCTGAAAATTATAAGAAACTGAACATTTAGTAACTAAGATAAGAATTGAACAAAAATAATTGGTCCTGGGAAGTATGATAGTATGCATTTTTATATGATGTAATACTTTAAAAGCGGTATCACTTTTTGGTTGCAGTGGAAGTATTCACTGAGTTTATTTACTAGATATCATACATATATTACCTCTAAACCTGACATTAGCTCTGTAAGATATGAGTTATCCCCACTTAAAAATTTTATAAGCTGGGGCTCAAGGAAGTTAATTGATTATTTTGAGGAAATTGTCAGAAAATTTATAGTGTAGGAAAGGGAAACTACCTGGTTTCAGAGTGGCTAAGCATAAGTTTAATTTTTTAAAAAATGTAGGCAGAAGGTGAGAGTGGGAGAAAAAAAAGAAATAATAGATTCAAAGCCTCTGTTGCTTGCAAATACTTTATTATTTAACAATATTCTTTATTAAATTTCTAGTCATTAATGTAGTTAACTTCACAAACATATCACTAATAGATTTAATAATAAATAGTTAACATTTACTGAGTTCTTATGTGATCTCATTTAATATACAATTCATGAGGTAAATTTTTATTACTTAATAAGTCTATTAGTGATATATATGTAAAATTACACTGGTGACAGGGAAAATAATGAAGAAATATTATAAATGGTAATAAGGGAAGTACTAAAGGCTTAGTGATGTAAGTTGCTCAAGGTACACAGCAAGTGAACAGTAATTTCAAATCTAAGCACTCTTTACTCCAGAGTCTACTACCATTGTGCTAGACTGCTTCCCGTTTCTTTCAAAGTTTATTGTTATTTTGTATTATTCCATACGTAGTGAGTGTGGTGTGTATAGTATAATGGTTCCCAAACAGCCTTATGCCTATTTTTTTCCAGCTTTATTGAGATGGAATTGACATCTCAGTAATCATGATACAACATGATTATTTGATATGCATATATATTGCAAAATGATTACCACAATAAGGTTATCACCTCATAAATTTATTTGTGTTAGAGAACGTTTAAAGATCTAGGAACTTTCAAGCATATAATACCGTATTTTAACTATAGTCGCCATATTGTACATTAGAGCCCCAGAACTAATTCATCTTATAACTGGAAGTTTGTATCCTTTGATCAGCATCTCCCCACTCCCTAGTCCCCGGCAACCACCATTATACTCTCTGTTTCTTTGAGTTTGTGTGCCTGTGTATTTCACTGATTTCAAAGAGGTTTTTAGTAAGTAGAATTAGATAGAACTTTTCAACCAGTTGTATGTTGGGAATGAAGTTAGAGGAAAATTTGAAAGATGGATTCTATGGGTTCTGTCTTGGGTGACAGAGAATTGGGGAGGAAGAGATAGATAATGAAAGCAGATTTGAACATATGGAGTTGGAGTGTTTAGAGGGCATCTGAGAAGAGTTGTTTAGTAGATAATTAGCCCTTTAGATAGTGTATATAATCCTCATATTGGCTAATATTTATGGACAGTTATGTACCTGATGCTATCCTAGGAACTTTACACGTGTTATGTCATGTAATCTTGACAATAACCTTTGAATAGGTAGGTATTATTATTATCCCATTGAGTAGATAAGGAAAGAAGTGTTTTGAAAAGGTCATGCAGTTGGAAATAGGGGCTGGGCTTTGAAACTAGGTCTGACTGACTTAAGAAATGGTCTTGCCCTGCTGCCATGGCTCAGTGTTGAGCATCGAACTATGAACCAGAAATAGTGTGAGAGTTGTCATATACCCTGTATCCAGTTTTTCTTGTTATTAACATCTTAAATTAATTAGTGTGGTGCATTTGTTACAACAAATGAACTAATATTAATGTGTACTTATTAACTAGAATTCATACTTTATTTGTGGATTTCCTTAGTTTTTTGCCTAGTCATCATGTCTCTTTTTTGACTAACAGTTTTGAGGAGTACTGGTCAGGTATTTTGTAGAATGTCCCTTAATATGGGTTTGTCTGATTCTTTTTTCTTCATGATTGGGTTATAGTTCCTGGGAAGAAGTAAAGTGCCATTTTTATTGCATCATATCAAGGGTAACTACCAGCATGACTTATCACCCATGATGCTAATGTTGATCGCTGGTTAAGGCAGTGTTTGTCAGGTTTCTTTTGTAAAGTTACTTCTCCCTCTCCCCCATCACACTGGACACTTTGGAAAGAGGTCACTGTGCATAGTACACACTTTAGAAGTGGGAAGTTATGTTCCTCCTCCTTGAGGGGGTAGTATCAATGTAAATTATTTAAATTCTTCTGTATGGAAGGTTATAAGCATATTTTTAAATGTTTTTATTCATTTTTAGATAGAAAGGGAGAGGAGAATACATCCTCAAAGAGCTCCTTTGCTTTTTTTAAAAAATATATTTTATTGATTTTTTACAGAGAGGAAGGGAGAGGGATAGAGAGTTAGAAAAATCAATCAGCTGCCTCCTGCGCACCCCCCACTGGGGAAGTGCCTGCAACCAAGGTACATGCCCTTGACCGGAATCGAACCTGGGACTCTTCAGTCCACAGGCTGATGCTCTAGCCACTGAGCCAAACTGGTCAGGGCGCTCCTTTACTTTTTTGGCATACACTAGTAATGCATTAAAAATATGCTTATGCCTGGCTGGTGTGGCTCAGTGGATTAAGTGTCATCCCATGAACCAAGAGGTCCTGGGTTCGATTCTGGTCAGGACACATGCCCTGGTTGCGGGCTTGATCCCCAGTAGGGAGCGTGCAGGAGACAGCCAATTGATCTCTCTCTATCATCGATGTTTCTATTTCTCTATCCCTCTTCCTTTCTCTATAAAATTAATAAAAATATTTTTAAAAAGAAGACTAAGCAGATGAAGTATTTATGCATTTACTTTGGTAGCTCACAGTGAGTCAGGGTCAGAGAAGATCTATTAGACTGTAGTTTCTAGATATGAGCTAATCAGTTTAAGAAAATAAAAAACTAAGGGTGCTGAAATAGGATTGTTTATATTGCCAGCTAAGGACATTAAATTTGTTATTATCATTTCATAAAGGTATTTTAATAGAAAAGTAGAAAGAAGATGATAAGGAAAAATCCCTTAGTATGGATACATTTTACTTTAGGAAAAATAAGCTGCTATGTCCTTATTTTTTTCATTTCTCTGCAAACCAGTAGAAATTTCATTAAAGGCCAAAACCAGAATTTGGGAACAACTGCCAAAGGCCATACTGCTTCTTGGAATTTTTTCTTTTTTTAAAATTATTGATTGATTGGTTGATTGATATTAGAGAGAGGAAGGCAGAGAGAAACATTGATTTGTTGTTCTGTTTATTTATGCATTAATTGGTCGATTCTTTATTGTATGTACCCTGACTGTATATGGAACCTGCAACCTTGGCATATTTAGACGACACTCTATCAACTGAGCTACCCGGCCAGGGCAAAATTTTTCTTTACTTACTAGATAGATTGAGAAAAAAGTCAAGGCATGGTATCCAACTGTGACAACTAATTGTGACGTTAAATAAGTTTTATAGAAACCAATTCTTCTAAATCTTTTGTAAATGTATAATTTTACAACTCCTGATCTCAGATATCCTTTGTTGTTATTGGTGGTGGCATTGATTTTGAAATGTCAACTGATACTTTGGTTAATATATTGTGGTTTTTTAAAAAGATATATTTTTATTGATTTCAGAGAGGAAGGGAGAGAGATAGAAATATTAATGATGAGAGAGAATCATTGATCAACTGCCGCCTGCACGCCCCCCTACTAGGGATGGAGCTCGCAACCCAGGCATGTGCCCTCACCGGGAATCAAACCGTGACCTCCTGGCTCATAGGTTGATGCTCAACCACTGAGCCACGCCGGCCAGGCAATATATTGTTTTCTTACAAGTTATCCTTTCTGCTCTTTGCAGCATCTCTCTTCCTATCTATTAGAGAAATATAAGGTGTGGAGAGGTAGATTATCATGATACACATTTAAGCATATAATTACCAAGGTAAATTTGTTAAAAGAATCAGTATGATGTGTTCTTAATACTCAATGGGATGTTTTGGGAATTAATTTGTTTGAATCAACCACACTAGTATTTCTCTTCATTGATGTACATAATAAATAGTTGTCTTGTGCCAATACTTACTGAAGATGAAAAGGAAAAATCTGCTGTTTTTTTGGCCTCAAGTTAGACCAGGGCAGACAGGCAGTCAACAAAATACATATTAGCAAGCTAGTTCATAGATAGTCAGCATTATTGAAGATAGAAAAGAAGTAAAACATTTTACAGTCCACCCAAGAAGAAGCTAATGTGTGAAACACTGCATGATCCTATATAATAAAAGCCCAATATGCTAAGTGTCCAACCGTTCGTTCAACTGTTTGACCAGTCACTATGACACGCACTGACCACCATGGGGTAGACACTCCAGCCGGTAGGTTAGCTTGCTGCTGGGGTCTAGCCAATTGGGACTGGGCGAGACGGGCTGGACATGCCCTGGAGCCCTCCCACTGTCCCTCCCCAGCCCTGATCATGCACCGGTGGGGTCCCTTGGCCTGGTCTGTGCCCTCTCACAATCTGGGACCCCTGGGGGGGGGGTGTTAGAGAGCCGGTTTTGGTCTGATCTCCGCAGGTCAGGCCGAGGGACCCCACTGGTGCACAAATCTGTGCACCGGGCCTCTAGTATTAAATATAAGAGCAGTATGAGTTCAGAGTAAAGAAAAATGGAAGTGGTTTCAAGAGTTTTCATTAAGGACTACGGATTTGACTTGGGTTTGTTTATTTTTTAAATTGATTTCAGAGAGGAAGGGAGAGGGCTTTGTATTATACATGAATAGAGTTTTGGTTATAATCAACTTTTTAAAAAAATATATTTTATTGATTTTTTTTTTTTTTTATAGAGAGGAAGGGAGAGGGATAGAGAGTTAGAAACATCGATGAGAGAGAAACATCAATCAGCTGCCTCCTGCACACTCCCTATTGGGGATGTGTCCGCAACCAAGGTACATGACCTTGACTGGAATCGAACCTGCTACTCTTCAATCCTCAGGCCGATGCTCTATCCACTGAGCCAAACCGGTTAGAGTGGTTATAATCAACTTTTAAAAATATTTTGTTAATTAAAGATATGTGCATAGTTATTCTGCATAGTTATTAGGTACTAGTGGCCTGGTACACGAAATTCGTGCACGGGGGGGGGGGGTGTCCCTCAGCCCGGCCTGCACCCTCTCCAATCTGGGACCCCTCGAAGGATGTCCTACTGCCAGTTTACAGGGATCAGGCCTAAACCGGGAGTCAGACATCCCTCTCGCAATCCATGACTGCTGGCTCCTAACCGCTCATCTGCCTGCCTACCTGATTGCCCCTAACCACTCTGCCTGCCAGCCTGCTTGTCCCCAACTGCCCCCCACTGCCGGCCTCGCCCCCAAATGCCCCCCTTCCAGCCTGATCACCCCCAACTGCTCCCCCCTGCTGGCCTGCTTGCTTCTACCTTCCCTCCCCACTGGCCTGCTCACCCCCAATTGCCCCCCTGCTGGCCTGCTCACTCCAAACTGCCCCCCCGCAGTCCTGATCACCCCCAACTGACCCCTGTTGATGGCCTGCTTACCCCTAACTGGCCCCCCTGCTGGTCTGCTCACCCCTAACTGTCCCCCCCCCCCCCTCTGGCCTGATCACCCACAGCTGCCCTCCCCTCTTGGCTAACCACCTCTACCTCGGCCCCGCCACCATGGCTTTGTCCAGAAGAATGTTCGGAAGGTCTCCTGGAAGGTCTCCCAGTCTAATTAGCATATTACCCTTTTATTAGTATAGAGGCCTGGTGCATGGGTGGGGGCTGGCTGGTTTGCCCTGAAGGGTGTCCCAGATCAGGGTGGGGGGGTTTCCCTTGGGGCGTGGGACGGTCTGGGCAAGGGGCCTGTGGTGGTTTGCAGGCCAGCCACACCCCCATGGGGTGAGGGTCCCCGCTGTGGGGGGGCATGGCCAGTCTGGGTCAGGGGCTGAGGGCTGTTTTCAGGCTGGCCACGCCCCCCGGTGACCCAGGCCCCCAGCCCCTCCTTGAGCGGAGGCCAGGGCGGGCTGGAAGCGTGGGTGGCCCCCAGTGACCTAGGCCCCCAGCCACTCCTCCATCACCGGGGGCAACCCAAGCCTCCTGCTTGCTCCAGCTCTGTGGCCTCTGCCATCTTTGTTGGGTTATTTTGCATACTCACCCTGATTGGCTGGTGGGCATAGTGGAGGGATGGTCATTTTGCATGTTTCCCTTTTATTAGTGTAGATAGATTTGATATTCCTCTTTTCACCAGCATTGTTATTAGTGAAATATGATGAAATTTGAAAGAGTAAATGTTACAAAAGAGCCATGATTGCTTAACACTTGGAGTGGGGGAAACGAATTAAGTCGGCTCGCGTGAATTGCGCGTACTCCGCGGGAGCCGTCTTTAACTCGGTTCATATAGATTTGCGGTGGAGTGCGGGAAACGTGTAAACTCGGGCCGATTGTAACTGCGTATTACCAAATATTTGTTTGTAATCCACCCTTTTGGTGGATGGAACAAAACCAAAAGACAGAGCCATCTTATATTTTGGCGGGAAATTCACAAGAGCCATGATTGCTTAAGACTGTAATATATAGACTTATTGAAGATAGAGTTGGTTAACATGGAATGGAAGTAAAAGATTCCTTTCCCTTCACATCTTGGATCATTGCTTGGTATTATTTAGTATAGTAAATATGTGCAAGGTGTTAGCAATATTGAGGAAGGGCAGTATAAAATGTAGCCATATATAAGGGTATTTTCTTTTTAATTTTTAATGTATTAATTTGAATAAGTAAGTACCCAAGTCAAATTCTAAAAGGTGTACAAGTATAAAAATAAACTCTTCTGCCCTAGCTGGTTTGGCCCAGTGGATAGAGTGTCAGCCTGTGGACTGAAGGGTCCCGGGTACGATTACGGTCAAAGACACATGCCCCGGTTGCGGACTCGATCCCCAGTAGGGGTTATGCAGGAGGCAGCCAGTCGATAATTCTCTCTCATCATTGATGTTTCTATCTCTCTCTCCCTCTCCCTGCCTCTCTGAAATCAATAAAAGTATATTTAAAAAAAATAAACTCTTCAATCATGACTGTCCCTGTCTCTCATGATCCTTTGGTTTCCTTCTGTAGCAGTTTCTTTTATTCCTTCCCAGAGTTATTCTCTATGAATATAAAGTACATGCTCATTTGTATTTTTTGAACAGATATAGCATACTAGACCCATTGTATCTTGTGTTTTTCACTTTATATCTTGGAGATAGATCTAGATGAGGTATAGAATATCCTTGTATTTTTTTATGTACTATTCAGTGGGTAGAGGTAACATACTTTATTTAGCCAAGCCCCTATTAATGGACTTACGATATTTCCAGACTTTTGTTGGAACTAGTGTTGCAAAGAATATCTTTATAGTCTTTGTACATAGGGGCAAGCGTATCTGTGGGATAAATTCTCAGCAGTTTGGAGACTGCATTGCAGAGTGGTGAAACTAGAGGCAGAGATCAGTTAATTAGGTTTGTTGTAGTAATAATGAGAAAATGAAGTAAGGTGGTAGCAAAAGGAGTGGGAAGGGAGAGAATGAATTATGAATTATATATATGTAGTCCATCAATTCTGAGATGTACGTTGTTTTTCACATTTTAACATGTTTGAAATCTGTGCATTTTACAGTTGATGGTTTCATACAACTAATTGGAAGTACTTATTCTTGGTGATATATTAAATGGTACATGTTATAAAGAGTGGTTTCTTAAATTCAAAAAAATACAGTAATAAAGGAGGTAGGATTCACAAGACTTACATGTCGTAAATAAGGGGAAGCAAAGGTCAAAGTTGACATACTTTTTCTCTACTTTCAGTATGTAAACCATTTTTCTATTTTCTGTATGGTCTTTATATTTGATTAGTGGTTAATTAATTTTGTTAATTAACCAACTCCACTATTGGTGGATGTTTATTTTTTTATTTATTTTTATTAAATATATTTTTATTGATTTCAGAGAGGAAGGGAAAGGAGAGAGAGATAGAAACATCAATGATGAGAGGGAATCATTGATCAGTTGCCTCCTGCATGCCCCCTACTAGGGACCGAGACTGCAACCCAGGCATGTGCCCTTAACCAGAATCAAACCCGGGACCCTTGAGTCCACAGGCCGATGCTCTATCCACTGAGCCAAACCGGCCAGGGCTATTGGTGGATATTTAGATTCTGTTTCTTTGACTCTTTATTGATCATTGGTAACACTGAACAGTTTTCTGTTTAGAATTAGGGAACGTTTGGATTTAGTGGATTTCTAGATAATTGTATATAACAATATTTAACAAATGAGTGGCAAATTATTTAAAGAACTTCTGAGTTGATATCTTATGAATGTTAAGAGACAACTTTGAAATTTTTAGTTTAGATGGTTCTCTTTTGGTATACATTGAAGTTATTTTATTCGTGATTCCCAACCTCGTGTATATACGTATATGTATGTATGTATGATATATACTGTAACTGGTAGTATATAATTCCATAGAGTGAATCGTTCAGAAATTAAATCAGTTGAATGTTTTGATGCTTGAAACACCCACAGATTTAGGAATATTCAAACTTGCTGGTTCTTCTGTTTCTTTTCATCTTTGTGAAGATAATCTTATTATTTCTTCCAGTTCTTTGTTAGTCAGTATTTCTCTATGGCCTCCAATTTTATCTTGAAATTTAATTGCCTTTGTCCCTGAACACTTGTTTAACTTTGTTGTTAATTGTTTTTGTTCTTAAACTCTGGCTCAGTACTTACGGATGAATTCTTGTAAGTTAAATGTAAATATGATTTGACTTCCATTAACCTATAGCTCTTGAGATCTCTAATTTCTGTATTGGGCTATTCTTTGTACTTTATTTTATGGAGCATATTAATATATAAGACTTGGCTATTGAGGACGGTTCTCAAAACCATGGCATCACACCACCGAGTTAGTACATTGTTTCCAAGTCTCAACAAGAATACCTCATCACGAGGGAGTTCCAGGTACATTTCAAGTATGTTGATGAATCTGTTCCCAGATAAAACTAATTGTAAATCTGAGCCCTCAAGCAAAATATTAAGCTATTAGTTTTTTTTAAAATAGTAAAACAATATAGATGATGTGTGATAGAATTGTGCACCTGAAACTTACATAATTTTAGTAACCACTGTCACCCCAATAATTCAATTTTAAAAATTCCTTTTTAAAAAAAACATGACCAGTTTTGCTCAGTGGACAGAGTTTTGGCCCCTGGACAGAAAGGTCTTGGGTTTGATTCCTGGTCAAGGGCACGTACCTTAGTAGTAGGCTTGGTCCCTGGCCCCGCTCGGGGGCATGTGTGGGAGGCAGCCAGTCAATATGTTTCTCTCACATTGATGGTTCTCTCAGCTGCTTTATGGGATTATTAACCAAACTGAATAGAAAACTACTTATTATTCTTCATTCCTTTTCCTCTTTTCATTGTATCTTCTTTCTCTTCTAATTTATTCATTTAAAAAGTAGTCACGAAAGCCTGCTGTGTGTAGATGCTGAGAATTCAATCATAAACAAAACTGACAAAAAAATCCTTCCCTTGCATGAGGCTTATATTCTCACTAGGGGCCCGGTGCACGAAGATTCGTGCACAGGGGGTGGGTCCCTTAGCCCGACCTGCACCCTCTCCAATCTGGGAGCCCTCAGGGGAGCCCTCTCCAATCTGGGAGTTTCTGTCTGTCTTTGCAATCATGAGCGAATTGTCTAAGACCCCCAACCCAGTTTGGTTTGTTGCTCACAGAATAATAGAGGCTTTTCTTTTTTCTTTGCTTCATTGGTGGAGATTTCCTGGAAGTTTTAGGGTATCTTCCCTTTAATTTTTCCTAGACACTCTGATTTTACTTATGTCTCTCACCTTTGCTTTCCCTCCACCCCCCACCACAACAGTAACTTGCTCCAGGCTCACTTTGCTCTAGTGCAGCCATGGGCAAACTACGGCCCGCGGGCCGGGATCCGGCCCATTTGAAATGAATAAAACTAAAAAAAAAAAAAGACCGTACCCTTTTATGTAATGATGTTTACTTTGAATTTATATTAGTTCACACAAACACTCCATCCATGCTTTTGTTCCGGCCCTCCGGTCCAGTTTAAGAACCCATTGTAGCCCTCGAGTCAAAAAGTTTGCCCACCCCTGCTCTAGTGTTTAGGACTGTGGTTGGCAAACTGTGGCTCGCGAGCCACATGCGGCTCTTTGGCCCCTTGAGTGTGGCTCTTCCTAAGCCTTAGGAGTACCCTAATTAAGTTAATAACAATGTACCTACCTATATAGTTTAAGTTTAAAAAATTTGGCTCTCAAAAGAAATTTCAATCGTTGTACTGTTGATATTTGGCCCTGTTGACTAATGAGTTTGCCGACCACTGGTCTAGGAGATCCGTCTGCCACCAGAACTACAATTCCCAGCATTCCTGGTGCTCCCCGCGCTCTTGGTTTTCCCTTCCTGCTCTGTCTCCGTCCCATGGCCTCCTACTCTGCCAAGTCCTCCAAGCCGCTAGCTCCCCCTCTCTGCTCTTCGTCTGGTGGCTTGGGGAGCCAAGTTCCCCAAGCCACTCCACTCTCTGCTGGCTCTCCCGCTCTGCTCTCTGCCCGGTGGCTTGCGGGGCATGGCTCCCAGCGACCGAGGGACGTACCCCCAAGCCTTCGGCTCTCCTGCTCTGCTCTCTGCCTGGCAGCTTGGGGGAGCGACTGAGGGAGCCACGTCTCCCCAAGCCGCTGGCTCTCCCATTCTGCTCTCCGCCTGGCACCCGTGTATGCAAATTAACCCACCATCTTTGTTGGGTTAATTTGCATGCTCACTCCTGATTGGCTGGTGGGCATTGCGGAGGGACGGTCAATTTACATGTTTCTCTTTTATTATATAGGATGGGAGGAGATAGGCAAAATATAAACAAATAAATTCTACAGTATATTGGGAAATTATGTATTATGTGGGAAAATAAAACAAGGAAGGATGATAGCAGTGTTGTTGGCTTGATGTTGTAGTTTTCCTGGTTAGAGAGTACAGGAAGTCACTGAGAAAATGACATGTGGGCAAATATTTAAAGGTGATGAGAGAGGTAAACTATAAGACTATATGGGAAAGGAATGTTTCAAGCAGAGGGAGCAGGGAGCTTAAAGGACCTGGAGGCGGGGAGTAGGCCAGGTGTGTTGTAGGTCTTGTAGCAGCAAGGTGGCCAAAATGGCTGGAATGGTGACCAGGACAGGGAATTGGAGACATAATGTGGGGCCAGACTATTTAGGACTTACAGGCCATTGTAAGGACTTTGATCTTTGCTCTGAGTAAGGAGGGGAGCCATTATTGGAGGGATTTAAGCAGTGGAGTAATATGATCATATTTCTATTTTAAAAGGATCAAGATCACTCTTCTGAGTTGAGATTAGACTGAAGTGAGGCAAACAAAGGTAGAAACAGGGAAACCAGTTAGAAGGCTACTACAGTAATTCAAGCAAAAGATGATTATGACTCAGACCAGGAGGCAATGGTAAGTAGTAGTTGGAGTCTGTATTTTAAAAATTTTGTATAAAAGCTTTTTATGGCTTCTTGTTAGCCACAGAATAAAGGCTGAAACTTTTTAGCTCATTATTTAAGTCCCACCAGAATTTGTCATCTAGCAAAGATTCTCCCACTGTTCTTCCACCCAAACCTTCCTGGTCAGACAAATATAGAAATAGGTAATGGTTAAGAATATAGATTCTGGAGCCAAACTGTCTGTATTTAAATCCCAGCTTTACCACTTACTAGCTGTGAATAGGGACAATTTATTTAATTCTATCTCTTAAATGGAGCTAATAATAGTACTAGGGTTGTTGTAGGGACATCAGTTAAAATTTGTATCATCTTTAGAATAGTGCCTAGCACACAGAAAGGGATACATAAGTTTTTGTTAAATAAATTTAAAATTCTACCCTAAATTTCTCCCTCCTCCAAAACAATAGGCAATCATTGCACAGGCCTATTCAGCACCTTTGCTCAAGACTTGTTCTCACTGGAGTGCTCTTCCCCTTCTTTCCTGCCTATGAAAATTTAACTTCTTCATTAAACATTTAATATTAATTGAGCACCTATCAGACACTGAATTAGTCGTTGAGGACATGGCAGTAAACAAGACAGAATCCTAGCCTTCAGGGAGTTTATACTCTAATGGAGAGTGCAAACCAATACACTATAGTGTGGTAAGTGTTGACTGGGTAAGTTCAGAGTTCACTAAAGGCATCGTCTTGTGGAGTTAGGGGAAGCTTCATCGAAGATGTGAGATGTCAGCTAAGACTTGAAGAAAGTCAAGGAATTAGCCTATTGAAATGGGTGTCAAGACGAGGGAAGGGGGTGAGGCTTGGAGATGAGAACAAAGATTTGTTCACCAAACTGGAGCTTTAAGGGAGAGAGAGGCTAAAGTTGAGGCTAAACAGGTAAGCAAGAACTTTGGTATAAGAGGGTTTGAAAAATATTCAGGATGGGCCATCTCGAAAACCCATAGGCATCTTCCCAGATTACCTCAACCAACTTTTCTCATTCCTTCTGAATTTCTTAGTGCTCTGGCTAAAGTGGAGGGTTTACATTGGGGGGAAGTGGCAGTAACGTTGTTGGGGATGATTTGTTTTGGGCAGAAGTAGAAATGAGATGGAGGGTCAGAATCTGACATGGATTAAATTTAAAATTTTGGATGTTTCCCTGTGGATGAGTGGAAACACTAAAGATTATTCAGAGTGGATTATCATAGAAAAGGAAAGTTCTGAGAGAGAGAGATTTCTGGGAATTGTAATTCATTAAAGATAAAATTTGATTTTGAAGGGGAGGAGATGAGACTAGAACAGAATGTAAGATCCAGATCATAAATGGAGTCTAAGGTATTTGGGCATTTTCCAGTAAGCAATTGGAAATCATTGGCAGATTTGATATCAGAAATAACTGGACAGTTTCGCATATTAGAAGATGAATTTAGCAACAATGTAGAGAATAAATTTGGGGTGCCCAAATCTAGAAACAAGATCACCAGTTGGGAGGCTATTGAAGTAGTAGTCCAGTTCAAAGGTGATGAACCCAACAAAGAGCTATAGTAGATAGAGAAGGAGAAGAGGGATAAATTTGATATTATTGGAGACAAAATTGACTAGACTTGGAGATTTAACAAATGGGGGCTGAAGGGTAGGGAGGAGGAGGAGTCAAAAAAATTGCTAAAATTCTGGCTAAATACAGGAGCAGTAACAGATGGAAGAGGAGGAAGATTAATGTTAGTAAAATATTGAAAAATCAAGCTCAGGGTGCCTCTGAGACTTAGCATTGATTGATAAAGGGAAATCCAGGCTTGAAAAGTATGGATATGGGAGTCATGGATACATAGGTGGTAGTAGTTAAAGGCATGGAAGTGAATGATTATGCTGGTAGCCATTTTCTGTGTGCTAAGCACTCTCCTTAATGCTTTATATACATTGTTTTATTTGTTTTAAAATGTTTTTGTTGATTTCAGAGAGCAAGGAAGGGGAGAGAGAAACATCAATTCGAGAGAGAAACATCGATTGGTTGCCTCCCGAATGCACCTGACTGGGGATCAAATCCTCAGCCTTTTGGTGTATGGAACGAAGCTCCAACCAACCAAGCCAACTGCCCATATACATTGATTTATTTAATTCTCATAACAACCTGTGAAGTTGTCATTCTGTAATTATGGAGTTAATAGAAGTTAAAGTGAAGACAGCGAGTACATAAAGCTCTTTCAGATTCCTGATTCTGAAAGACCTTACCTGACTCAGATAAGTTGATCTGGATGGGTTTAAATGTGGATACATTTTTTTGAGAGAACATAATTTCCATCTAATGATTTATGCTTTCTCTGTGAAATAGCATGTAAGCTTATCTCCTGAGAGTGAGAAAGGAATGTGGTAACATAGAGGGCTTGACAAGAGTAGTAGAAATTTGAAATAGCTCTTACAGTAAATGAGAGAAAATGCTGATTAAAGACATGTGGAAGGACAGTAACATTGAGGGCCCAGCTGAAGGAGATTGAATTTATATGGTTTCAATCTTCCTGGTGACAGGATTTTTCTTCAACAGAACACAGGAGTGGAAATAAAGTTGTAGTGAAGGCATTCAATTAGATTGATCCAGATTTAAGATTTTGTTGAGTGCCTGTGCTAGAAAGGCTAAATTTGAGGCAGGTGGGGGAACGATGATGAAGGTTTTGATAAAAGAGTTATTTTAATAATGGATCAGAAACTCTGGAATTGATGGAGAAAGAATTTGAATACTGGAAGAGGCTGTAGAGAAAATAAAGAACTGAGATTCTGATGAAAGTGAAGAACAAAAGAGTGGTTCCGGGAGGATACTGAATTAGAGATCAAGAAATTGGGGGACTAGAAAATACGATGGATCATCCATGTGGATATTAAAATTGTCCAGGATAACAATGAAATTTGGGGTGACATTGCTCAAGGTTCCAGATAGTAAGTTGATTGGGCCTAATCATGGGCCTTTGAAAAAGGTTGACTCAGGTGTGTTTTATGGGATCAAATTATTCATTTCCCAGGACCTTTGCTTGGTGATGCAAGTAGCAGCAGAACCTCTTTTCCAGTAGATGGAAGGACTTACATGTATCTGAGTGGATCTGGACTGGTTGATGAAAGGAGTCTATCTACAATTATAAGGAATTTGCCTGAGGTCACATTCTGATTGGATTCTAGAAAAGCCCACGCTCTTTCCAGTAAACCTGGTGTTTTTGTAACAAGTTGAGCTGCTTCTACTCAATTTTTAAAAAAATATATTTTATTGATTTTTTACAGAGAGGAAGGGAGAGGAATAGAGAGTTAGAAACATCGATCAGCTGCCTCCTGCACACTCCCCACTGGGTATGTTCCCCTCAACCAAGGTACATGCCCTTGACCGGAATCGAACCTGGGACCCTTGAGTCTGCAGGCCGATGCTCTATCCACCAAGCCAAACCGGTCAGAGCTACTCAATTTTTTTTAATCTTTTTAAATGTTTGGGAGAGCAGTTTTTTTTGTTTTTGTTTTTTAATTTTAGCTTCTCCAGAGTTAATGAGTTTTTTAGTGGCAAGCATCTATAAAGTGAAGTAGAAATCTATTCAAGGAGTACCTTAAACAAAAACTTAACCTGAAGCAGTCAAGGTTTTTAGACACTAGGTTCAGTAAGTTGATCATATTAGTTCATTTGTCTGTTCATCCATCCATCCAATAGCAGTTTGAGAACACTGTATTTGGAATAAATTGAACTAAGTATAAATTGACTGATTTTGTTTTATTTATATCTTTTATCATCTCTAGCTGCCTATCCCCACCGTTTGAATCTCTTTTACCTTGCCAATGATGTCATCCAGAACTGTAAAAGGAAAAACGCAATCATATTCCGTGAATCATTTGCTGATGTACTTCCTGAAGCAGCTGCTCTAGTGAAGTAAGTAAATTCTTACTGGTCTTTGGGATCTAAGCTTAGAAAATGTAGAATTTTAGATTCCATTTTTACCCATTACTAAGAACTGTAATAGTTGTACATGCTTAAGGATCCAAGAATATTTTGTCCAAGTTATTCATTGTAACCTTCCTGCTAATGTACGCATTTTTTTCTTTCAAAAACTCTTTGTTCCCTTTTTGAAAGTTTGTTATTTACAGTCTGCCTCTTCTGGCCTACCTTGCCATATGTATCTCCTGGTCATACTCTCTGGCTACTTCTTTGCAACCGCTTCTGTTTTTGTGGGGGTTTTCACACATTTGCCTACTTTTTTTAGAGTTTTTCTGAAATTTTGTTCCCTTCACGAAGTCTGTGTAATTAAAGGGGAATGGAGATATTTATTCCCAACTACATATTGATTTATTTCATTCTTAGCAAAATTATATCCAGCATTTTCCAAAATGCTGGAACACATATCTGATCTTATTTTTGCCCTGTACTAATTGTTTTTCTTGTGTTTTATCCATATTTGTAAGTTGTTTGGTACAGGAGACACACACACACACACACAATTGACACACACACACAATTGGAAGGAAAATAATCATATGGAACAATAAAAATAGCTAAATATTTCCTCAAATTATATATTTATTAGCTTAATATATTTGTATAAATATATTAATATAATATACTACTGACCCATTTGTTAGATTAACCCCATCATAGCTAAATGATCCTTGTTCCTTCCTTTTGATTATAACTTGAGATACCTACTTTGGTATTACAAAAGGTCAAAATATGGTCCTGCTTGAATGTACTAAGACAGTGGTCGGCAA
>NW_005871199.1:1450709-1520850 GCF_000147115.1 Myotis lucifugus
ATATTACAGAATGACAACTCACAGGTGGTTATGAGAATTAAATAAATGAGCCACACTCCAAGGGCCCAAAGAGCCGCATGTGGCTTGCGAGCCACAGTTTGCCGACCACTGTACTAAGTGATAAAGATTTATACACATGTCAGGAATACATAAAATAACAGTTGCACCTAACATTTATTGAACACTTGAAATTGACCAGATATTTTACAAAGCGCTATGTGTGCTTTAAGTCATTTAATCCTGAGAACAACTTTATAAAGTAGCTACTACTATTCCATTTTAAGGAGGAGGAAACTGGCTTAGAGAGATTAAATAACTGGCCTAAGTTCTCACAGCTCCCTGGGTGGAGGGTGAGTGTCCTGTAGAATTCCCACCCAAGTCTGTCTAGACTCCAAAGCCCATGTTATTTGCCACTTACCCACTAGTATGTGCTGCCTCTTTACATATATAAACCCAGTAATTTTAAGTAAGAAAAGCAGTATGCCAGGTGATCCCCACTTAGAGTTTCTGCTGTAAATGTCACTGTAGTCTTTTTAAAATTTAACCTAGTCTTCCCTAGACTTAAGATTTCATGACCTAATTCATGGTTGTCAGCTTTTATTTTACAATGTGAAGATATTTTTTAAAACAACTACTTTGTATTTCTATTACTATTTCACAGTAAAAGATGGGAAGGACATAATCTCAAAATAAAGTACAGTCCTTTAAATTAAAATTTTAAGCTCTGAAAATGTTCTTAACTCAATGAAGGGTATCTTTAGAAACGTCTAGTAAATATCAGACTTAATGGTAAAATAATAAAAGCATTCCAAGATGGGTGCCTTCTATTATACTATTCCCTATTTTATTGGATATCCCATTCATTTCTAAATAAATAAGAAGAATGCATTTAGAAGAGACAGAATTGTCTTTATTTGCATATCATATGATTACCCACATCAGGGGTGGGCAACCTTTTTCTGTAAAGGGTCAGGTAGTAAGCGTTTTAGGATTTGCAGGCCATAGGATCTCTGTCCCAAGTATTAAACTTTACCATTCTTGCATGAAAGCAGCCATAGACAATACATAAATGGGATGGCTTTGTTCCAATAAAACTTTATTTACAGAAATAGGCAGCAGGCCAGATTTGGCTCAAGTTTGGTAGTTTACCAACCTGTGGCCTACATAGAATCAACTAATAAGAGAGTTCAGTTAAATAGCCAGATTCAAGTTCAACATAGAAAAGCAGTACCTTTCCTATACTGTATATGTTAGCAGTAACCAATTAAAAAAATTTAAGTTCCAGGCAGGTAACATAGATGAGTGAAGTGAGTTGAATGTGAGGAATATCCATCAAAATGGGACAGCAGCTATTCTGCCCTTAGCCCATGGCAATAAAGAAATATGAGCCCAGTGTTAAAAACACTGCCAGACCTTGCAAAGACTTTTTTTTACTCTTTAAACTAAGTCAAAATGTGGATTTTTATATGAAGTCTTCCATTTTTTAAATGTGTAAAACTAAATCATGTTAAAAAATATTGTTTGCCAAATAAAACACATCTGATGACTAAATTTGAGCCATAGACAACCTATTAGAGACCTCTGTAATAGGCATTATTTTATTCTTTTAGAACCTTTAAGGAGTTACTTGATTTCACTTGATTAAAAGTTGTTATGGGGTGAACTCACTGTCGTATGTTAAGGGAGATGGCCAGAGGGAAAATTAGTTCTTTTGGATGGGTTAGGGGACTTTTTCTTTCCAAATAATAATCTAATTATTCCAGTTCCTTTTTATTATAGTTCAGTTTTTCCTTCCCTCACTGGTTTGAAATTTCATAGGTTGAGAACCTGGATGTGCTAGTTATTATTGTAATGAAAATATTCATGTGAGCCCTAGCTGGTGTGACTCAGTTGGTTGGAGTGTTGTCCCATACACTGAAAGGTTGCGGGTTCAATTCCAGTTGGGCACATACCCAGGTGCAGGTTTGATCCCAGGTTAGCGGTACTATAGGAGGCAACCAATTGATGTTTCTCTCTCTCCTCTCTCTCCCTCTCTTTCTAAAAATATGTGTGTGTGTGTGTGAGAGAGAGGGGGGGGGGCATAAATGAAGGTAACCTGATGATATTTATTTGCTATTTGTATCCTAGAGATCCTAGCTAAGGGGCAAAAATGCCAATTCATCTGCATGTATACATCATTGTGAGAACAGAATAGTTGAATATCAATTTGAAGCACAGGGAAAGTGTCTTTATGAATGTCAGAGTTGAGTTATCATTTGGAAAACTAGGGATTATTCTTCCACTTCAATAAGTTTTTTATTTTATTTTTTTACCAATAAGTTTTATACACATGTTATATAGGTTGTAGAAGAATCCCTATAACTGAAGGTTTGTTTGTATTATATCAGAACTTTCCTAATGCCTGTTTCTATCCCAGGTTTTCAGAAAAGGCAGTCATTTTTGCTTTTAAATTCTCTTCATTTGAATTGAAAAGTGCATTTATGCTGATTATATCATCAGAGCTTAATGTGTTTTGTTTGTTTGTTTGTTTTTACTTTGATGGTATAAAGATGGATATATGACCTTTATTGGGAAAATATACCATGACAGATTTTTGGGAAATGATGAGATTGGTACTCTGAAATAAACCCAACTTAAGAGATTCTGATGACCTCATGGCTAGTTGTTTGTTAGTGAAGAAAGTCTTGAAACCTTTTGGAGTTTGAATTTTGGCAGTTTTCTCACCTTCTTGCTAAACTGTCAGACTTGCCTTTCTGCTGTATTTATACACTTTCTCTCGGAGACTTATCTACTCATGGATTTAACTGTTACTCATGTACTAATAACTACTATATCTGTATCCCTAGATTTTTTACTATGTATTTGATTACTTTCTGGGAATTACTGCTTCATTGCTACCTGATGATATTCAGCTCAAAATGTCTAAAACAATAATATACCTTATATTTGTATAAAGCCCTACTCCTATAATTTATGTGAAAGTATATTATATATTGAAATTGTTATACAATGTTATTTGAAACTCACAGTAACCAACTTTGCAGGTAAGCAGATTAGATTTTGTTTTTTCCTTTTTACAAAATGAGAACACTGAAACTCAGAACAGTTAAGAAATTGCCCAAAGTAAAATGACAATTTAGTGAAAGAGCCGAGACTGAAACTGAGATTTTTCTGACTCTTAGTCCTCTATTATTTTTACTCTAGTACATAGTCTTTCTAAACTTAATTTATAGGTGTGGTGTTGTTTTTTTTTATCTTATAATGGTCCCTTAGTAATTTTAGATTCTTATCTCTTTACTTCTTAGTCACTTACTAGGGACTGATTCTTCTGTTGTTTCTTCCTCCTCTTCTCTCTGCCTTTTAATTTCCCATTATCTCTATTTAATATATTTGTATTATTATATCATCCTTCTAACTAGTTTCTCAGTTTCTGATATACTTTTCATTCACTTTAGGCTACATACACATTGATGTCCAGATATATAATGGTTTAAGGCCATAGGCTCAGTAACCAAGGTACATGGGTTTGAATCCTGGTTTTGCCACCTTCCAGCTCTATAACTTTAGGCAATTTAAATTAGCCTCAGTTTTCTTATCTGTATAATGGAGCCAGTAAGAAATAGTACCTACCCCACAGAATGAGGGAACTGAGTTAATAGTACATATAAAGAGCTTAGAACAGTGACTGGCATATAATAAACACTTAATAAATGTTAGTTGCTGCTGTGATGATGAGCCCGGCTGAGTAGAAGCTCTTCATTGATAACCTGACCAATAGAGTGTTGCTGGGGCGCACTGCCAAGAGCTGGGGTTTGATCTTGCTCTTCTTCTATTGAGTCTTTTACGGGTTCCTAGCTGCACTTTTCACATTCACAATGCTTCAGACTCAGAACGATGAGGTTCCAAAATAGTGCGACCAGACTTCTAGTCCAGGACTTAGGGTTTTTCCAAAACTAGTGTCTATGTTGGAATATTCATTCAGTATGTTTGATCCAGAGTCCTATGAAAGGTACATTGAAAACATTATGGCCCTAGCAGGTTTGGCTCAGTGGACAGAGCGTCGGCCTGTGGACCAAAGGGTCCCGGGTTCGATTCTGGTCAAGGGCACATACCTTGGTTGCAGGCTCCTCTTCTGTCTGGGCCCTGGTCAGGGCTTGTGCAGGAGGCAACCAATCGATGTGCTTCTCTCACATTGATATTTCTTTTTGTCTTTCCTTCTCCCACTCTCTCTAAAAAAAAAAAAAAAAAATCAATGGAAAAAATACCCTCGGTGAGGACTAAAAAATTAAATAAATAAAAAAGAAAACTTGATGAAGTTTCTAGAGATTTAGAAGAACAGAAGAATTTCACAGTCTGTCCTGATGGAGTACTTTTTGAAGGGTCCAGTTTATGTTGCATGTCAGTTTCCCGTTATCGTACTTCAGGCATGCAGTGGTTTGGATGATCCTGACTGACTCTCCAGGGAACACCTCAAGGAGAACTAAGGATAGAATGCTTCAGTATTCCTAAGAGTGACAACAACTCTTATCAGCTTATCCTCCCAATTTTATTATAGACAAAGTATTTTTCCATGTTATTGCATGTCCAGCTTGGCTTTGGTGCTAGTTGTATGCCAAAAGAAGTAATAGTCAAATGCAAGATTATTGGACACCTGACCTGAAAAACTATGATGATTGTGACAGGTTTTTAGGACAAGTTGTGTTCAAAATCACAATATATACATAGTAGGAGTTAGACTATCGCCACAGAGTAAATGTTGTGTTGTCTTCACTTTGTATTAGCGGGAACTGGCATGCTAGAATCATGAGACCACCTTAGAGAAAGGGTGGGGTGGTACATGACATTGGGATAACATCATGATGTGCTTCCTGATCATAGTGTTCAGTGTCCTCTGAAGTAACTGTTGCCTCTGCTGCCTTTTGGAGCTGTTGTACAGTCACCGAATAGGGCCTGTGAACACCTGATTCTGAACAAGTAGAATGGAGGTCTTGTCCTATTTTTATGTGGTTTAATTACCACATAAGCTTAATGAGCTGTGCTCTATAAACATTTTATAGATTGAACATGGGTTATCTGTCATATTTTTATGCCAGCAAAGTTTTAGGGATAAAATGGTACCTGACCGACATGCAGTAACTAGATAGCTGAAAAAATAAATGTGGTGTGTGGAGAAGTTCTGTATGTGAAGAAGAAAAAAGAAAAGAAAAATGGATTTAAAAAGTTGTCTTGGAGGTCAGGGAGTGAAAAACAAGTCACAGAGTGGGAGAAAATATTGCAGTGCAATCAACAATGGGATCAAAAGAATTACAAAATAGGAAGAAAAAGGCCAAAAAAAAAAAAAGAGTTTACCTGGCACTTACTATACTAGAAATTAAAACAGAAATTGTTTAAATACCTATTAATTACTTTAAAATGTATATATTTTTTGCCCTAACCGGTTTGGCTCAATGGATAGAGCGTCGGCCTGCGGACTCAAGGGTCCCAGGTTCGATTCTGGTCAAGGGCATGTACCTTGGTTGCGGGCACATACCCAGTAGGGAGTGTGCAGGAGGCAGCTGATTGATGTTTCTCTTTCATCGATGTTTCTAATTCTCCATCCCTCTCCCTTTCTCGCTGTAAAAAATCAATAAAAATATATATATATATAAAATAATAAAATGTATATATTTTTTATTGATCTCAGAGAGGAAGGGAGTGGGAGAGAGAAATTGAAACATCAATGATGAGAGAGAATCATTGATTGGCTGCCTCCTGCATGCCCCCTTCTGGGGATTGAGCCCACAACCCGGGAAAAAGGGGACAGCTGTAATACTTTCAACAATAAAGATAAATTAAAAAAAAACAACAATAAAAACATCCTTGGGTGAGGATTAAAAAAGAATTGTTAAGTAGGTAAAAGGTAGCTACTAACTACTAGAAAAGAATAAAAGAACTCTAAGGTACGGTGGGACTACTTCTGGACCTGAGGGAAAAGTAAATGAGGAGCCCCCTCTTCTCCCAGCTGAGACTCAAACCTGCGGAAAGAGGGAATTGCTGCCTGCACATGCTACTTGCCACTGTACTGGCTAAGAAACAGGTGGAGAGCACTCATCACTGAACTGCAAGAGCAACCCCCCACCAAGATGCCTGTATGCTTGCTGATCCACTTAAGAGCAGAATAGAACACCAAAAGAATCCCTACAGCCAATTCCAGCCTCTCAGTGTCACTCTAGGGCCCTCTATTGGCAGAGTCTAACAAAGAGCCAAGGGTTCATTCTGGCTCCAGTAGCACCAAGAAGGGTGGCTTAGAGCAGAGAGGCAATAAATTAATATCTGGCACATATACATTTTAAAGTTCACCAATACCAAAATTAGCAAGATTGTGGCACAATGGGAACTCTCATATACTGTTGGTTTGAGGGTTGGTGGGTATAAAACAACCTTCTTTTGAAAAGTTTGTTACAGCCCTGGCCGCTTTGGCTCAGTGAATAGAGCATTGGCCTGCGGACTGAAGGGTCCCAGGTTCAATTCTGGTCAAGGGCACATGCCCAGGTTGCGGGCTCGATCCCCAGTGTGGGGCATGCAGGAGGCAGCCGATCAATGATTCTCTCTCATTGATGTTTCTATCTCTCTCTCCCTCTCCCTTCCTCTCTGAAATCAATAAAAATATTTTTTAAGCCCTAACCGGTTTGGCTCAGTGGATAGAGCATCAGCCTGTGGACTGAAGGGTCCCAGGTTTGATTCTGGTTAAGGGCATGTACCTCGGTTGTGGGCACATCCCCAGTAGGGGGTGTGCAGGAGGCAGCTGAATGATGTTTCTCTCTCATCGATGTTTCAAATTCTCTATCCCTCTCCCTTCCTCTCTGTAAAAAATCAATAAAATATATCTTAAAAATATATATATATGTATATTTAAAATGCTCATACCTTTAAAAAAATAAAGATAAAAAATAAAAAGTTTGTTATGTACACCCTGTGATCTTGGGATTCCACCCCTAGTCTTTTAAAAGCCCTGAGAAACTCTTGTATATGTACAGCAAATTGATGGAAGAGAATTTTTATAGCAACAGTATTTGTGGTAATGAAAATTTGGAAACAGCCCAGATATATATTGCAAACTTATTTAAATAAAATTTGGAAAACAACCCAGATAGTATATATTGCAAACTTAAATCTTGGGGTATTAAAACTTTAAAATGTTAGAAGAAAATATGAAAAATTTTATGACAAAGGGAGTTAAAAAGCTCTTAAGACACAAAGAACAATAAATAAATGTATTTATGAATTTACTTACATCAAAATTAAACTTCTGTGTTATAGAATAAGCCATAAAATTAAAGACAAGTGACACACTAGGGAAGATATTTGTTATAAGCAAATAAAAAAGATAAGTTATAAAATGGTCATTAATTTAGGAGATACGGTGTAGCAAGTTTTTAGAGCTAAAATTTATCTCCACTCTAATTTCTGAATTTTTAATTATTATTATTTTTTAAGCTTCACTTGATATTTTTCCCATTGATTTTTAGAGAGAGTGAATAGGGTGGGGAGAGAAAGATAGATTGACATGGAAGAGACACATTGATTGCTTGGCAAGAGTCTCAACCATGGCCGAGGATGAACCTGCGACCCTCTCTCTGGTCCACGGGCCAAGCTCTAACCACAGTACACACTGGCCAGGCCTAATTTCTGAGTTTTTTAAAGTATTGCTAAGCCTTGTCTTATTCTGTACTCATACAATTGATTTTTTAGACCAGATTCTTTATTATTAGATTATATCTTATTAGAGTCAGTCTATCTTTTGGGAGGCTAGTTGTGTCAATGCATTCCCTGAGTGGCCCTCTCAACTTCATATCCATCAATAAGTTCAGTGTGTTGTCCATAGCCTCATCTGTGTCATTCATAGAACTGAATAAGAGTGCTTAAGATTTTAGTCCTAGCTCTAACCGGTTTGGCTCAGTGGATAGAGCGTCGGCCTGCAGACTCAAGGGTCCCAGGTTCGATTCCGGTCAAGGGCATGTACCTTGGTTGCGGGCACATACCCAGTAGGGGGTGTGCAGGAGGCAGCTGATCGATGTTTCTCTCTCATCGATGTTTCTAACTCTCTATCCCTCTCCCTTCCTCTCTGTAAAAAATGTGTCATTCATAGAACTGAATAAGAGTGCTTAAGATTTTAGTCCTAGAAAAAAGTTTTAAAATAAACATCAAAAGACATTTGGAAAATAATTTTGTTGATAACTTTATTTTTAGGTCTATAGTTTGAGATATATTAACATTTTTATCTATCTCACTTTTTCTTTCTCCTCAGGGATCCATCTGTCTCTAAATCTGTAGAACGAATCTTTAAAATCTGGGAGGACAGAAATGTTTACCCAGAAGAAATGATTATGGCATTAAGAGAAGCTTTGAGTAAGTGTCTTTTCTCTCCTAGAAGGAAATTTGAGTCATTGTTCAGACTTTAAAATTGTATATATTTTGTAGATTTGGTTCTGTTGCTTAATAATGAAATAGAAAGTTTTGGATCTGACCTTGTTTGTTTAAAATTAAATACTTATAAAAATCCGAATTAAAATTTAAGTAGAATTGGTTTGGGGAGGGTTGGATTTTGTTTTTATTGACTAAAGAAAGTCAAGCATATAAGTGATGATGGTCATCTAATTATTCCATTTGCTTTACGTCAAGTGTTTAAACTAAAGTTCACTTTTTGTGCTTAATAATTACTGCCCTGTCCTCTTACTGTTGGATAATCTTTGGACCGGATTTCAGTTTTCACTAAGTATTTGATATTAAGCATATATTGGCATTCTTTAGTCTCTATTTTGGTTTAGATTTACAGTAAGTGGCATGCATATTTTTTAAAAAGTTATTTAGTTCCTATGTATTAGATACATGTAATTAAGTCTTGGAATAGAAGCTGGTGATATCTTAAATCATGACCATTATTGACTAGAAATTTACAAATAGCAACTTCTAAGAAGCTGTTAAATTCTTCATTGGAATGTGTTAACTGGTATTTTTAAGCTTCCTGTCCTATTCTCAAAATCAGTCATTTCATTGACAGTAGAAGTCATGTTTATTTGACAGCTTCTTAGAGATCTGGTAGGTGTTATATTTATTTTTTAATAAAAATGAAAGAAAAGGAAAGAAAGAAACAACACACAGTCTCGGATTGCCTTTTTTCGTGCTACAACTTTGACACTCAAGTGGACAGACAGAACAGCTTCCCATAATGCCAGATTGCAAAAACTGAAATGTTTTCCAGGTACCACTTTCAAAACTCAGAAGCAGCTGAAAGAAAATCTGAACAAACAACCGAATAAGCAGTGGAAGAAATCACAAAGTAAGGAATAAAATCTCAACTAATATAAAATTAACTCCTCTTTTTGGAGCAGAAGAAAATGTAGACCATTTGACATCATACCTCGCATAAACTATGGGCAAACCTGTGTTTTCCAGGCCTGGGAGGCTCCCAGTGACTTACACTAAACAAGCCATCATGAAGTTACTTCTTAAAAACAAAACAAAACAAAAACTACTTTTAAACAAAGAAAATGCAGAAAGAGGGTTTAAATGAGTGAAGATTCAAGAGTAGTTGGGGGATTGAAAGAAGAAAATAAATACTTGATAGTGCCCAGGCTAACTCTCAGGTTCAAAGATATATGAAGTTAGAGGCAGCTGGCATTAAACAACAGAGCTGAAGAGGAGACTAGGCATTAAGAAGCATTTCTGTGGGAGCCATGAAATCCTTCAGATTTGGGGATACACTCTACCAGATTAGACATGGGCCTCAGATCAGGCCAGAAGCTCATTCTCTAACAGGAGCTCCTGCTATGTTTATCATGTTTACCCAGCATGAGATCAAGGGAGTGGAATACTGCATGTAATAGGCTGCTGTGGGCCAAACAGGAATATTGAGAAAGACCTGAAGGTGTGGAGGGAACAAGGTAAAAGACAGTGAGAATTGGGAGGTGAATCAAGACACTTGGGATGGTTTTGCTCCAGCAAGCATTTGATATTCGTCATGATTAAGGGAGTCCTCTATCTTCCTTTTGGGCATAAGTTGCATGCTTAGGAACAACAGGAGTCATCATTTCAGCCAAAGTTCCACCACAGTGGTAATGTACTTAGAACTTACTTTGCCTGTTTTTGCTATGAACTGAGTCACCAGAAAAAGAAATCCAAAGCTAAATACATAGGAATAGAGTTGATGTTTGTAAATAATTTTCTTCAGCCGGTGCTCAGGATTAATTGGATGTCCTGCTCCTTAACACTCTTATTTTGAAGTATTGAGATCCTCTTACACTCAGTCAGACTAGGAAAAAAGGTACTTCATGTATCTCAGGATCTCCAAATCAATAATTCTAGGACTTTATGACTTAAAGGGCCTATTGGAGGTAAGTCGGTCAGTCATATGTTTTTATATTGACCATGCTTGGGAATGTTTAAATTTCATATTCCACTATTCTAGATACTATGATTTAAATGTGCATGTTTGACATATGTTCAAAAGTACACCTTTAACTATAAGAGCTAAAATTTTTCTGAATATTAGTCGATATTTTCTGTCTGTATTCTTAATGATGTTTTGTTTCATTCCAACAGCATCCACGAATCCAAAAGCTGCTCTCAAATCTAAGATAGTTGCTGAATTTCGAGTAAGTTACAGAATATGTTGAACATGGCCAAAGCATTATTTACCCTTTTTGTGTTACAGCTTCCTGTGTAGTCCAGTAAGATTTATTTTTATTCAATTTGTACATCAATTATATTTTAAGTTCTAAGGGAATCCAGATTGGGATCAGATTACTTGAAGTTTTATCTGTTTCCCTAATGCAGCGGTTCTCACCCTGTGGGTCGCGACCCCCTTGGGGATCGAATGACCCTTTCACAGGGGTCGCTTAAGACCATCGGAAAACACATATATAATTACATATTGTTTTTGTGATTAATCACTATGCTTTATGTTCAATTTGTAACAATGAAAATACATCCTGCATATCAGATGTTTACATTACGATTCATAACAGTAGCAAAATTACAGTTATGAAGTAGCAACGAAAATAATTTTATGGTTGGTGGTCACCACAACATGAGGAACTGTATTAAAGGGTCGCGGCATGAGGAAGGTTGAGAACCACTGCCCTAATGGAAAAAATAACCTTACAGAAAATCTGTTACAAGCTTAGTTCTATACTGAATCCCCCAGCAAGGGGTTCACCTTTCTTTGAAGCTCTACTAAATTAGAATTTGTGTACAGTTAGACTAATAAGGCTATGTTTATCTAATTAAAATTTAAAGATTTAAAGTGGACCTTTGTTTCATTCTTAACCTTATATCCATAAATTGAATAACTTTGAATAACTAAGGAAAATGGTCTTTTTTTTTTTTTTAATCCTTACCTAAGGATATGTTTTGATTAATTTTAGAGAGAGAAGAAGGGAAAAAGAGAGAGAAACATCGATCGGTTGCTTCCCGTACATGTCCTGGCCCAGGATCGAACCCACAACTTATGTATGTACCCTGACTGGGAATCAAACCCACAAACCTTTTGGTGTATGGGACAAGGCTCCAACCAACTCACCCACCCAGCCAGGGCAGGAAAAGGATCTTTTAAAGTATAAGACTAAAAGAATATTTTGACATGAGAATTGATATTGATATCCCTGATTATGAGGAAATGTGAAGGGTTTTATTAGGTTTTAATGGGGAAAGATAAATAAATCAGTGATCTTGTGAATGAAATTTGACTCTGCTCTGTGTTCAGTCTCAGGCCCTCATTGAAGAGCTGTTGCTATACAAGCGCTCAGAAGATCAGATAGAATTGAAGGAAAAACAGCTGTCAACTATGCGGGTGGATGTGTGTAGCACAGAAACTCTCAAATGCTTAAAAGGTAATACTTACATCCTTTTAACAAGAACAACTCAGATTTTCTTCCCAGATCTGTCATTTTCAAGTGGTAAGACTGGCTTCTTCCATAAAGAGAACCCTCAGTTGGTTGTAGAGAGCAGTTGTGCCAGCTCTGGTTTCCCAGGTACTGATTACATGCATATACATTTCGTAAGTAAATTTCTGTCCTTCACCTGTGCACATTAAACTCACACAATTTTATATGTCAATTATATCTCAAGAAAGCTGGAAAAAAATAAGTTTAAAAACCCAAAGAAATAAATTCTGTCATTTTCTTCATTTCTGGTGCTTTCTTGATATATTAGGTTATATATAGGCAGGTGTATTTCAAATGTGTGATTAACTGGTGTGGGTATGCTCTTTAATACGGTCACTGTAATGCCTCATAAAATCTAGTTAGTTGCTCTCTTGTCCTTACATTGTAAATTATAAATAATAGTTTTTGTTTTGTTTTTGTGTGTTAATCCTCACCTGAGGATATTTTTTTTCATTGCTTTTCAGAGAGTGGAAAGGATGGGGAGAGAGAGAGAGAGAGAGAGAAACATTGAGAGAGACACATAGACTGGTTGCCTCCCACATGGGCCCTATAGGGGGTGGGGAGCAAACCCCCAACCCAGGTATATGCCCTTGACTGGGAATCGAATCCGTGACCCTTAGGTGCTTGGGTTGACGCTCTAACCACTGAGAAACCAGCCAGGGCATAAATAATATTAATAGTTTATCATAGTATAAATCTCATGATGGTAGAAACTATCCTTTGTGCTTTAAATATATATATTTTGTTGTTGTTGTTGTTGTTGTTGTTGACTTCAGAGAGAGGAAGGGAGAGGGAGAGAGAAAGATAGAAACATCAGTGATGAGAGAGAATAACCTTCTGCACGCCCCCTACTGGGGATGGAGCCTGCAGCCCGGGCATGTGCTCTGACCAGGAATCAAACCGTGACCTCCTGGTTCATAGGTCAACATTCAACCACTGAATCACACTGACTGGTAAAATTATCCTTATTTGTTCACTGCTGTATCCAGCCTAGACCAATGCTTGCTTGGTACATAATAGGCATTTAATAAATATTTTTGAAGTAATGAGTAAATGGCTACTAGATATTCATTTTGGCCTTTATTTTGTTATTGTAACATGCTTTAAATTTAACATGTTAGCTTTGCACAGTGGCAGTATCATAGTCAATGAGGTTTATCTGAGGCACGATTATTGCTAATTGAATAAATAAATAAATTTAACATGTTATTGAATTTAATTCTCACAACAACCCAGAAGTATATTAAAAATTTCCATTTTATATATGAGAAATTCAAGACTTCATAAGGAGATGAATAGCTTGCCTAAGTTACACAGCTGATGAGAGACAAAGCCAAAATTTGTGCCCTTTTCTAAAGCCATATTCCTACAGTCATGGGGAAAGAAGTATACTTAGAAGTGTAAGTAACAGTTGGTAATGTCACTATTGGGTTTTTTTGTGTGTGTTTTTTTTAATCCTCACCTGAGAATATTTTTTCCATTGATTGTTTTTTTAGAGAGAATGAAAGGGAGGGAGGGAGGGAGGGAGGGAAGGAGGGAGGGAAGGAAAGAGGGTGGCAGAGAGAGAGAAAGAAACATCGGTGTGAGTGAGACACATCGGTTGGTTGCCTCCTGCACATACTCCAGCCAGACCAGGGATCTTCTACAACCCAGTTACGTGTCCAAGACTGGGAATCAAACCCGAGACTCTCTGGTGCTCAAGTCAATGCTCTAACCATTGGGCACAACAGCCAGGGCCATAATATCATTATTGATGCAAAAATAATTGAGGGTTTGTACTCTTCATATATGAAATTATTAGACATCTTCAGATAGGAAAGAAGAATTTTTAGTGTGATTCACAGAGCGGTCACTTTATCTTTACTTTTCTGAACCTTAGTTTTTTCATGTATCTTATACATTCTAGTGCAGCGGTTCTCAACCTGTGGGTCGTGAACAATGAAAATACATCCTGCATATCAGATATTTACATTATGATTCATAACAGTAGCAAAATTACAGTTAAGAAGTAGCAACGAAAATAATTTTATGGTTGGGGGTCACCACAACATGAGGAACTGTATTAAAGGGTCGCGGCATTAGGAAGGTTGAGAACCACTGTTCTAGAGGATTAAAAGTTAATGGTCTAAGTCAGGGGTGAGGAACATCCAGCCCAAGAAATCATTTGGTCTGGCCCTGCCAAGGCATTAGTGTTGAGTTCATTAAATGTTTGACCAAATAGAGCAAATTAATTTTTTAGTTGGTAATTGTGTATGGCCCATGAATGATATTATAAATATCCATATGGCCCTTGGCAGAAAAAAGGTTCTCCACCCCTGGTCTAAGTGAACAGAATCAAGCCACATTCCATTATTCCAAAGTAGTAGAATGGCATCAAATTTGTAAAGAAAATCAATGAACTTTCTTTTAGTTGGACTTTCTTTTGTTTACTGTGATTACTGGTACTTTCATGATGCACTATTGCTTTTAACTCTAGCAGATTCACATGAATCATTTTAATAATCTGTTTTGTGATTTGGAGAAGCTTTTTAAAGTTGAAACTATGAGACTAAGAATATTACATATTAAGGCAGTAAGAACAGGTTCACTGATAATCTGGAGGGAGGTTTTCTTCAGAAAATTAAATTATTTACTTTTTCTTTTTTATCCTGAAATGAATACTTCCTCTGTTATTTTAGATAAGACCGGTGGGAAGAAGTTCTCCAAAGAATTTGAGGAGGCAAGCGCCAAGCTGGAGGAATTTGTGAATGGATTAGATAAGCAGGTGAAAAATGGGCCCTCACTAACAGAAGCACTGGAAAATGCTGGAATTTTCTATGAAGCACAATACAAAGAAGTAAAAGTGGTGGCCAATGTAAGTAGTAATTAGAGCTATCATATTGATTGGCTACTATATGTCAGTGACTGTTTCATGTGTTACATAATTCAGTGTGGATAAACATTATCTCCAGTTCACAGATGAAGAAGTTACTTTTGAAGAGGTTTAGAACCTTGGATAGGTAATACTAATATAGCTAGCAAGTGGTGAAGTCTAAATTAGACCTGGGTCTTTTTGATGCTAAAGCTCATGCATACCCTGGTTATTATGCCTTATGTCTTAGAATTTCAAAGGGAGTATGTCAAGTTACTGTTACAGGATATAAAATTAGGCTGAAATATATGTAGAAAACTAGATGGAAACATTCTGTTACTAAATTTCATGAAAATTGACTGCGTTAAGAATCCACTGAAAGGGAGTTGATAATGGCCATTTTGTACTTAATTTTTTTAAAGTTTTAAACACCATATGTAAAAGCATATAGTATTATAGAACCCACCAGTCCCACTTCCTAAAAGCTATTCCTTTTACCTCATTTAACTATTTTTCTGGCATTTGCCTCCATATTTCTAAATTATATATCCATATGGTTCTTTCTTGGTTTATCCTATTTAAGAAAGATCTTTTAACTACTTGATGTGACAAATGAGGATTTAGCTTATATTTACCAGCCTTCCGCTTTCTCCCAGTATTAGTATACAACTGTTTTAAATCTTTGTATTACCTTTGTAAAGGAAAGTACAGTTGACTCTTGAATACACGAGGTTTAGGGGTGTTGACCCTCATTCCCTGTGCGGATGAAAAACTGCATATAACATTTGACTCCCCCAAAACTTAATACTATGCAGTCATTTCTCAGTATCCACTGGGGATAGTTCCATGACCCGCTGCGGGTACCAAAATCTGCAGATGCTCGAGTACCTTATATAAAATGACATAGAACAACAGATTGAAAATTCTGTTTTCGATCCATGGGTGGTTGAATTTGTGGATGGGAAACCTGGGGGATACAGAGGGCCAATGGACTCTTATAAATGGATCTGTGCAGTTCAAACCTCTGTTGTTCAAGGGTCAGCTATACTATACTATTTTTTGACCACTAACTCTAGACTCCCTGCTTTTTAAAATGAGGATATTAACATCCTATCCTTTCCCATTAGTTTTCATCTATCTCTTCAGTTTCCCAGCTTCAGTGAACTATACTTTACTTACATACTGTTGTAAGGTAGATAATATTTACATTCCATTCTGTAATCATAATTGTCTTCCTTGTTTTAAAGGATGGAAATTAATAAATAAAGCTTACATTATATCTATGTAAACATTTGTTCACTGCAAGGTCTATGTTAACTATGGATATATTAGAAATATTTGGCTTTCTTATAGAATTTCTTTTTTACCTGCATTGTTTGCCTTTTCATATTTCCCTCCCCACCCCCCCTCCCTTTTTTCTGTCACTTCAGATATTCTGAATCTACATTTTCCCCAGAGGCCTTTCTGCCTGAACTTCCATTCTCCTGATCCAGTTTTAGGTCTCTAGATCTCATCCTAGGATTAGTATTTACTGTTATTCTTAGATAAGCCCTCTATTTTGAAGATTTGTGTCTTCTTTTCTTGGTATTTTCTCATCTTGCTGGAGCACATCCTCAATAAATTTTTATTTTATTTTATTTTTAAAAAATTATTTTATTTATTTAAATATATTTTATTGATTTTACAGAGAGGAAGGGAGAGAGATAGAGAGTTTGAAACATAGATGAGAGAGAAACATCAATCAGCTACCTCTTGCACGCCCCCTACTGGGGATGTCTCCGCAACCAAGGTACATGCCCTTGACCAGAATCAAATCTGGAACCCTCCAGTCTGCAGGCCAATGCTCTACCCACTGGGCCAAACTGGTTAGGGCTCAATAAATTTTTTTTAAAGGGGGGTATTGCAAGAAAGAAATTTCTGAATCTTTATATCTAAAAATGTCTTTATTCTGTTTTCACATATGCTTTGATAGTTTGACTGGTTGAAGAGCATTTTCCCTCATAGTTTAGAAGACATGTCTCCATTGTCTTTAGTGTTGTTGATATGAAGTCTTTGCAAGATCCTTTGGGGATGACTCTTGTTTCTCTGTAAGCTTTTAGGGACATTATCCATGGTGTTCTGAAATTTTTACAATGATGTATCTACATGGTTTTCATTCTTTATGGGTTACTTGGTGTGCTCTTTCAGTCTAAAGATTGGTATTCTTCAACTCCAGGACAATTTCTCTCTTTCCTTTTCCTTTATTTTCTCTTTCTGGAACATTGATTAATCACATGTTGGATCTCCTAGGTTGATATTTAATGTGTCCTATGTTTTCTCAACCTTGATCTTTTTGTTTTGCTTTCTGGAAGATTTCAACTTTGTCTTCCAGCTTCATCTCTTCATATTTTTATGTTTGACAGTCATATTTTAAATTTCTAAGAATTCTTTTTTGTTCTGTGTTCCCTTTTTTATGGCAATCCTTTCTGATTTTATGGATACAGTATCTAGTGTCCATGAAGATATTAAAACTTTTTTCTCTTCCCTGAATTGTCTTGTTTCCTGGTAGAGCCTTTTATTTTATTTTTTCCCTCCTAGTTGTCTTAGTCTTTCTCTTTTATGATTTTGGCTTTCCTCGAAATTCATATATCTCATTGTCCATTCCTAGTTAAGAATGAGTTATGAAAAAATTGATTGAGGGACTTTCTATCCATAGGTAGGGATTCTCTACTTCTTGGGTTTAACCATTAAAGTCTGTGTAGGTGAGGAGCTGGCTGTTAGTCTGGGCAGGAGGAGCTCTAAATGTGAAAAGGCTGGAGTCTTTTTGCCAGGATATTTTAACTCTATAGAGAAGAACTCACATTTTTTTGCCTGAGACATAGTGCCTTGGCTACCAAGTGTGAAGGCTGCAGAGGAGATGGTATGAGTGTTTGGCATTCACACTTTCAATGAATTGTCCTATTTTCAACCCCACTGCTTAACTCCTCCATCCTTTTATACTCATCCTTTTCTGGATCAAAGTTTCTCAGGGATTCTGCAAGACAGATTTGCTCCTTTCCTAGGTATAGCTCCCTTTCTGTATACTCCTAAACTCATTTTTCTCCACCCTGCCTCATCACTTCTCACTCTTCCATTCACATTCTGTCGTCTGAAAATCTGTAGAAATCTTTTTCTCAGCTATATTTCTTGTTGTTGGTTTATACCTTTGTATTCCTTTACTTTTTGTTTTATAGAAGTCTCAGGAGGGAGAAACCATGAATGGGAATGGTCAGTTAATCATTTTGACCCAAAAATACTTTATAATTTTTGAATAGTGACCTATATCCCTAGCCCTTTATTTATAGAATCATATAAAATCATTTAGTCTGCTTTGGAGGCTATTCAAAAAATGGCTTGGTGAGGTCTATTAAGCAAGCATTTGTTGAGCACTTACTCTGTGCTACGTATTGTGTAATACAGAGAAAAGAGACATTGTTCTCACAGAATTCTTTTGCTCTGATGGAGAAAATACAATAAAACACATCATTGCAATTTTGTGTGATAAAAGTTACAGTAGGAGGGTACTGTGAGAATAGATTGAATTGGTACTTTTATCTAATTTGGGACTGGAGGTAGACGATATGGAGAAAATTTTTTCCAAAGGAGCTGAACTCTGAAATTGCAGTCATTAGATAAATGAAAGCTCATGATCTCTGATGAGCATTTTCAAAAGCATGGGAACATAACACAGCATGGCAAAACTGGTAGACCTGAGAGCAGTTTCTGATAGCTGGGTTTGTAAGAGGAAGTGATAAGTAAAACTGGAGAGGTAGTTAGGAACAAAGTTCTGAAAGCAGTAGGAGGCAGTTGTGAGATTTAGCTTTTTTTTTTTTTTTACTGTTTTTATTTATTTTAGAGAGGAAGGGAGAGGGAGAGATAGAAACATCGATGAGAGAGAATCATTAATCGACTGCAACCTGAGCATGTGCCCTAACCAGGAATTGAACCAGGGACCTCTTGGTTCATGGGTCAGTGCTCAACCACTGAGCCACACTGGGTGGAGATTTTACCTTTTTTAAGTTTATAATATCCTATATAATAAAAGCCCAGCGACCGAATGGCAGAACAACCAGAGCAACCTGTCAACCAGTTGCTATGATGCACACTGACCACCGGGGGCAGACGCTCAACACAGGAGCTGCCCCCTGGTGGTCAGTACGCTCCCACTGTGAACCCTGGGCCGACAGGCAGGAACCCGGGCAGCGAATGTTGCCTCCTCGCCCCAGGCTCCTCCTCACTCCCTGCTGCCTCCTCCAGATGCCTGCAGGCCGCACAGCGCCTGCTGCTGGGCTCGCAGAGCTGACCCTGAAGGCTAGGAGGCAGGTTTGTGGCCGCTGTGGGACTGAGGCCCACTCTGCCACCTCTCAGTGCTATTGTCCCCCAACCGGGTCCCCTGGAGAGGCAAGTGCTCTGGCTCCACGGAAGGTGCCGGACCAGGGAGCAGCCACTCAGAGGGCAGGTCCATAGCCACTTGGCAGACCGGGATGAGCGGTGCTCCCACAGCGGGCCAATCCCCATAGGCCATGCCCCCCACCAGTGCATGAATCCTGAGCACCGGGCCTCTAGTATTTTAATGATAGGGTTAATTTTATGGTGAAACACTGATGTAAAGAGCAGAGTATGAAATAAGTCAAATTCACGATATAAAGAAAAAGCACATGACTTTTATAAAATTTCTATAACTTTAAAAGAAGATCTAAAGTAAATATTAGAAAATATTAACTTTTCAAAACATTTTGGGTAGTAAGTATATTAATTTTTTTATTTCACTATATTGTAGTTTATCAGAACTTTTTTTAAAGGAGGAAAAGATCGTGGGAAATAGATTGTAATAAAATTTTACCAAACCTATCACTTTTGGGAACTCATAAAATGGGTCTTCCCCCCCCCCCCCCCCCCCCCCCCCAACACTATTTTATACTTTTTATCAGTGTTCAATATTTCCTATAGGGAAAAAAATTCCCTCCAAAATGAACAAAAATCACCCCACCAGGCTTTAGACATAAGAACTTTTCAAAAAACTCTAACATCAACTAATTATTAGTTAACTGAAATTTAACCTCCCTATCAATTTCCTCATTCATAAAATAAATGGGTTAACATTTCTGTTTCCCAGAATTTACTATGAGAATCATGTAATAAAATATTCTACAGCAACCCATCTCCATAAGGAGTATATTTTTTTAATGACTATCTTGGGGAGGGAGCTGACTTGGGAAGTAGATTGATTTGGTTTGTGGCTGAGAGGCTCAGTATTTGTTCTTGCAGTTATCACTAGAGTTAAACTGCTTCATCTAAAGCTCTTTTTAATGGGGAGTGTTGTTCATTCCTTTTGGAAGACGGGGTATTACAATGCCAATGTCATTCTGTGACTTTGGCAACATTAAAGAGAACAATAGAGACAGAGGCAGAAATTTTGTTAAAAGCCCTGATTTATTAGTTAAGGCAGTAAAAAGTTAAGTACCAAAAAGGACTTTAATTTGCTATTAATGTGGTCACATTTGCATTTCAGAATCAATATAGCAGAATGGAGAATAAAAGAATGTTAGAGGGAGAGAGATATTTTCTCTGTCTCTCCTTTTTAGTAGTTATATAATGTTGTGTCTAGGTATGATAGATGTGGTCTTCATGTTTGTATGCTTTTGGGTTTGCAGAACTATTTAAATCGATGGTATATTAGTTTATTAGGACTGCTATAACAAAGTACTTCCGACGGGGTGGCTTACCCAATAGCTTATTGCCCCATACTTCTGGACACTAGAAATCTAAAATCAAGGTGTCAGCAGGGTTGATTCTGGGGCTGTAAGGGAAGGTTCTGTTCCTGGCTTCTCCTTTGCCTTGCAGATGGCTATTTTCTCCCTGTATTTCTTCGCGTTGTCTTTCCTCTATGTGTGTCTCTAGGTCCAAATTTTCCCTTTGTGTAAGGATATCAGTCACTGGATTAGGGCCCATCTTAATGACTGCATTTCAACTTGATTGCCTCTGTAAAAACTTTGTTCTCCAAATAAGGCCACATTCTGAGGTACAGAGTTAGGACTTTAACATATAAGATTTTGGGGGAACACAATTCAACCCTTAACAAATGGCTTAATGATTTTCATAAATTTTAGGAAATTCTTGGCTGTTACCTCTTCATGAGTTGTTTCTCATTTCATTTTTCTTTCCTCCTGGAACTCTATGAATATATATTAGATCTCATTGCTGTTTTCCAAATTTCTTTATTTCCTTTCTGTATTTTTCTATCCTTTTTTTAATCTCAGTGCTTCCTTCTGGATATTTTCTATGAACTGGTCTTCTAATTCATTAATTATCTCTTCTGCTAACTCTTATCTATTGTTACGCCTATCTATTAATTTTGGTTGGTTTAGTTTTCAGTTCAAGAATTGCCATTTGGTTCCTTTTTAGAAAGAATTCAATTTTCTGGTAAAATTTTGTTTATATATTTTCTTCATTTTTGCTGTTCATATTTTTGGTCTTACTTTTTTTTGGAAACAATCTCAAACTTAAATACCTTAAATACATGAAGACTTTGTTTTCCTGAATCATCTTCTATAGCAGCGGTTCTCAACCTGTGGGTCACAACCCCTTTGGCGGTCGAACGACCCTTTCACAGGGGTCGCCTAAGACCATCCTGCATATCAGATATTTACATTACAATTCATAACAGTAGCAACATTACAGTTATGAAGTAGCAATGAAAATAATTTTATGGTTGGGTCACAACATGAGGAACTGTATTTAAAGGGCGAGAAGGTTGAGAACCACTGTTCTATAGTAATAAAAGCATAATATGCTAATTAGACATGACGTCCTTCCGGACATCCTTCCTTCCGGACAAAGCCGCAGCAGGTGGGGGCCGGGGCTAAGGCCCTTGCATGAATTTCGTGCATCAGGCCTCTCTCTCTCTCTCTCTCTCTCTCTCTCTCTCTATATATATATATATATATATATATATATATATATATATATCTCAAAGCCTAAGCAACCATTATGACTGGTCGACCAGTCACTATGACATGCACTGACCATCAGGGGACGTTCAACGCAGGAGCTGCCGCTCTGGTGGTCAGTGCGCTCCCACAGCCAACCTCCCACGGCTGGCCAACCTCCCGCGGCCCCGCCCCCTGGCCAGCCCCAATCAGGATTGGGCGAGACGGCCCCAATAGCCAGCCAGGCCGAGGGACCCCACCCGTGCACAAATTCATGCACCAGGCCTCTAGTTTGAAAATAAATTGCTAATACCCCATCCCTCACATACAGGGTGCCCCCAAAAATGTATACACACTTTTAACAGCTGATAGCTGTTAAATGAAAACAAAATGTATTTTAATAAAAAAGTGTGTGTATACATTTTTGGGGGATACCCCATATTTTCATGTGTATTTCCTCCCAGTTATATTCTTCTTCATAAGCATAACATATAGCTATTTAATCAGGAAATTAATTGATACATTGACACTATTATTATGTAATCCTCAAGGCCCTATACAAATTTACCAGTTTTTAAAGCAAATGATCCTGTCTAGAATCACCATTTGCATTTATTGCATTTCTCTTTATTTTCCTTTGATCTGGAATGGTTCCCCAGTCTTTTCCTCTACTTTCATGATCTAAATATGTTTGAAGATTATAAGTCAAATATTTTGCACAATGTCCCAATTTGGATTTATGTGATGTTTCTTTGTGATCAGATTGAGATTATGCATCTTTAGAAGCAATATCACAGAAGTGATTTGTTTGCTTCTCTTTTTATTATTTCAAATAGCACACAAGTTTGATTTTACTACCTATAATATTCCACTTGATATCTTTTATTAATGTGACATCTTCTAGGCTTGTCCATTGAAAAGTTCTACCTTGCTAATTGCTATGGGTTGAATTGTACCCCAAAAAGATATGTTGACACCCTAACCCCTAGTACATGTGAATGTGACCTTACATGGAAATAGAGTCTTTGCAGATGTAATCAAGTTGAGATGAGGTAATTAGGGTGGGCCTTATTCCAGTATAACTGGCGTTCTAATAAAAAGAGGGAAATTTGGATACCGACACATAGGGAGAACATCATGTGACAACTGAAGCAGATATTGTAGTAATGCAGCTGCAAGCAAAGGAATGCCAAGGGTTAATGGCCACCACCAGAAGCTAGGAAAAGATAAGGAAGCCCCTAGCTGGTTTTGCTGAGTGGATAGAGCAGAGATGGCGAACCTTTTGAGCTCGGCATGTCAGCATTTTGAAAAACCCTAACTTAACTCTGGTGCCGTGTCACATATAGAAATTTTTTGATATTTGCAACCATAGTAAAACAAAGATTTATATTTTTGATATTTATTTTATATATTTAAATGCCATTTAACAGAAAAATCAACCCAAAAAAATGAGTTCGCGTGTCACTTCTGACACGTGTGTCATAGGTTCGCCATCACTGGGATAGAGTCAGCAGACTAGAGGGTCCAGGTTCGATTCCTGTCAAGGGCACATGCCCCGGTTGTGGGCTTGATTCCCAGTGGGGGGCATGCAGGAGGCAGCCAGTGAATGATTCTGTCTCATCACTAATGTTTCTATTTCTCTCTACCTCTCCCTTCCTCTCTGGGAGCCCTCAGGGGATGTCTGACTGATGGCTTAGGCCAGCCATGGGCAAACTACGGCCCGCGGGCCGGGATCTGGCCCGTTTGAAATGAATAAAACTAAAAAAAAAAAAAAAAAAAAAGACCGTACCCTTTTATGTAATGATGTTTACTTTGAATTTTATTAGTTCACACAAACACTCCATCCATGCTTTTGTTCCGGCCCTCCGGTCCAGTTTAAGAACCCATTGTGGCCCTCGAGTCAAAAAGTTTGCCCACCCCTGGCTTAGGCAGTCGGACATCCTTAGCACTGCCACAGAGGCGGGAGAGGCTCCCGCCACCGCTGCTGCGCTTGCCAGCTGTGAGCCCGGCTTCTGGCTGAGCAGTGCTCCCCCTGTGGGAGCACACTGACCACCAGGGGACAGCTCCTATGTCGTGCGTCTGCCCCCTGGTGGTCAGTGTGCATCATAGCGACCAGTCATTCCTCCATTCGGTCGATTTGCATATTAGCCTTTTATTATATAGGATTTGTCTATATGTATTGAAAACCATGAGTTGTCTAATCCCAATCCAACATGCAAGGTTTGTTCTAGTTTTCTTCCTTCCCACATTTGTATTGCTTTTTTTTAACAGTGTAAAGCCTTGCTCCCTTTATCTTCTATATAATCACTTATTTGAGCAATCCCCTTGTGTGTAACCAGTGTTCCAACATGTCTGTCTCTTTCCTAATCTCCTGTCTGGGCTTTCTCTTTTTCTTGCTTGGGCTTCAAACATCCCGTGCAATGCCTTTCTCCCATGAAGACATTTTTCTCACCCCATTTTGGCTGCACTTTCTTACACTTATTACATCAAGCTCCAGCTAATGGGTTTTGGGCTGAATTGTTCAAAAAGGGAAAGAGAGGGGATTTTTCTCTATTTTCTTGAACATATTAAACAGTAGCTGTTGGTTTTGTCGGATAATTAAGTATAAGATGGCTCTGTCTTTTGGTTTTGTTCCAGTGACTTTTTCTTTTAGGTCATTTAGTATTTGGTAATACGCAGTTACAATCAGCCCGAGTTTACACGTTTCCCGCACTCCACCGCAAATCTATATGAACCGAGTTAAAGACGGCTCCCGCGGAGTACGCGCAATTCACGCGAGCCGACTTAACTCGTTTCCCCCACTCCAAGTGTTAAACAGTAGCTGTTGGTTTTGTCGGATAATTAAGTATTGGCTTTAACTGTTGTGATTTTGTCTCTAGTGACTGTTTTTCTTTTAGGTCATTTAGTCCTCTCTCTTGGCATGCCTGCTGATTTTTTATTGAATGCTGGACATTGTATGTGGAAGTGTTTTTAGTCTCTAGATGATTTTTCTTCCTCTAGGGAGGATTCACCCTTTCCTTTGCTAGGAAGATATTGTGAGAGCTGATCAAATTAATCAAATCTGAAAGTAAACTGATTTAAGGCTGAATTGCAGTTTGGGCAAGGCTTTGTCTTTCTCTGGTGGTTCATTCCAGCTTCTAGGATATCGGTTTTTCCCACTGAGAGCCTGGGATGGTCACTGAATTCTAAACCTTGTCTCCTCGCCACCAATAAACTACATTAAGCTCCACTTTGCTTCTCAGAGGTTTTCTTCTTGGCTTCTTAATTGTCTCTTAAGCAGCTTCAGAATTTAGCAAATATCTTGAAGGAAAAAACAATAGCATATTGTTGAGCCGGTTCTTTCCTTCCTCTTTCATCGAATATTGGCTTTTCAAGTCTGCAGTATTTTTCTATACAGACCATTTATGTTTAATAGTGGCCCTCTGCCTTGTCCTTTTGCCTTGCATTTTTAAATTCTTGCCTGTTTCCCTAATATCAGAACCCTGAGAGAGAAGGTAACTGCAGAATGTCACCTTAGCTCTCCTCATGGTTTCCCCCTGATACATAGGGTTTGTCACTTAGGTTTTGGTTGTCTCAGCACTCTTCAATACATTTAAATATATGTGCACACATATGCATGCATATAAAAAGATGCATGTGTATATGTCTGGCTCTTCTAGTTGTTCTTGGTGGAAGAATTGCTCTACAAAAGCTACTCAGTTATATCCAGAAGCAGAAGCTATTATAATCTTTTCTGTTCCGTTTCATTTTTAAAATAATGTTTTTTGAATGAGCAACCAAAATGATTTTTCAGTGAATGGTCCAAGACTGAAAAAAAACAGGAAAAAGACACACAGCTTTAAAGCATTGGAAATCAAGATAATCAGATCAATAAGATTTAAGCCACGTGATCAAGGTTAACATCAATAGTGGTACATCAGACAACAGTAGTATGGTAGTTACCATAGGGAAAGGGAGGTGGGGAAGAGGAGGGTTGAAGAAGGACAAAGGGGGTCAAATATATGGTGACTGAAGGAGACTGGACTTTGTGTGGTAGGCACACAATGCAATACAAAGATGATGTATTATGGAATTGTACACTTGAAACTTATTCTTTCTCTTTTAGGCATACAAAACCTTTGCTAATCGAGTGAACAATTTAAAGAAAAAGCTGGATCAATTGAAATCAACCCTTCCTGATCCAGAAGAATCACCAGTTCCTTCCCCAAGTATGGATGCCCCCTCCCCGACTGGTTCTGAGTCTCCTTTTCAAGGAATGGGAGGTGAGGAATCCCAGTCACCAACTGTGGAGAGTGAGAAATCTGCCACACCTGAGCCTGCAACAGATAATCGTGATGTGGAAGACATGGAACTCTCAGATGTAGAAGATGATGGGTCAAAAATTATTGGTATGTCCTTATGTGATTAGTAGACAACTTGTTCTTTATCTGTTTTATTTTCCCACCAATAAATCTATCATAAGCAGATGTTAAAAGATAGTTTACCTCTGGCTCGGAAGCTCAGTTGGTTAGAGCATTGTCCCAGTACACCAAGGTTGCAGGTTTTATCCCCAGTTAAGGCACATACAAGAATCAATCAATGAATGCATACATAAGTGAAACAACAAATTGGTCTCTCTCTCTCTCTCTCTCTCTCTCTCTCTCTCTCTTTCTCTCTCTTCCTCTCGCTCTAAAAATCAATAAATTGTTTTATTAAAGATAGTTCAATCCTTATAAGGTAGAATACCAAGGTAGCAAGCATTATTGTCTCCAGAGCAATAGTTCAGGATTTGGTAAGCCACGTGGGTGAAGAATCATTGCTCAGGATCTATGTTGTTCAATATGGTAGCCACTAGCTACATGTGACTGTTGAGCATTTGAAATGTGGCTTATCAAGCTTGAGATGTGCTCTAAGTATAAAAGGTACACATTAATATATTGAAATAAATAAGACATTAAAATTAATTTTACCTTATTGTGGCTACTAGAAAATTTAAACTTATATGTAGCTTGAATTACATTTTTATTGAACAGTACTGCTCTAGAGGGAGGAGCACTTATACTGAAATTCCCTCTTCTCTGTCACTCTTAACCTTCAAGATTCCAAAGCAACAGTTTGTTTACCACACTTTCAAAATTAATCCGGATAGCTCTGGCCGGTGTGGCTCAGTTGGTTGCCAGTTTGATAAATAAGATAAAGTATGAATTTGGGAAATTTCTTTTAAGCAAGTGTTGAAGTCAGGAAGGATCATAAATTATAAAGAGTGGGGCTTTTAAAAAATCATGAAGTGAGTGGTTTTCTATAAAGCATAGTGCTTTTTACTCCCAAATCAGGAACTAGTAGGACATGCTGTTTCATACTGGAAATAGAGTCTGGATAGTAATAAGATACAATAATATTTGTTCTCTTTGTTTAAATAGTAGAGGACAGGAAGGAAAAACCTGTGGAGAAGTCAGCTGTATCTACTTCTGTACCTACAAAGCCAACAGAAAGTATCTCAAAGGCCTCTTCATGTACCCCAGTGCCTGTGACCATGACAGCAACCTCGCCTCTTCCAAAACCTGTGAATACTTCCCTTCTGTCCCCTTCTCCAGCATTGGCTTTGCCAAACCTGGCTAATGTGGATCTGGCAAAGATCAGTTCCATCCTCAGTAGCCTAACATCAGTCATGAAAAATACAGGTAAGCAAGCCCCGTAAAGAGGATTAAAGGCTGACTGTCATCGTTCTAATTGAACCATCAGTCTGTTTTTTGTTGAATTTTTAAAATTAAAAGTAATTTTTTAAATTTACTTAAAAGTAATATTTTAATATAAAAATAAAACCAACACTTGGTCATTATAGAAAAATTAGAAAGTAAGTGAAGAGAATAAAATAAATATAACTCTACCCCAAAGGAAATCACTTGTATATAACCTTACAAGTGTGTGTGTATCTGAATGTTTTGGGAGATTAAATATTTGTAATAATTTTTCTTTTCATAATTGAATCATATTGCATATACTGTTTTGAAACCAGCTATTTAAAATTTCAGCTATATAGTTTTTTATTATTTATTTAAGCCTTTTAATTATTAGACATCCAGTATGTTTCCAATTTTTCACTGTTTTTCATGAACAACCATGATGCTAAAATTTTATGCACAACCCTTCCTATAAGGGTTGATGTGAATATAGGGCTTTTTTTTTTAAATGGAAATTTTAATGAGTATGTAGAGCACCTCCACATACTCATCACTCATCTTCAACTACATAAACACATGGCCTACCCAATCCTGATTATTTTGAAGAAAATCCCAATTATTTCATTTCTTCATAAGTACTTAAATATATTATTTCTAAAAGATAGATTCTCCAAAAAATCAGCACTTAGATTGTTTAAGTCCTTTCATGTTATAATTACAATGATCTCCAAAAATGTACTATTTATGTTCCAAGTACTATATAAAAGTCCCCGTTGTGCCTCAGCTTCTCCAAAACTATTTTGTTTTGTTTTAATCTTTATTAAATTCAATCTTTAAAAGTTGTTTGTTTTAATTTGCATCCTTTTGATTAAAGATGTGGTTTAAATATTTTTTCATTTGCTTATGATTTTTTGTGTGAAATACCTGTTCATATTTTTGATCATTAAAAAAATCAAAAATTATTTTATCTTTATATACTTTTTCCCTATGTTAAAAATCAGTCAATTGTTTTAAAATGTAAAAATATAAAGGAGGTTGCTTATATAATCTCATTTTATAGGCCATTTCAAAAGTAAAATCTTATTAATCACTTAAAATTATGCTGTGGCTGAGTTATACAATTCCAGTGGCTCTGATTATAATCAGTCAGCAATATTTTGGGGGCACCTAAGTACTCTGAGGTGTAGGTTTCGTTTCGTAGAGAAAAAAGGAATAGGTTCCTTAGTCTTTTTCTGTTGGAGCTCTCAAAACTAAGGGAATTACATATGAGAAAAACTTAATATTCGTTTATTTTAGGGGGGTTCCAACTAGATGGAAGCAAATCTTCATGTAATTTTCAGATTTTTTATTTTTTTTATTTTTGTATAAGCCATGATATGGACCATTTGTGAATCAGCCACAGAAAAATTTTGAGTGGAAAGTATCATGGATTTAAAAGTCATTTTGAGTTGCATTTGCTTGAGTCAATCTTTCTGCCACCAGGGGTCAGTCCTGCATCAAGACCTTCTCCAGTGACGCCTACAAGCCCTGGCAACCTCTCCAGTGGCCTGAAAACACCTGCACCTGCCCCGACAGCATCTCACAACCCTCTGGCCAATATCCTCTCGAAAGTGGACATCACCCCGGAGAGCATTCTGTCTGCTCTTTCCAAAACCCAGACCCAGTCAGCCCCTGCCCTGCAAGGTAAGCTGATGGCCAGAGGGACTCGCACTGCGAGTGCTTGTCTCAGGCTTAAGCCTGGGCTCCATTTCTGAGAAAAAAGAAAAGAATCCAAAGCCATCTATAATACTAAAAGCATAATATGCTAATTATGCCAGACGTCCTTCCAGATGACCTTCTGTACGAAGCTGAGTGCCGGAGGGAAGCCGGTGCCAGCAGCAGGGGGAAGGAAGGCCTACTCTTGCACGAATTTCGTGCTTTGGGCCTCTAGTGAAATATATAATATAGTTGATTAATTATTCTCTTTATATTTATCATCTGTGAGCTGGCATTTGTAGTATTATAAAGTATCAAAGATGAAGAAGACTTTAAATATCATCTAGTCTAATCCCCTCCTTTTCAGGTAAGGAGATTAAGGCTCAGTGAGGTAATGTGACCTGCTTAAGGTCACACATCTACCTATTCAGTGATGAGCCAAGACTAAAAGCCATATTTCTTGACTGGAGTCCGGTATTCTTTCACCTACACCATGGCACCCCTAGGGGCTGCATTTATCCCAGCTCTTAGTACAGGTTAGTATATGTTGAGGTTTACATATTTTAATGTTAACCGAAGCTAAAGACAGTCAGAAAGGTCAATCTGCTATCAAATATCTTACGAGATATGATTGTCTCATTTATGTCCTGTTTTATAGAGGCCTCTATTTATAGATATGTAGTGAGTCTTTTTGTTTTTGGTTACATATAATCTCTACCTTATTTGAACCTCTCTTCAGCTTTGCTAATTATCTGGGTTGGGCTTAAAACTGTTCGCTTCTAATATTTTTTTCATAAACTTAACCTGCTCTCTGTTCCCAGACCCTCCAGCTACCAACACAAGTATCTCAGTATAATTATGCATTAATTACAGATACCAGAACAGTATCTTTCTAGTGATTTACTCTCTATCACTAGATCTCAACCAGGAAGCTCTAGGGGATATTTGCCAGTGGCCTAAAGGCGTTGTTTGTCATAACTGGGGTGGGTGGGGATGCTGCTGCATCTAATGCATGAAGGCCAGGGTAGCAGCTGAACATTCTACAGTGCACAGGACAGCCCCACAATAAAGAATTCTCCAGCCCCAAGTGCCAGTAGTACTGAGGTTGAGGAACTCTGCTTTATATGAATAGAGAACATTACTGGTATCTACTAATTTTATTTCCTAACTGTTCTGTAAGTGGATCAGCCAAGCACTATATTATAGTGAACTTTGTCTTAAGATATAGGACAATTTTATTACATTGAACTAAATACGATTTTTTAAATTGATTTTTAGAGAGAGGTAGGTTGAGAGGGAGGGAGGGAGAGAGAAAGAGACAGAAACATCGATGTGAGAGAAAAATGTCAATCAATGCCTTCCACATGTGCCCTGAATGAGGATCAAACCCGCAACCTGGGTATGTGCCAGGTTGATGGGGAACCAAACCTGCCACCTTTTGGTCTAAGGGACAATGTTCTACCAGCCAGGGATGAACTAAATAGTACTAAATGATAATTCATATCCCCATTCATAGACCAGCAATAAAGAATTAATGATAATACTATAGCACATCTTACACTACTAATTTCAGAGATAATTAGTTTTAGAGATTAGCATCATGTTTATGATTCTCCCTTCTAGCCTATAATTAATAGTAAAAATCTTGAACTCACTTGTTTTAGCTTCTTTTTTTTAGCTTCTTGGATAGATATATCTTAAAGAAAAAGCTTTTCTTTTTTTTAATACTTCAAGTTTGTATTACAGCAGTATACCAAATTCAGTAACAGTTCTTGTTAGTTGGCCAAAGTAGCAGATGGTTCCCTAGTCTCAGTGGCTTAACACAATATAAGTTTATATCTTGCTAACATTACATACATCTGATGCAGCTCTTCTCCGTCTGGGAGCGCTTGTTGATGCCACCCCTCCAGGCAATGATTCAGAGACCCAGGCTCTTTGCATCTTGTGACTTTTCCATCTTCAGTATGTGGCTGCCCTGGGAATGGGCTCCATTCCAGCCAGACAGCCAGGGACCGAGGAGGGGGAGCTGTGCAGGGAGAGAGGTGTGTGAGCCAGGCCTGCAGGTGGGGAGCTCCACCCTCATCCCGTGGCTCACATTCAGTTTTACAGCCAGGTCTCACTGCAGAGGAGGTGGGGGATGTAATTTAGCTCTGCAACCACGATCTGGGCCAGGTTCTTCTCCTGCTGTTTCACCCTCCGAGGTCCAGAGGCTGCAAACCAGCTTTCTGAGAAACGGAAATGGCAATGGCAGGGAGGGATGCTGTGCCTTCCTGGTCTTCAATCTCCCGGTCTCTGTCCCATCGTGGTTTGCTCTCTTTTACCTCGTCTCCAACTGTTGATTGTGGGAGTGGAATTCTCATGATATCCTGAAAAAAAGAATTTTATGAGACTTGCATGGGGGAATGAGTGATTTTTTTATTTGCATGGAATTAATTCCTTGAATTTCAAGGTCCCATTTTCCTTAGTCCAGTGATAGAAGTGTAGCTGGGGGTTCAGCAGAGCTAAAATCAGAGCCAGTGTCCAAAGTTTCCTTTCCATGTTAGAGCTGAGTCCAGTCCAGCATCAGGCCAGCTTAGCTGTGTTTCCTTCTGCAGTCCATCGGTCCATTGCATGTGGAGTCTGCATGGCTGTATGGGCAAATGCAAGAGAACCAAGAGGAACAAGAATAGCTTTTTGTCTCCCCACCCCCCACCCCCCGAAATTGTTGCAACAAGATCATGTGGGCTTTATCATCAGGCAAAATTTGAGCAGAACTAGGTGTGTTCTGACAAAATGAGAAGTGGGAATCCCAGAAAACAACACTTGTGGAATAACAGGGCAGTTCATCACCTTCCGTTTCTTTAGAGAAAGTGGAATTCTCCTTAACTTAAGACAACTGTGCCCAGCAACTTAAATAGATGTGTTTCTTCAAAGACTATAAAGAAAATCTCTTAGAACTTTGCTCTGATTGTGTCACTCATAGCCCGTATTGGCAGATTTTCAACACAAAAGAATGACTTCAGTGGGAAAAGGACTGTAGAGCAAGCATGTCAAACTCCTGCGAGTTTGACATGCTTGCTGTAGAGCAGCGGTTCTCAATCTGTGGGTCGCGACCCCTTTGGGGGTTGAACGACCCTTTCACAGGGGTCGCCTAAGACCATCGGAAAACACATATATAATTACATATTGTTTTTGTGATTAATCACTATGCTTTAATTATGTTCAATTTGTAACAATGAAATTGGGGGTCACCACAACATGAGGAACTGTATTAAAGGGTCGTGGCATTAGGAAGGTTGAGAACCACTGCTGTAGAGTATGGCTTGTTAGGATGGAAGAAAAGTGCCCTGGCCGGTGTTGCTCAGTGGTTAGAGCATCAGGTTGCACACCCAAGGGTGTCAGGTTCGATTTTGGTCAAGGGCACGTAATTGGGTCGTCCATTCGTTCCCTGCCCCAGATCAGGGCACATTTGGGAGGCAACCAATCGATGTGTCTCTCTCACATCAATATTTCTCTCTCTCTCCCCCACTCCCTCCTTCCACTCTCTGAAAAGCAATGGAAAAAATATCCTCAGGTGAGTATTAAGAAAAAAAGATTGAAGAAAAGTAATATTTAGTGGCACAAAACTGTTTCACCTATTGCCAGAAATCTGAATAGTATCTTTTTTTTTATTTCTTGTTTTTTTGTGGTTGTTTTGTTTTGTATTTTGTTAATCCTCACCCAAGGGTATTTTTCAGGTTCTAATCCTAGCCCCAGTCAGGGTATGTGCGGGAGACAACCAATCAGTGTGTCTCTCTCTCACTGATATCTCTCTCTCTCTCTCTCTCTCTCTCTCTCTCTCTCTCTCTCTCTTTCTCTCTCTCCCCCCCTTCTTTCCCTCCCACTCTCTCTAAAAAATCAATGGGGGGGAGGGCTAGGGGCATCAATGGGAGAAATAAGGGGACATATGTAATACTTCCAACAATAAAGAATTTTTTTTAAAGAATTTAAAAAATCAATGGAGAAAAATTCTTCAGACCTTAAATCTCTTAGCAAATATGGATTAAAACTAAAATTTTGAAGAAACATTAATTGAAGTATTTCATGAACTATTTTCTTTCACCATGTCATTATGAAGGAGCTCTTTTAGTGTATAACTAAAAGCTATAAGTTTGGGTTGGAGTATATACAAGTTTTCATTTATGACTAGAAAGTGGGTACATTTTTCAAAATATGATTTTAATGTATAAGACTTGTTATCTTTTTGTTGTGTTTTTCTAAAAAAATTTCTACAGGAGCGATTTGCTTTGATGGACTTCAGCCTTTGCCCAAAAAATTCTATTTCATGGCTTCTGAGAAGGTTTTGTCTATCATTAAGTAGGGTTGAATCTTACCACTACCAACAATAATTATTCCTTGAGTTTTCCCTGCTATAAGGTGGGGATTGTGTGTTTTCTTGTGAAAGATCAGAGCCTTTGATGATCTAGCTTTGTGTTTGTGGTGTATGTTTATATGTTTATTATTGCTACATTTTACAACCAAAAATGATAGCTTACAGCAGTGATCGCCAACCGGTGGTCCGAGGACCACTGGTGGTCCATGAGGTCTGAAAGGTTGGCGACTCCTGGCTTAGAGCATTGTTTCCCCAAAAAGATAGCAAAAGATGCTTCTTTTTAAAGTGCCCTGATTCAAATATATTTCTGCAGTTTGCATGTCTTATCTCTCTCTTGAGAATAACAAAGTACATTAACTTACTAGAGATAATTATGGCGGTTGGAATATCTATTTAGATAGTGATGGCCAGAGGGAAGGGGCACGGGCTGGGTGGAGGTGGGCAAAGGAGGGGGAAATGGGGACATCGGTAATAGTGTCAACAGTAAAAATAAATTATTTAAAAAAAAGAATATCTATTTAGAGAAACAGTTTCACAGATCAAACATTAAGAAATACTGACTTGCCCTGGTTAGTGTTTCTCAGTGGTTAGAGTGCCGGCCCAAGCACGGAAGAGTCATGGGTTTGATTCTGATCAAGTGCACATACCTGGGTTGCAGGTTCGATCCCCAGGCCCCAGTCTGGATGTGTGCAGGAGGCAGTCAATCAATTTGTCTCTCTCACATTGTTGTTTCTCTCTCTCCCTCCCTCCCTTCCTCTCTTCCCCTCCCTCTCCCCCTCCTTCCTTCCCTCCCAATCACTCTCTCTAAAAATCAATTGGAAAAATATCCTCGGGTGAGGATTAACAAAAAAAGAAAAAGAAAGAAATACTGGCTTAAAGTGTTATTTTAAGAATGATTTTGCTTTCTTTCTTTTCCTGCTTTGTCTTGTTTAAACTGTGAATGATTCTGACACTAAAATCTACCCCTTCCTGTGGCCTTTCATTGTGCTATGTTGGGCTTGTTTCATGACTGCACTAGAAACATCTCAGTGATTTGCTCTCTTTATATTGGCAAGTAAGTCCAGTGTTTTCTGTGACATTTAGCAGAAATGCTTGTTTAGTCAGGATTTCCTTTGGCCTCACATTTTAATGTCCATCTGGTTCCCACTGGAATGAATGAGAATATCCAACTAGCCTAAATTGTTTATTGTAAGGCAGGGAGTTGTTCTTTTTAACTCCTCTAATCTCTGCTTCTACAGGCCTGTCGTCTTTACTTCAGAGCGTTACTGGGAACCCAGCTCCAGCCAGTGAAGCTGCATCCCAGAGCACTTCAGCTTCCCCTGCCAACACCACTACAGTCTCTAACATAAAAGGAAGAAATCTACCCTCCAATACCCAATCCTTTATTCCCAAAGGCTTCAACTATTCTCCTAATTCATCGACATCTGAAGTCTCTTCCACTTCAGTCAGCAAGGCCTCAATTGGGCAAAGCCCAGGGCTTCCAAGCACTACGTTCAAGCTGCCGTCCACCTCTCTGGGGTTTACAGGCACCCACAATACTGGCCCTGCTGCCCCACCTCCTGAAGTTGCCATGTGCCAATCTTCAGAGAGCTCCAAGCCAAAGCTGGAGTCCGAGTCCACCTCCCCAAGCCTGGAAATGAAAATCCATAACTTCTTAAAAGGTAATCCTGGTTTCAGTGGCTTAAACTTAAACATCCCAATCCTGAGCAGTTTGGGGTCCAGTGCCCCAGCAGAAAGCCATCCCTCAGACTTCCAGCGTGGCCCTACCAGCACTTCAGTTGACAACATTGATGGAACCCCTGTGCGGGATGAACGCAGTGGGACGCCCACCCAAGATGAGATGATGGACAAGCCCACGTCCAGCAGTGTAGATACCATGTCCCTGCTTTCTAAGATCATTAGCCCCGGTTCTTCAACGCCCAGCAGTACAAGATCACCGCCCCCCGGGCGAGAGGAGAGCTACCCCAGGGAGCTTTCCAATTCTGTACCTACATTTCGACCCTTTGGCCTGGTCAGTGAATCATCCTATAAGCAGCCTTCTGATGGAATGGAGAGACCATCTTCCCTGATGGACTCTTCACAGGAGAAGTTCTATCCAGATACTTCTTTCCAGGAAGACGAGGATTACCGAGATTTTGAGTATTCAGGGCCTCCACCCTCTGCCATGATGAACCTAGAGAAGAAACCAGCCAAGTCTATCCTGAAATCCAGCAAGCTCTCTGAGACCACCGACTACCAGCCAATCCTGTCCAGTTACAGCCACAGGGCCCAAGAATTTGGGGTAAAGTCTGCCTTCCCTCCATCTGTAAGGGCCCTCCTGGACTCTAGTGAGAACTGTGACCTTCTCTCACCTTCCCCTGGGCTGTTTGGTGCCTTCAGCATAAGAGGGAATGAATCTGGGTCTAACCGGTCACCGTCACCGAGTAAGAATGATTCATTTTTCACCCCTGACTCCAACCACAATAGCTTGTCTCAATCTACCACTGGGCATCTCACTTTGCCACAGAAGCAGTACCCAGACTCTCCTCACCCAGTCCCACATCGTTCCCTTTTCTCTCCGCAGAATACCCTTGCTGCTCCCACGGGCCATCCACCCACATCAGGCGTGGAGAAAGTCCTGGCCTCCACCATTTCCACCACGTCGACGATTGAGTTTAAGAATATGCTTAAAAACGCCTCACGAAAGCCCTCAGATGATAAGCATTTTGTCCAGGCCCCCAGCAAGGGCACTTCAAGTGAAGGTGTCAGTCTCTCAAACCTCACCCAGCCCAGCTTGACCACCACTGAGCAGCAGCAGCAAGAAGAGCACTACCACCGCATAGAAACCCGAGTCTCCTCCTCCTGCTTAGACTTGCCTGACAGCACTGAAGAAAAGGGGGCCCCTATAGAAACCCTGGGTTACCACAATGCATCCAACAGGAGGATGTCCGGGGAGCCCATACAGACCGTAGAGTCGGTCCGAGTTCCTGGGAAGGGAAATAGAGGACATGGGCGTGAGGCTTCAAGGGTGGGTTGGTTTGATCTGAGCACCTCAGGCAGCTCTTTTGACAATGGCCCCTCAAGTGCCTCTGAGTTGGCATCCCTTGGGGGTGGGGGCAGCGGAGGCCTCACTGGCTTTAAAGCAGCACCATACAAGGAGCGGGCACCCCAATTTCAGGAAAGTGTCGGCAGCTTTCGTTCCAACAGTTTCAACTCAACATTTGAGCATCATCTTCCCCCATCCCCCTTGGAACATGGGACACCCTTCCAAAGAGAGGCAGTGGGGCCGTCATCTGCCCCGCCTGCCCCTCCTAAGGATCGTGGTGGTGTCTTCTCTCGAGAGGCACCCGCTCATCTACCCTCTGTGGATCTTTCGAACCCCTTCACAAAGGAGGCCGCCTTGGCCCATGCTGCCCCGCCCCCCACTCCTGGAGAGCACAGCGGAGTTCCTTTCCCCACCCCACCCCCTCCAGCCCCTGGGGAGCATAGCAGCAGTGGTGGGAGTGGTGTCCCCTTTTCTACTCCACCCCCACCTCCCCCTGTTGACCACTCTGGGGTTGTACCCTTCCCAGCCCCACCACTGGCAGAGCACGGAGTGGCAGGAGCAGTGGCAGTATTTCCCAAGGACCATAGTTCTCTCCTTCAAGGGACCTTGGCTGATCATTTTGGGGTGCTCCCAGGACCCAGGGACCACGGGGGCCCCACCCAACGGGACCTCAACGGCCCTGGCCTTAGCCGTGTACGTGAGAGCCTGAGCCTACCCTCCCATTCTCTGGAGCACCTGGGCCCAGCCCATGGAGGAGGTGGGGGAGGCAGCAACAGCAGCGGTGGCCTCCCCTTGGGTCCCTCACACAGAGACATCATCAACCGGAGTGGTATGATTTTGCGGAATCCCCGGCCAGACTTTCGGCCTAGGGAACCTTTTCTCGGCAGAGACCCGTTCCACAGTTTAAAGAGACCCAGGCCACCTTTTGTTAGGGGCCCTCCGTTCTTTGCACCAAAACGCCCATTCTTCCCTCCCAGGTACTGATGGAGACCCAGGGAAAGGCATTTTGAACAGTCGAGAGAGCATTGGAAGTAGGAGTTTGGTTTATTGTTGTTTGTTTTTCCTCCTTTGATTTATTTTTCTATGACCAAGGGCCTCCCTTCCAAAGTAAAAAGTCGTACATATATGCTTACATTTCACTATTCCATCCAGTCCTCCCTCCCACGGCACTTACCTACCTTCCCCGAGTTGTTTGTATTTTAGGGGGTGGAGGGGAGCAGGCAAAGGAACACAACCAAAGCCACTTCCTTTGGCTGGGAGTTTGAGGGATGGGAAGAAAAACAAATCTGCTATTACCCCATCTATTGAAGAGTATTACTGCATTTGAAATAAAACTTCCACCAGAACAGATAATAATGTGCAATGTTGGGATGTTATTTTGGGTTTGGCTTATCAGTCAATGGAAGGGTTCCTGCCCCCTTCTCTCTGCAGCTACCCTAACTGCTGTAACCAGCTTGGCTCCCTTCCTTGTGGCTCTGTGCCCTGCTGACAGCCAAGAGATGTTGCAAGGGAGGAAATGTGGGAGAGCTCAGCGCTGTCATGCTCTTCTGCTTTGTTTGTTTGTTTCGAAAGGCGTGTAGAAGTTGAGCTCTTTACCTTTCTCCTCAAATCTTAATTTAACAACCACACAAAAGGCAGCCTCTTCCACAGCACTGTCAGGCCGTAACTGAGGAGATGCTCTTCTGTCCTAGGAAACGTTTTTCCTCTTTGTTTTTGGGATGGAAAAGAGCAGGCTGAATATATTTTGAGGTTAAAATACAGAGTAATTACAATAGAGAGTTAGAGAAAGGGACTATTAACAGTGTGATGTGACCTGCCCATCCTTCATAAACGAGAGAGTGGGAACCGTTTTTGAGATAGTTCCGCTCCTCTGACACCCAGCTCTTCCTGCTTTTCTTTCTTGGCTTTCTCAGCTTCGCTTCTGCTGTGGCCAGAAAGTCACTCCAGTTGACAGTTGTTACAGAGATGGAACTGTACTATTGTCCCTGTGTTTTTTTAATGTAAGAAGTAGACATTTTTTACCCTGGTGCCTCCCTAACCTAAGTGATACTTGTTGGCATATTTCAGCAAAGGTTAACTACCAGGGAGAGGGGGTTCGTTGTCTTTATCTTTCCTTTCCCCTTGCCGTGCTCCTGTATTCACCCCATTCTTGGTATTTATTTCAAAGAAGGTTCCACAGCATCATTCTTTATATTACACCTCTTCAGATGTGTCCTCGTAACAAGTGAGTATTACTAGACATATTTTTACAGAGGAAACTGGAGGACATGAGAAATCCAAATTTACCCCACTCCACAGTAGCTGCCCATCACATATCAAGGCTCGAGCCTTATCCTCACTTCCCACTCCCAGTAGGAAATAAAGGATGTTTCTGCTCTTAGTCATTTCACATAGAAAGTTCTCCCTGAACTGAAAGGCTTATTTGTGTTTCTACAGAGAGTACTGGGGGATAGACAATCACAGCACTTTGAGTGTTTCTATCTTTATATTTTAGGGACATTGAAAAGCAAATGTTGCGTTACTATTTGTTATTTAGTGTCTTATCCTAAGGTACACACACGGGTAAACTCCAGCTTGATGAGTAAAACAATATGAGTTGAGTGTTTTAGAGAATCCTAGTAAGTTTCCTATTTTCTTCCGTGTTAGTATAGAACTACAGGAAGTGGGATTGCTTTGGATTCCTGCAGTGAAACATCAAAGGTGGGGGAGAAGACAATGTAGTGACAGAAGGTGATGCTTTGTCTCAAAATAAACTTGCTTTTCAGATAAAGAACAGCTTAAGCCAGGTGTGTCATAGTTTGGGGGTTCTAAGTTATTCCATGTTATTTATTTGGGCTCGCTATGTGTCCTGTGGTTAGGGTGCTGCAAGTCATTCATCTCCCTGATGCATTTCTGGTCCTAGGCCAACTAACTGTTCTTTCTTCCTTTGACCCTCTCAAGCCTCTCTGCCCTGTGGCTCTCCCACACCAAAAATGCATGATACCATGACCTTGTATGTGGGATGGGGTAAATAGTGTAGCAAAGCAAAGAAACAGTATAGTTACATTGAGTCCTCAGACATTTGTTTAGGAAAACGTATAAGGGCAGTGAGGGTGGGGAGGGGGAGTTCTATTTGACTCAACTGAAATAGAATTATTTTTTTTGTGTGCAGAAATTAAGGGGGATGTTTTTCATTCTAGAATAAAAGAATGTGAATTCTTTCTGCTGCTCTTGTTTAAGCTAAAAGTAGTGTTTACTTGAAAAGGCTCTCTGACCATTTGGTTTTATAAGAAAATATGGGGATGTCAGGAAAGTGGCCTCCTGAATGTTGGGGCAGAGAAATTGTCCTCAAAAGTATGATGGCTAATACATGAAAGGAAGACCGTGTACAGTTCTAAAGATGGACTTTTAAGGGCTGGCTTTCTTTTGTGGGCTGTTTTGTTTTTAAGCCACAAAATCCTCCAAGCGCTTGTTTAGGATGGAAGTGAGGATTTGTGTGACTTTGAGTTGTTCACTTTAAGGAACTCTTGTCTACAGCAGTAAATGAAGACGACAATGTACATATGTGATATAGTGAAACAAAAGACAATTCTGGTATTCATAACATGAAACAAAGGGGTTTTATTCTTTCTGTGTCTGTGATTTAAAACTCCGTGCCCATGCTCTGACTTTTGTATTTCAACCTGAGTTAAAAAAAATAAACAAGATATTTTTTAAAGAAAGCATAACATAGTGTGTCTTGGAAAGGACATGATTCACAGGAAAGCAGAATATGTGAAGTTGTTACTAAGGTCTTTGGTGCTCACTGTAAAATCACAGACAGAGAATTAGTGGGGGTTGTGAATACACTGGTACCACCTAAAACTCTGATACAGCATCAGAAATGAGAGTCCTTAAGTAGTTTGTAAGTTTACTCTTCAGTGAGCTTAGAGGGAAGCTCTCCCTGCTTCTGCCCCCCCAAATGTTGAGAGTGAGTAGAATTCGGTTTGATTCCAGGGAGGGTAAAATGATCAGAGAGTAGGACTCTTATCCTTTCCAATCCCAGAGATACGATGTTTGTGATATATATGGTACAGCAAACCTCTCTAGATAATGTGAATATGCTAGACTTCCTAATTGCAGAATAGTCACTATTTCCTGAAATTACTGGTTCATGCAGAATTAAGCTTCAGCTGTTATTGTTTTGAAGCCGCTGTAAATTACTGCTTTCCCCCCTTTTTCCTCCCCTCCCCTTTTTTGAACGGGCGGGGGTGCCTGTTAAAATTAGAGATGTTCTATGATATTCTCACGTGTTCAGTGTGGAAAACAAAACAAGTACATGCTTTAGAGGCAACAACATTGAAATCCTTTTGAAATGTGTATTATCACTTAATAAAATAACTAGTTCTCAAGGTTTGACATTTTTCTTTGAGATTTGGGGCTTCAGCCAAGGGCCCCTGGCTTCTCTGGTGAGTGCAAAGAGTAGGAAACTTCTCCAGGAGCTGAAATTGCCGCTTTGTGGCGAAGGCCTGTCCTTGGAATATCTACATTTTCTCCAGCAAAGACCCTACATGACTGTCCAGGGCTGAAGGTGAAACCAACTACAGAATGCAAAAAGAAAAGCCTGGATACATCTCTGAAGATATGATTGGATTGGCTTTGGTCTGAGTGTGGGGAAAGGATGGTTGGTGTGCCTGCACACTTCGGAGGCTCACACAGATACCGCAGACCACCCATCTCGTCCCTTCCTTGTGACCATGTGCACCTTCCTCTTCCAGCCATTCCTTTCTTTTTTTAAGTCTGTTTGTCTCCAATATTACGTTTTTGTTTTCCAGTTTAATAAAGTATGGTTTCCTTTGTGGTGTGGTTGGCTCTTCCCCTCTCACATTGCTCTTGTCCAGCTGTCCCCTTTGACTTCTGCACTTGGTGTCTCTGGAGGCAATCTGAATCTCTCAAATTCATGGCCGTGTGGGTTTTGTTTGATCCTTTGTGTAATTCAGTTTTGGAAAGGGATTATGGGTGGGATGAGATCAAAGATGTTCAGGGAGTGGCTGGTGGTGACCTGGGCTATACTGTGTGGATAATTGTGTATGTCTCCAACAAGTACAATTGTGAGCAAGGAAGCATTTGTAAAGCAAGCTTAGGATTTGGAGAGATGACGGGTCCTCTGGCCATTTCTGTGCCCACATCTACCCTTTGTTGCTGCATATTAGCAATCTGTCCTACAGAAACCACACAACCCTTTCTTGCCCCATCCTTTTTCCATAACCCACAGAGGCTTAAAGAATGGAATGTGGGCTCTCGGGTAGAGAGAGTCACGGGCAGGCATCTAGATCAGGCCTGGGTCACTGGCAGGATAGAGGCTCTAAATAGCAGCCTTGCTTATGTGAAGCTAGACACGTCACCAGAAATTCAGAAATAGCAGCGGCCTGGGAGCACACCCAGAGGCAGGGTGTACCGCTGAACTGACTGCCGCTGGAATCTGGCTCACCCTTTCTTGTCCCCTCGGGACCTGACTGCCCACCTGATTCTTGTCTCCACCCTCACGGAAGCAATAGCTTTTAGACTTTCTCATTGGCTTTTCTGGGCATGTTGGAAATGGATCCTTCCCCCCAAATTGTTTTTAGGCCAGTCTGGTACAGGAGGGATGAGTTACTCCCCCATGTATGTAGATACAGTAACACAAACGCCATCCGAGTGGATTTAGGGTACTGGGGTGTTTCTCATACTTGTTTATGAGTAACTGTATAGACAAGTCCGGTCAGCTGCTGCTCACAATTGCTGAGTAATAACTCACTGAGGCTGCCTAGACAAAGCTGCTAAAGGGGCGTGAGTGAGACATGGGCTCCTAAGTAAACATCCTGTTCTTCCCCCACGTAGAAGAAAAAACTGCATGCGTCAGGTTAAAAGAGCAAGTCAAGTGCCGTGTAAACCATCAAATTCTGACTGCTGGGGGAGAACAGGAGGAACCTCCTATGTTTATGCGTTTGAGAGGAAGGGGATAAGGCTGAGATCTATGTAGAAATTGACACTGCAGTTACCTATGGTTCCTTTATTTTTTCCTTTCCCTTTGTGCTCACTGTGGCAAGAGTCAAAAGTTGAGAATACAGATGTGGGTGGAAGGGCTAGTGAGCAGTGCCAACAGAGAAGACACAAATCCAGGCCCCAGCTTTTTGTGTTTGACTCAAAGGGGTGTTGGCTAAACCAGTCCACCCTGGATCTGCTGGGGTTCGTAGCAAATTCAATGTTCCAGAACGTCCTTATTTTTCTTATTACTTCCTTATGTGTTTTTTAAACCTCACCGACGGATGTTTATTGATTTGAGAGAGAGAGAGAGAGAAACATTGATGTGAGAGACAAACAGATTGGTTGCCTCCCATACCCGCCCTGACCAGGGATCGAACCCACAACCTAGGTATGTGCCCTGACCAGAAATCAAACCCAAAATCTTTTGGTGCACCTGGCAAGGGCTCCCTCCCCCATTTTATTTTAATATGTTTTTATTGAATTTTTGGAGAGGAATAGAGAGAAACATCAATGAGAGAGGAACATCATTGATTGGCTGCCTCCTGCACGGCCCTCACTGGGGGATCAAACCTGCAACTGAAATACATGCCCTTGACTGGATTTGAGCCTGGTACCCTTCAGTCCGCAGGCGATGCTCTACCCACTGAGCCAAACCAGTTAAGGCAAGGGCTCCCCTTACTTTTGAGAATTACTTTGCTGCGTAATTTGTGGAAAAGAGATGAGGACTTGAGACCTCTTACATTTTTCTTGGGGTAACGCAGTTGAAATGCATGGAGAGACAGGAGATGGGTGGCACCCTGTGCTTCAGTTTTGCCCTCCCCTGGCTAGGAATTCTTTGCACCTACACGAAACAGTTCAGACCCCATATCTCCTAGGCAGCCAGGCATTGCCAAAGGCAACAGAGACTAGTAAAGGATGGATTTGAAATCTTGGTTACTGGGTAGTGGGCCTTAATTGCCTTCTGTAGATGTGTCTAGACCAGGGGTGGGCAAACTTTTTGACTCGAGGGCCAGAGGGCCGGAACAAAAGCATGGATGGAGTGTTTGTGTGAACTAATATAAATTCAAAGTAAACATAATTACATAAAAGGGTACGGTCTTTTTTTTTTTTTTTTTTTAGTTTTATTCATTTCAAACGGGCCGGATCCGGCCTGCGGGGGCCGTAGTTTGCCCACGGCTGGTCTAGACCTTCTTTTGGAGTACTTTGATCTTTCCTTTGTTTTTTACTTAAGCATGGAACCTCAGTTGACATCCCTGCACTGGTTCCTGTGTTTGGGAGACTTCTCTGTTTTTCCTTTGGAGGGTCGTTTAAGAGGCGGCGGGTAGAAGTGGCTGTTTCCTTGTTTCTCTTCTATAGACTCAGGAGATGTCTTGGGGAAGGGAACTAGAGGATTTAGGTGCACCCAAGGCTTTGTTTTCAAAGCCAAGTTCAACTTATTTCCATGCTCCTAATAGGAAGCTTTCCCCCCTTTATTTACTCAGAAAACTTGGTTGAACTTTTTCTCTCTTCATGGCATCTTAAAGCAATGTTACAGTAAAAAGCTTGGCCCCATCCTAGATCTTTATTACTAAGGGAAAAAGCTTTTTAATAAACCAAAACTCCCCATACCACCTGCTGTACCTCTAGACACTTGGCTAATTGGGTGGGCCTCAAAAGCATTTGGTGGCAATGATATAAACCTTTATATATTTTATCTTCTTAAATTTATCTTTTTTACCTCCAATATCTTTTCTGTCTCTTTGATGCAGGGAACTTTTGCTTCTAAGAGCTAAGATAGATTTGGAAGTATGTGTTCATCTGATGATAAGTGGGAAATGTTCTTTACCTTCAGCGGAGAGCATTCTTATATATAAGATTATAACAACAATACCACCTCAAAACTTTAGCTCACTTTAAGATGTCTATTTTAAAAGTGAAGTAAAACTGAGAATCTCCCCAAACTTGATTAAGGGTCTAGGATACCCTTAACTGAGGATTCCCTTTTCCCTAGACTTCTGTGAAATCTGGCATTATTTCTTGAACACTTCTTTTTCCTTATCTTTAGTCTGCTAGAAAAAATTTTCTTGGCTTTTTATTGGACTCCTCTCTCCAACCTATATATTAAAGCCTTTTGGGCCCCAAACGCTCCAAGTAGTGTATCTGGAGAGTAAGCGGAGCCGTGCTACCAAGCATGATGCAGTCTGACTCTTCTGGTGTCTAAGGGGCAGCAGAGCATGGCATAGTATATAGGCTTTGGATTCAGAGATTGGGATTTCTCTGAGGGTAATTTTCCATGTTATAAAGGGAGCATAAGAGCTACTACTTGTCAGGGTTTTTTCTAGGAATTAAGATAGTGAAGACAAGCACTCGGCACATAGTAGGTGTTCAGTGATACTCTGGATGGAAATAAGAGCAGTTTTAGGGATGCTTCCCAGGCAGGCTAACTGGTTAAAATTCCCTGAGGCTGAGACAGAGTAGGAACAATTCAGAAATGGTAGCAGAACCGGCGATGAACGAATTGGACTTAGCTAGCTTGCTTTTGCTGGCTTGCTTGCTACAGAAGGAGAAATTGAATAACTTGAAATTCCTTCCTTCATTGCAGCACAGGTTACATAGGCAATGATGTAGTTGTTGATTGATCAGCATCCCACACACAGCTCAGTGCATTGCACGTAGTGAGTAGCCAGTAAATGTTTGAGGGATGAGTATGGGAAGCTGCCATAATAATGGAGCTTACTTAATCCACCATCTCTCTATTCTCCACACACAAAAAGGACAGGGTAGAATGATTAAAAAATGTGTGTCAGTATATCCTTTGGAGTTTCAACTCAATACAATGATTGGTACATTCTTAATTCAATAATTTATTGAGCACCTGCAATGTAACACTCCTGTCCTTTTTGGTGCAGAGCTATGGAAAGAATTCTGCCTCTTTTCACACTTTGTGAATGCCACTTAAAAATCCTCACTTACCTTTTCCCAGACAGACAGACAGACACACACACACGTGATATCCCTTTTCCACAGTCTTATTTCTTTTTGTATTTCAGGGTGTCTAACATGTAAGAAGATGGAGCCAAGATCTAGAATGGTGCCTGTGACTCAGATCAACTGCTGTCTTTCCCAGACAGAACCTCTGGCCTCCGGGAACCTAGATTAAACAGCATTTTCTGACAGCTCTTCCTCCTCAGTCCTTGATTCCATCACCATTGGAAACTTGAGCACCAACTCTAACCACCCCCACCCCCAGGTGAGGGCACTAATGGGAATCACTGAGAACCTCATAGCTGGCTCCAAGTCCACTTTCCCTCTCACTTGACTAAAATCTGACTGAGATTTTGTTTTTACTGTGTAAGAAAATAAATATACCTAGTCCTGTATCCTAGATATGGTACGGAAAGAGAAAAGAAGGATAAAGGAAGTTGAAAGCCAGAATGGGGATGAGAGGCAAAGGTCTTGCATAGGAAGCAGAGAGCCAAGATTCTGGGTCAGGCACCTCTTTCTGAAGTAAACACTATGACCAGTGGTGAAAAGCACAAGACTTGGATTAAATCCAGCATTAGCACTTAAACTGTTTGACTTTAAATCACTTACCTTCTCTGACTTTACTAGTAAATTTCTCATCTATAAGATTTAGAGGTCTCCTAGGTCCCTCTTAAGCACCATGAGTCTGAAGGGACTCCAAGAAGTGCCCTCTGCAGATGCTCTGCTCCAGCTCTTAAAGCTGTTATATTAATTTATTCTAGTGGTTTGTCCGTACTGTCCATTACCTTATATCGTGCAGTATATTAGATGATTTACATAAAATAAACGTCAACAATTGGGAGCAATACTATTATTCCCATCTCATAGATGAGCAAACTGAAGCATAGAAAAATAATTTATCCAGAATTACATAGTGAATGGCAGGCAGATTCAGGATTTACACTAGGTCCGTTTGGTTTCAAATCTATGCTCTTAAGTGTTTCCTATTTGCTAGTAAAGACTGTGTAAAAATACATACATGGTTAATTGGAAGTTACTGACTACCCTTTCTGGTCCGTTTTTCTCCCACTCTCACTCCAGAGTTTTCTTGCTCCTGTCCTCAAACCCTAAGGACCGCTTATTGCTACTTGGGACTGAAACTGCTGGTGTCGGATTGCCGGTGTAACCGTGTAAGTCTTCCGATCGGCCGGAACCACCCACATCGCTGCTGTTGCTGTGTGGGGTGGACGTACCTCTTCTCATTTCCTAGGGGTGGTTCCAGGCTAGAGTGGCAGCTGTAGTAACCAATAGGCATGGGTATTGTCGGGCCAGGGGCCAATGAGGAATCCACTGAGGGAGAAGGGGATCATTTGGTTGAGGATGTACGCACCGGAGGAACATGGGGCTGTACCAGAGGTGGCGGCGGCTCCGGCTCCCAGGGTTACAAGCCTGCGGGCTACACACGGCGCTTGAGGTACCCCAAAGTTCCGAACCCCCCAAAGCCCAAGGTGTAGGTTCTCAACCCAGCCTGACCCTCCCTGCTCCCGCCCTGAGTCCCGAACCGGCTACTCTGGCCTTTTTTAAAAATATGTTTTTATTGATTTCAGAGAGGAAGGGAGAAAAGAGGGATAAACATCAATGATGAGAGAGCATCATTGATTGGCTGCCTCCTGGACGCCCCACAATGGGGATGGAGCCCACAATCGGGCATGTGCCCTGACCGGGCGTTGAACCATGACCTCCTGGTTCATAGGTCGACGCCCAACCGCTGAGCCACTGCGGCCGCCGTTTGAAGCGCTTTTTCCCAGGGTCAACCGCCTGCGGAGCCAGGACTCCTAATGTAGGGCCCTGGAGCATCCCTTCCTTTTAAAGCAGTGGTTCTCAACCTTGGCTGCACATTAGAATCACCTGGGAATCTGTTTGTTTTTTTTAATATATTTTATTGATTTTTTACAGAGAGGAAGGGAGAGGGATAGAGAGTTAGAAACATCACTGAGAGAGAAACATCGATCAGCTGCCTCTTGCACACTCCCTACTGGGGATGTGCCTGCAACCGAAGTACATGCCCTTGACCAGAATCGAACCCGGGACCCTCGAGTCCACAGGCCGACGCTCTATCCACTGAGCCAAACCGGCCAGGGCTGGGATCTTTTAAATCCTGGATTTCTGGGCCTCATCCTCCGGAAATTCTGTTTCTTTGTTACTAATGTTGTGGCCCCACCCCATAACAAAGAAACAGAATTTCCGAAGGATGAGGCCCAGAAATCAGGATTTTAAAAGATTCCCAGGTGATTCTAATGTGCAGCCAAGGTTGAGCACCACTGCTTTAAAGACTAGAGATTAGGACCCCGGCCACTTCAATGCCCTCATCTCCCACCATCCCCAACCCCAGGAATAACTGATGGGACCTGTGTTACCTCCTAACGTCTTTCCCTCCAGGCAGCTGTGCCGGCTCCTCCACCCTGTTTGGTAGAGCGGCTTGGCCTTTTTGAGGAGCTATGGGCTGCGCAGGTGAAGAGGTTAGCAGGCATGGCACAGAAGGAACACCGGACTATCAAGGTAGCGCTCCCCGGAGGACAGAAAGTGGAGGCCGTGGCATGGAACACAACCCCTTACCAGCTGGCCCAGCAGATCAGGTACCAGGCCCCTTCTCTACCTACCAGTATTCCTCTCCCACCTCTGCGTCCTCTGCACCTGAGCAGAGAGAGAGAACTCTGCTTGTTTCTGTTCCATGCCATCAAGATAGCTTTAACTACCGGTTCGTTTTTTTTATGTGTTAGTTTCAGAGTCTCTGTCCTTGCTCTATTGTCCTTGGGGGAGGAGGGAGGAGAAACAGTAGGTTCTATTGCTCTGGTAACACAGTCCCCCTTTGCAAGTCGAGTCCCTCTTTTTCCATGTGGATTGTAACCCTCTCATTTTCTTTATCTCCACCCCATCCCCACTGTTGAAGTTCAACCCTGGCAAATACTGCAGTGGCCGCTCAAGTGAATGGAGAACCTTATGATCTGGAGCGGCCCTTAGAGACAGATTCTGACCTCAGATTTCTGACGTTTGATTCTGCAGAGGGGAAAGCAGTAAGTGTCTTCTTTGTCACAAATACAGTGGCTGCTAAACTGAGATATTTAAATGGGTGTTTCTAACATTTCTTTTGCCTGAGTTTTTCCATTTTCACTTGGGAGGGAGACTTACCGCAGATGGCTTATCTTAACTATCCCTAGCTAAGCTGGAAACTTATGATGAAAGTTTTTACTAAGCCTAGGTCTCTTATAAGCAGACATCATTTGTGTTAGTGAAAGGGAGAAGTAGTAAGTTGAAAACAGGATGATATTGAGATACCCATTATACGTTATCTGTAGCAAATATTTAATTTTAACGTGGCTTCCACAACTGAGCGTAACAGCCAAGCCTCGTCCCCATGTTGTCCTCTTCATGTCAGCTTAGGTAATGTGGACCTCATGTATTAGGATGCAGAAAAATTGAGTTCTCATGTCATTTATTTACAAATGACCAAATCTGAAAGCAGTGGTTGCATCACACTGGATTCCTGGGCTAGGGGGCAAGAAAAAGGACCAAAAGACTGAGCAGAGCCTTTAAGAGGCAGTCTTACCAGAGTAGTTTACTCTGAAGCCCTATAAGAGATGTTATAGGAGAGCAAAGGAAGCTGCCTGGCTTCCTGTGACCGGGTAGCCCTGAGGAGTGGGGTAGGAGGGTACTCTCTTCTGTGCACCGATTCTACTGACTGCTTTCTTTTCTATTTTTTTTTCCTTGTCACTATGTAATGGTCACCACCTCCATTATATGATAGTTATTCCTAGAAGAGCCATACTGGTTTCACACCAGCTTCTTGGAGGAGAGGATCCAGAGCGAGGGGGTAAGGGAGAAGGTCAGGACTCATGAACTTCTTTCCTGTGAACCCAGGTGTTCTGGCATTCCAGCGCCCATGTCCTGGGGGCAGCGGCTGAACAACTCCTAGGTGCCGTCCTCTGCCGAGGGCCCAGCACAGAGTGTGGCTTCTACCATGATTTCTTCCTGGGAAAGGAACGGTGAGCAATGCAAGGAAGGGGGAGAATGATGGTTTCTTTTGTGAGACTTCACCTTTTTCCCCAGGTTTTTTTGAGGCATAATTGACAAAATTGTAGTATTTTTAAAGTGTGCAGTGTGATAATTTGATATTCGTATACATTGTGAAAGGATTCCCACAATCTAGTTAATTAACCCATCACCTCACATTTTTTGTGGTTTTTTTTGTTAATCCTCACCTGAGGATATTTTTTCCATTGCTTTTCATGAGGAGTGGGAAAGATAGAGAAACATAAATGTGAGAGAGAGACACGGACTGGTTGCCTCCTGCACACATTCTCACTGGAGATGGGGAGCAAACCTGTAATCCAGGTATGTGCCCCGGACCAGGAATCGAACCTGAGCCCCTTTGGCGCTCTAACCACTGAGCAACCAGCCAGGACGACCTCACCTTTTTTTTTTTTTTTTTTTTAATATATATCTTTATTGATTTCAGAGAGGCAGGGAGAGGGAAAGAGATAGAAACATCAATGATGAGGGAAACATCATTGATTGGCTGCCTCCTGCACGTCGCCTACTGGAGATCAAGCCCACAACCCAGGCATGTGCCCTTGATCGGAATCGAACCTGGGACTCTTCAATCCGTAGGCCGACGCTCTTTCCACTGAGCTAAACCAGCTAGGGCACAACCTCACCTTTTTATTGTGAGAACACTTAACGTCTGTTAGCAAATAGCAAATTTCAACTATACAATACAGAATTATCAAAATAGTCACCATGCTATGCATTAGCTCCTCAGACCTTATTCATCTTATAACTGAAAGGTTGTACCCTGTTATTGGAGTGGTTTCTGAGGCCCTTTTCTGGGGTCTAGGGCATGTTCAATTTGGAGGAGCAAGCTAGGGGAAGGGCCTCCAGGCCTGATATGTTATTTTGGTACCACCTTCTCCATTAGTCCATGTTCTTTCTCTTCTGTCTAATTCTGCTTGAAACATCTTCTCTAGCCTTTAGGAGTTCTTCAACTTTTATTTCATTCTCCATTACTTTGCTTTAATTTTGTCCATCCAGATTGCCTGCACTCCACTTTTTAAAAAATATATGTTTTTATTGATTTTAGAGAGGAAGGAAGAGGGAGAGAAATGTTAATGATGAGAGAAAATCATTGATTGGCTGCCTCCTGCATGCCCCCCCTACTGGGAATGAAACCTGCAATTCGGGCATGTGCCTGGGAATTGAACCCGGGACCCTTCAGTTTACAGGCTGACTGAGCCAAGCCAGTTCGGGCTGCACTCAACTTTTAATTTCATACATAGAGCATTTGCTCCAGCTATAAAATTTGTACCTGATTTCCTGTGTTTTTTGTTAGAGCAAATAATTCTAGATGTTTCTGGAGGGCAGGATTTCACCCCCTAGCCAACAGGTATGCCACCCAGGTGATGCTTCTTAGAGGGTGCAAACCAACCAGTTCTCATCTTCCCAGGACTATCCGGGGCTCAGAGCTGCCTGTTTTGGAGCGAATTTGCCAAAAACTTGCAGCTGCTGCTCAGCCCTTCCGGAGGCTAGAGGCTTCCCGGGATCAGCTTCGCCAGCTCTTCAAGGTGGGTTGGAAACACACAGGAGGAAGACCAGAGGCCTGAGGGACGAGGTGGCTCTCCCTCGTCAGTCCCAGAAGTGATGGGATAAAGACTTGTCTTCACTCATCCCTTCTTCCAGGACAACCCTTTCAAGCTCCGCCTGATCGAGGAGAAAGTGACGGGTCCGACAGCAACAGTTTATGGGTGAGAGTGGTCAAGACGGAGAGAATGGGGAGGTGGGGCGGCACTGACCAGGCCAGAGGGGGCTCAGGGAAAGGAGACAGAAGCTAATCGGTTGCTCCAGAAAAAGAAAGGGGACTGGGCATTGATTTTTATCCCCCGTTGCTCTCTCTGCGGAACACGTTTCTTTACTTCCTCTTTCCGTCAGCAAAAGGCCAGGAGAGGGAGAACACTAAGAACTGGGGAATTTGGAGACACTAATGGCCCTCTCCTCCCAGGTGTGGCATGCTGGTGGACCTTTGCCGGGGCCCCCACCTTCGGCACACCGGACAGATTGGAGGACTGAAGCTGCTCACGGTCAGTTGTGGGGACGGGGTTGGGTGGAAACCCCCGTTTTCACTGGAGTAGCGGGGGATGGGAAGATGGTTCTCTCAGCCCCAGCCATGCTCTGACGGTGAGCAGGGAATCCAGAGGGAGAAAGACACTCAGTCCCTGCCTTCTAGAAACGGAGTCTGATGGCAGATACTGGACACAGGAACCAACTCGGTTCCATATTGGACATCACCGCTAAGGGAGACGGGGTGGGAGGGCGTGGACAGGCTGGACAAGGTCTTACACGGCCGGCTCCTGTGGTGGAGAAGGTGGGGAATACCATTCGACAGGCACGGGGAGAATACTCTAAGTCAAGGGCGTGTCTTTTATGAAAACACTGTTTCTGGGCCAGGTGAGTTATCAGAATGGGAGCAGAGGGTGAGGGGAGAGGCAGGCAGGTAGAACAGAAAGCGCCGGACTGAAACCCTGGCTCTGCCATTCAGGACGTGTGTGGCCCTGGGTCCATCTCCTTACCTATTTCCCATCTATTGAAAGAGACGGTTAATTCCCGCCAGTAAACCCACATCCAGAGACAGACCAACGAATGCAGGAGCAAGTGTTTGAGGGAAAGTTAAAAGTGCTATAAAGTGCAGGCTGTTTCTTATTAGTGCTGTTCAAGGAAAGGGCAAGCAGAGGCAGGTGAGTCCACGGGGCAGAGATAGGGAAGAGTGTGGGAGGTTGGTAAGGGGGTGGGTGGATGACACTTGACCGGATCCTCAGGTTAATCCCCTGAGCAATCACTGATTAGAAGGGGAGGAACGAAGGCCGGGGTGCTGGCAGGCAGCAGTGAGATTGCTCAGGATAATGTTAGGCCTGAGTGGGACGTATGTAGAAATCAAGAACCGGGCACTTTCAAGGCTGTAAGCATCACATGCGTTGTCTGAAGGACCAGCCCGTGGTGATGGTGGGAAAGTAGTGCATAACTGAAGCTCACACTGAGGTTTGCCGGAGCGGTCGGGCGGCTTCAGCCTCATCTTCGCATGGACTCCCTGTGCCCCCGCAGAACTCGTCATCCTTATGGAAGGCCTCAGGGGCCCCCGAGACGCTGCAGAGGGTGTCCGGGGTTTCCTTCCCCACAGCAGAGGAGCTGAGGGCCTGGGAAGAATGGAGGAAGGAGGCAGAGTCACGGGACCACCGGCGCATTGGGAAGGTGCAGAGATTGGGGAGAGGGGGGCTGATGAGAAGGGTTGGAACAAGATGAAGGGACGCGATTGTGACGTTGGGAGCAGACTCAGAATCCAGCAGACTGAGCGGCTCCATCCCTTATTTCTTCTGGTTCCAAAGCCCCTGCTTCCCCCTTGAAGTGACCACTGCCATTCCCGACCCAGGAACAGGAGCTCTTCTTCTTCCATGAACTGAGTCCTGGGAGCTGCTTCTTCCTGCCCCGGGGGACGAGGGTGCACAATGCCCTGGTGTCTTTCATCAGGGTAAGGGGGACCCAGCCAGGGGAGGGGGGCCAGGGAGGGGCTGGGGGCCCAGAAGAAGTCAAGTGTTAAAAGGGGGATTAGAAGCATAAACATAAATACTGTAAAGTGCTGGTGATTTTTATTGAGATACTAGAAATGTGTGGTCTACATTGGGGAACATAGAGAGTTAATATGGTGTTTAGTAGGTGTGGCTGTGGTCAGCATGACTGAGGGCCCAGGAGAATCACACAGCTGCCCCCTTCCCTTCTCTCCCCCGGTCACTTTGACCTTCCATGTCTGTACCCTCCTTTCCAGGCCGAGTACACCCGCCGTGGTTTCTCAGAAGTAAAAACACCCATACTGTTCTCTACGAAACTCTGGGAACTGTCAGGACACTGGGAGCATTATCAGGAAGACATGTTTGCCCTGCAGTCCCCAGGCTCTGACAGGCCCGCCAGCTCCCAGAGTGACCCCTCTACCAGCCATCCCACAGACTCGCTCGCCCTCAAGCCCATGAACTGCCCTGCGCACTGGTGAGCTGGAGCCAGAGGCCTGGGTCCTCCAGGGCTGAGGCCAGGCACCCAGGCTGCTAAATATTAAGTGACAGGAAGCATCTGGGAAGAGTACTGGGCACCTGATTGGAGTCTTGAATCTGCCTCTAGCTGACCATGTGAATTTGGGAAGATCATTGTACCACTCTAAGCCTCAGTGTCCTTACGGTAACATCGAGGGTTTGGAGTTGCTGCCTAGGGTTTTTTTCCCAACTCAGCGCCTGTCACAGAACAGGCGCACAGTAAATGATGTCTGTTGTTGTTACTGAGAAAATCCCTTTGAGTCACGCAGGGCTCCGACTGTGATGATGGGGACTGGCAGGATGCAGAGGCCAGGCAGGCTGGAGGGTCCTTAGCCGAAGGTGTGGGGAGAGAAAGCACCCCGCTGGGCAGAGGAGCGTCTTCGGGAGCTAGTTCTCCCTGTGGCACTGACCCCTTCCCACCCCAATCTCAGCCTGATGTTCGCCCACCGGCCCAGATCCTGGCGAGAGCTGCCCCTGCGACTGGCAGACTTTGGGGCCCTTCACAGGGCCGAGGCCTCGGGCAGCCTGGGAGGACTGACCCGGCTGCGGTGCTTCCAGCAGGATGATGCTCACATCTTCTGTGCACCGGACCAGGTGGCTCCCCCGCTCCATCAGGCATTTCTAACCACCGCCCTTCCCCCATGAGCCACCAACAGTCCTGACCTCAGTTGCCCTCTTTAGATATTACAGTTCGGCTACGTGCTATCCCCAACTTTCCTCTGTGTTTTTGCCCTCTGTTTGCCCCAAACTACCCTCACCCCAGAGCTCTGTCTAGCTCACACTCTCCCTCCCTTACTTCCTCCCCCAGCTGGAAGCAGAGATCCGGGGCTGCCTGGATTTCCTCCGCTCTGTCTATGCTGTCCTGGGCTTCTCCTTCCGCCTGGCACTGTCCACCCGGCCGTCTGGCTTCCTGGGAGAGCCTTGCCTCTGGGACCAGGCTGAGCAGGTGAGCAGGTGCAGGGAATCGGGTGGGTGAACCACTCTCCGATGGAAGGGGGACAGCTGGGAGTCAGGGTCCTCAGGAGAGGCGAATGCGGAGGCGCTCATTGCGGGGTTGGAGGGATGTGTTGCTCATGGTCCTCTCCCTCTAAAGGTCCTTCAACAGGCCCTGGAAGGGTTTGGAGAACCCTGGGACCTCAACCCTGGAGATGGTGCCTTCTATGGGCCTAAGGTAAGCTGGGGACTTTGGATAGAGTTTCATTTTTTGTTTTATTAAGTATTTAATAGATAAAAAGGAGTTTTGTTTTAACTTGTGTATAAAGAGGAGTGATTCAGTCCCTACCCCCATGGGACCTATTGTCTGTGAGGACTGGGTGGCAGGCGCTAAGGGAGCTTGCTATTCAGGAGGGTCAGGAAAGGCCTCCTGCAGGACTCTTTCTAATGCGAAGTAAAGAGGTGTTTCAGGAGGGAGAGTGGAGGCAAGGCTGGGGGAAGGGTGGAAACTGACTCACATGGCGAGTTGGAAGAAGTGAAAGAATCGGGAGGAGGGGAGAGAACTGAAAAGTATCTGCTGTATTTAGTGAAAAGGCTGTTAGTTTTTGTTGGTTGGTTGGTTGGTACCAGTGAATGTATTTGAGAAATCAGAATTACATGCAGACAGATTTAACATGCCAGGAAAATGTTATTTTTCCATTAAGATACGTTATGAAAATTGGCGTGAGGTCAGTTTCACACCTGGAATTAACAACCCCTAGCAAAAGTACCAACTGCTAATGTTAACTTATATATAACTTAGCTACATGTTAAAATACACAACTGTTGGTGCCAGTCTGCTTATAAAGGCAGTGCTCTGGATGTATCTTCTCACAAACAGTGGGCAAACAGGTTTCGTTATTAATGAATTCAACAATAATCCTGAATTCATTAAACAAGGTCCAACAATATGGTTTCTTCAAGAGGAATATCGAAGAATAAGAAATCTATAGTATACCGTGTGGGGCAAAAGTGGGCTTTATGTTCCTTACGAACAACTGTAAGCCTGCTTGTGCCCCACCCTGTACTTTGTTACAAGCAGTGAATTTCAGAATGTTCTGTTGGTTGGTGCTTAGTTTACCCAGGCTTGACCCCCGCAGAGGCAAGCTATGTGACCCTTTGCATGAAGAACCTTTTTGTGTATGTGGCAGCATGAAGCAGGGAGAGTCACAGACAAGAAAATTCTCATCATAACAGGCTGGGATTGACAGAGATGAGTGGATACAACAGGTAGTGGCAGCTCCTCTAACAAGCTCGGGCCAGGAATGTTCTCCTTAACTGCAAGTGCGGTAACCTTTGGTGCAGCTCTGGTAAGAGCACTTGCCAACAAAGCACATTGGTAAAAAGCTTGCTGCTTCATGCAGCCCAAGAAGAGGCAGAGCAAACAGCAGAGCAGTGAGCTGTGAACAAGCGAGAAGCCACATTGCGGGGCCCAGTGGATTGGTCATCTGAATTGCACTGCGCCTGCCCCTTGAGGACGCTGTCTGGCACAGAAAAGAGCAGAGCTGGGTTTCTAGAAAGACCAGAGCGAAGGCGTAGCTCAAGGCTGTTAGGTTTTGCAGGCCCATTTTTGGTAAAGTGGAGAGTGAGGGTGGAGGGAGGGAGGGAATGAATGAACCTAACTCTTTCAAGAACTTTGGCTGTTACAAAGGCAAAAGAGAATTACTAAGGGCCTGAGTAGTCAAAATGTTTATGAAGGGCGAGACTTGAGAATGTTTAAATGCTGTCATGAGAGGGTGCCTGTTGGGGTCAGGGAGGAGTTGAAGTTGTGGAAGGGGTTTCAGAGAGGGAAGCTCTACTGAAGTATGGCTTTGAGAGTCCTCCACCAAAGGAACAGCCTTTGCCATTGTTTGGGGCATGCAGAAAGGCTGGGTAGGTGCAGGAAGTTCATAGGTGTGGCTATAGGATTTGAAACACTTCCCATCTCAAGATACTGTCTGAATTTTCCATGAAATAGGGGAAAGAGTCATTTGGTGAGATGGGAATGGGGGAGAGGAGTTTTCAGTGAGGGAGGTGAACATTGAAGAGAGAAGGGAAAGCTTGAAAATCCTTGAGGAGAATAGGACACAGCTGGTCAAAGCAGCCACAGACTTGGGGGCAGCAGCAAGGGTCCAGTTGAGGTTGAAACAGGGACTTGGATGGCGTCAGTCGTTTTGCATCTGTGTGGTGTGTGCCATGTTGGGTAGCGCTGAGCCATTCTGTTAAGAGCCAAGGAGGTGGGAGGGGAGTTTGCCATGTGGATGTGATAGAGGAACAATGATGTCGGGAACCTGGGAGAGTGGGTACAGCTGCCTCGGGAAGAATCAAAAGCGGGAGGGGCCTGTGAACTGGAAGAAAAAGCAGCATTAAGGAACCTAGACATTGAAGAGCTATTAGCAGGAGTAATTGTCAAAGCTAGAAAACCAAGAGACGTATCAGAGCAGGGCGGACCGTTCCAGAGGTGCAGCCATTCTGGGCAAGGACAGGACAGGAGTGTAGCCACAGTGTGGGTGAAGGTCTCTGAGATGAGGCACTTGAGGAATTGAGAGGCCAGGGAGTGGATGTGGGTGTCCCCTAATATTATAACCCCACTGAGTCCCTGCCCGAGTCCCCGCCGAGTCAAGTAGAGCCTGGCACAGCGGGGTGACAGTGTCTCAGAGCAGCCTGGGGCATGGGTAGGTGGAAAGGGGGTGGCACTGGTTCTGGTTTCTCGCAGGCCTCCCCTCTCTCCTCCAGATTGACGTGCACCTCCACGATGCCCTGGGTCGGCCCCATCAGTGCGGGACAATCCAGCTTGACTTCCAGCTGCCCCTGAGATTTGACCTCCAGTACACGGGGTACAGAGCCTTGTCCGGACAAGTTCCCTTTTCCCGCGGCTGCCCAGGGGATCACTGGAGAGCAGCTTCCCCTTCTCCCTTTGGCCCTGAAAGTAACCAAATCCTCCACACCCTCCCCTGCTGAGCCTGACTGAGCCTGAATATTTTCTATAAGAACTGGCAGGTGATCCTGATTGCACAATTTGTGCTACTTCCTCCATTCCATCCACTTTCCTTTTTCCCTCTAGGCGAGCGGGGGCCCCGGAGCGTCCAGTCCTCATTCACCGAGCAGTTCTGGGTTCTGTGGAAAGGATGCTGGGAGTGCTGGCGGAGAGCTGTGGGGGGAGATGGTGAGACCCCCGACTCCAGACTTCTGTTCTGAGTCAGGCATGACAGTGCATGCCCCAGACCCTGCCCCCTTCAGACTCCAGCTTCTGTTTCCTGCTCCAGTCTGCTCGCTGCAGCCACCCTCATGGTCAGAGCCAGAATGAGTCATTTGTCCTCTTCTTCTCCCAACCAGGCCGCTGTGGCTGTCCCCATTCCAGGTGATGGTCATCCCAGTGGGGACCGAGCAGGAGGACTATGCCAGGGAGGTGAGGAGTTGGGGGCCAGGACAGGGCTGAAGCAAGACTAATAGGGACCTGAGCACATGCCTAGGAAGAGACCACCTGGGGTGGGAGAGGCGCAAGCACTTGGAACCACAAGGCTGGGCTCAGATGGCTGCTGGCCTGTGTGCTGGGAATTCCACCTGAGAAACAAACTGGTCCCTCCTGGTGGAGATGTGTGACAATTAAATCAACATACGTGAAAGGCTGACAACAGAGCACAAAAAGGGGTTGGATAAATGTTGCTTTTCCTTTGCTTTCTAGAGAGAAGGAAGGCTATGGGCTGTCCCCGTGTCAAGCAGCTGGTTGGGTGGAGTGTAGCCAGAAGCAGGCAGGCCAGGGAATCCCTGCAGGCTGGGCTCCACAGGAGGCAGACACAGAAGCTGCGGGGGCCAGGGCAGGGCCTCGGTGTGGAGACAGTGAGGAGGGGTGTCTGTGAGACCCCGAGAGCCTTGAGGCAGAGGAAGGGGGAACAGATGGGGCTTTGGTATCAGACTGTTCTACTCCTCAACCTTCCATTAAATTAAGTTCCTATCACCAAACCTCTGCCCAGGTACAGCAGAGCCTGCAGGCGGCGGGGCTGGTCGGAGACCTGGACGCTGACTCCAGGCAGACCCTCAGCCGGAGAGTCCGCGGGGCCCAGCTCGCCAACTACAATTTTCAGTTTGGTGAGTGACAGCTCAAGCACCCGCCCTGTACACTGTCCTCATTTTTATTAAGTTTGGTCATCTGCATATTTGGCTTAATTGGGGCTCAGTTCCTGAGCTGGACAGGAGCCAGGATTCAGGATGCCTAAGCCATTTGGACCATAGTTTTCTTCACCCCGACAGCTACCTCTGACCCACGGAACAATGTTCTTCTGACCCTTCTTCGCTGTCTGTTAGGTTAATTCACCAAGGGCGTGCCAGAGAGAAATGGACAGGAAGGGTTAATAAGGCCTAATTAGTTAGCTTTGTTTATTCTAGACCTAGATGGAGTCAGCCCTCCTGGATGAGGAGAAAGGCCTTATGGAGACAAGTGTAGCTCTGCCTGTTCCTTTTTTCATTTTCCAATAAAAGCCAGGAGCAGACAGTCCTCGGCCAGATAACCTGATTCTCTAGTTCTGCACACCCACTCGTGCTGCCAGCGCTTGGAGCAAGCTGCCCACAGCCCCGTGGACTCGCCGAGCCTTCCACCACGGCCACTTCCCCTTTCTCTAGTATTCACACACACAGGTGCACACACGCTTCCTCTGGGTCAGCTGATCTTTGTCTTGCTCTGGCTGACCCTACTATCTCTGACCCCTGGGCTCCTGAGCTGAAATAGCTTCTTATCTCCTCAGCACAAGCAGGGAGCTGAAGGGCAAGAACCAGTAAAACATCGGTCCCTGCACCACATCGGGGCTTTGTTCTCATCCTTTCTAAAGATTTAGGTTCCATCGCTTCAGTTTCTGCATAGCAAAGGGAGACACCCCAGGTGGGTTTCACCTGCCCTGAGATACCCACCCCCCTCTACTTGCAGTGGTTGGCCAGAAAGAGCAGAGCAACAGAACAGTGAACATTCGGACGCGAGACAACCGTCGGCTTGGAGAACGGGACTTGACAGAGGCTGTGGGGCGGCTGCTGGAGCTGCAGAACTCCAGGGTCCCAAATGCCGAGGAAATTTTCTGAGCGTTTGCATAGTCATGTGACAGACCTGCAGGAGCCACCAGCCTCTCCGAACCCAGGAGGGGCCAACCCAACCGACAGAGTCTGGAGTCCCAGACCCTTTAGAACTTGTGTGGAGGCCTGAATCTACTCCTCGGAAAGAGATTTGAGGTGGAGGAAGCCACGGCTGCTTGTGTGAGGAGAGCGAAACTAAGCATAATAAACCTAAAGCTCTGAGGTTGTGTTGTCGTCTCTGACTCCTGATGGGGGATAAAAGGATTTTGACTTCGCCTCCCTCTCTTGTCCCAGGGCGATGGGGAGAGTGAAGAGGGACAGCCCCGCCTCGCCAGGTGCTCTGCTGGTTGGAGCATCATCCTGTGCACCGAAAGGCGGTGGGTTGGATTCCTGGTCAGGGCACATACCCAGGTTGCAGGTTCAATCCCTGGTCAGGACATATAACAAGAATCAATGGATCAGTCCTAGCTGGTGTGGCTCAGTGGATAGAGCGTCGACCCTGAGACTGAAGGGTTCCCGGGTTCAATTCCAGTCAAGGGCACGTACCTTGGTCGCAGGTTCCCCGGCCCTGGTCGGGCTCATGCAGGAGGCAACCAATCCATGTTCTCTCTCACATCGATGTTTCTCTCTGTCCCTCTCCCTTCCACTCTAAAAAAAGCAATGGGAAAATATCCTCGGGTGAGGATTAACAGCAACAAAAATCAACCAATGAATGCATAGACAAGTGGAACAAAACAATACCTCCCTCCCTCTCTCAAATCAATAAAAGAAAAAAATTAATAAAAAGGGCAGCCCAGGCATCTCACTGGTTAGGGAGCCCCTAGGGTAGGTGTCCTGTTCCCACTAAACTCCTTAAGTGCCCATTCCCCCAACCCCAATTCAGCAGGTTGTCAGTTCCCTTCACCTGCAAACAGAGAAACTGAGGCACAAAATAAATTTTCAAACATCTTGGGGTCATAAAAATGCTCCCCTCTCATTACCCCCATTCTTCTCAATCCTCTCAGGATGCCTCGGGGTGAGTTTGGGAGGAGTGGTTGCCGGAGGGGGAGCAGCTGGGACTGAGTCACGGCAGGAAGCTGAGGAGGGCGGGAGCTATTCCCACATCACCATATAAAAGGAAGGGGGCCGGCCTGAGTGCACTACCGCAGGAGCAGCAACCAGAGGAGCGGGTTCCCAGCAGCCCGGCCTTCTGCTCCAGATCTACCTGAGGAGACACCTCCTGCGTGGCCACTGGCCAGTCCTTGCCCCAGGATGGGCACCATGTTCGGAGCAGCCTTGGTCTTGGCCTGTTTGGCTGTTACTTCTACAGCCTCTGAAGGAGGTGAGTTGGGGTTGGAGGGAGCCCTTGGGAAGGGGTCCTGGCCAGCGTGGGCCTGGGCCTGAGTCCAGCCATCCCAGGTGGCTCATCGCCAGCAGGTTGATTCTCCAACTGCTCCTGCTGTTGAGCAGGCCCAAGGTGGGCCTGGGACTGAAGCCCTGAACCAGGGCGGGCTCAGGAGCACAGGAGGGGTTGCTAGAGACTGCTGCTGCTCGAGATTGTGCCTAGTGATTGCTGCCAAGAAACACAAACTTGGAGTCAAAGGCCAACTGGGGCGGGGGTGGGGTGGGGAGGTGGACTCGCTGAGGGAGGCCTCTGCCTGAGGGAGATGTATGAGGGACCAATTAGGCAGTGGAAAGTGGAAGGAGGGCCCCCAGGCGGCTCGAAACCAATTTGCTGACCTAGAGTCTGGACTACCTCCCTGCCTGGTTGGGAGAAGAGTTGAAAGGGTGCCCGTGCCCAGGGGACTGGACACAGCTGCCCTCGAGCACACACACCTGACCCGCGTGGATGCTGGACAAAACGCTCCCGAGGGAAGCTGTGGGGAGCAGCACAGCTCTCTGTCTGTCTGCAAAGGCCCCTCTCGCTGCCCCTCCTGGGTCCTAGGCTTCGTGAGTGCAGGTCAGCCAGGCGATTCCTTTCCATCGCAGTGCCCTGTCCTCAATCGACACCTAAGCTAAGGAGGACCTGGGAGTAGCTAAGGGTGAAGAAAGCTTAAACTTCTGGGTAGGCGTCTGGTCAGAAGGCCCTGGAATAGGAGGGTCCTTTCCCTCTGAAGACGAGGGGAGCACCACAGCAGAGCGGCTGCGGGAGGGCCGCCCCGAAGTCCTGAGGGGGTGACCCTGACAGGAGAGGAGGGCCTTCCTCCCGGCCCCATCCGTCCCCTTCTCTTGGGCCCAGGCTTGGGAGACCCTAGGCTGTGTGTCTGATGGGGGTGAGGCTGTCAGAGTAGCCCAGGCTTGCTCAGAGCCCAGTGACGCACGCCCAGGAGTGTTTGGGGGATGGATTAGGGGACATGGGGCAGGAGCAATAGGAGGGGCTGCTGGTGTCTTCGTCCGCTTTCCTGTGCTCCTGATCTCTCCTGCCTCCCCACCCCGTGCTCAGAGCCAGGAAGGGCCTCTCAAAACCACCCTGACTCACCCTTCCTCACTCCAGGCTTCAAACCTTCAAGTCAGAGGGAGTTGGGGCCAGAGTACCTTCAAGAAGGTAAGAGTTTGGGGGAGTGGCATGGGATTAGGGGTCAAGTAGGAGCTGTAGGCACTGACTGTCTCCCTTCTCGCCTCTAGTTGGCTATGCAGCACCCCCTTCCCCACCCCTGACACGAGCCCGCCCCAGGGATCACCCTGAGATCTCTCTGCATGACCCTGACTTTGAGGGACAGAGTGAAGGTAAGTCCACCCCTTCCCCCTCTGGGTATCTAGTCTGGCTTCCTTCCCCCCCCGCCCCCCATCTTCAGGGAGGGACGGGAGAGCAGGCCTGGCCCTGTCCTCACCTGGCTCGAAGGAGTGGGCTCCTCACACCCTCCCCTTTTGCAGTGCAGCCCTTTTCCTCCTTTGACCAAGAGGAGCAGCTGTTCTCTCCCCAGCTCCTTGTGAGGAGTGGTGAGTGCTGGCCCGTTCCCGCGCCTCCAGCCCACTGTCCTCCTGCTGGCATCAGTCTGATCCTTGCTCCTTCGTGTCCTCCCCCTCAGGATCCCTCTCTCTCTCGGGAAGCCAGGCAGAGGATCCCACTGGCCCCGGGAGAGTCGTCCCTGTCCAAGAAGAACTGCTCCCTCCCCCCGGCCCTATTGAACAGAAGGAATGTAAGTGACTCCCTCTTCTCTGTACCCTTCTGCCTGCCCCTGGCTTTGGGGCTCTGCCACTGACTAGCTGTGTAAACGTGGGTAAGTCACCTCTCCAAGCCTTAGTCTCTTCATCTGTCACATTGGGGAAATAATATTTATTTTATAAAGTTAGGAGATCAACTGGCATAAGAATAGAAACTATTTTCACCTGCTTCTCTACTGAGTCCCTCTCTATGAATAGGAACTGGCCAGGTTCCCCTCTTTTAGAGAGCGCCTTCCCAATGTGAGTTTTGCTTACGCGTCTTCTCCCACCTCAGTGGACGCACCACCGCTCCCAGCACAGGAGGAGAGGACCAGCCCACCTAAGCAGGGAGAGGGTGAGTGACGGCTCTGGTCTGCCCCCCTGCTTTAGTGTCAGGACCCTGCAGAGGGGTGCAGGGAGCAGGCCTGACTGAGGGGGACAATAATGGTGACACCTTTCATGCCTCGGTTCTCTTTTCCTTTCAGCTACTCAATCTGAAGGTAAGAGCCACAAATTCTTCTTCCTCTTCCCCCATATCCTCTCAATCCTTTCTCCTCAACCCCAAGTTCTTCCAGTCCCCCCAACTCATTCAGCCTTTCTCTACCCCTCCTCGCGATCCGCCTGCCCACTTGGTTTTCCCGACTTTAGAAAAGCCAGCTCCCACCTCGCAGCACGGTCCAGGCCAGCACTGCCAACAGGGCGGACCCCAAAGGTGCTGGGGCCAACGGCTGGATGGCTTCCCTCCTGGGCGGCCTTCTCCAGACAACCTAGACCAGATCTGCCTTCCTACTCGTCAACACGTGGTGTATGGCCCTTGGGACCTGCCACAGTCTGGCTACTCCCACCTCAGTCGCCAGGGTGAGACCCTCAATATGCTGGAGACTGGATATTCCCGCTGCTGCCGCTGTCACTACTATGCAAAGCGCATGGATTGTGCAAAACTTGTGGTAAGGATCGGGCTTGTAGTCCTAGGGTGTCCTTTAAACCCCAGACAGTATGTGTGTGTTTTAAGGACTGGAGGCCGAGGCCTGGGTGTGCAGAAACCTCCTTGGTCCTGTGTTGGAGAGCGGAGGCAGTCTCTGCTGCTTTCCGACCTCACTGCCCAGAGTCCTTTCCTGGAGCCTGGGAGGAAGGCAGGAACGTGGACGAGGGCTGCTAGGCTGACCCACCCTTCTTCTCTAGTGGGAGAACGCAATGAACCAGTACTGTGAGGCCGAGTTTTCGGTCAAGACCCGACCCCACTGGTGCTGCAAACAGCAGGGGGAGGCTCGGTTCTCCTGCTTCCAGGAGGAAGCTCCCCGGCCACACTACCAGCTCCAGGCCGGGCCCAGCCCCCAGCCTGTTATATCCACGGGCCTTGAGCTGCCCTTCCCCCCGGGGCTGCCGACACTGGACAATATCAAGAACATCTGCCACGCGAGACGCTTCCGCTCGGTGCCACGCAACCTCCCACCTACTGACGGCCTCCAAAGGCAGCTGCAGGCTCTGACCCGGCTGGAGGGGGAGCTCCAGCGCTGCTGCCGGCGGGGGAGTAACCACACCTGTGCATGGAAGGCTGTAAGTGGGCGTCCCAGCCCCCGGAGAGCCTGCCTGTCCGCCCACCTCTGACCTCTGATCCTGCTGGTCCGTTCCTCCACGTACCTCCCCACTGTGGACACGTTTACCCGTCCGTCTGCTTGTGAATGTCCGCCCATCCGTTGTGTTCGTCACCTGAGTCTGTTCGTCTTGAGCCTTCTGCACTCCCGGCCTCGTCCACCCGTGGTCCCACACGTGTACCTGTCCGCCATCCATCCATCCATCCAGCTCTGGCCTCACCCAACCCTCTCCATCTACCGGTCCAGCTCATCTCCCGTGGCCAGCTCCGAACCTCACCTGTGCTTCTACCTTCCGCCTCCCCAGCCTCACACACCCACAGCTGCCTCCTTGCCCTCTGGTTCTTTGTCCTTCTCTTTTGGCACCTGGGGTTGGGAGTCCCTCTCCTTATAGCGTGGGCAACAAGGGAAGTGGCGGGTGAGGAGAGAAGGGGCCAAGTGTCCAGTCTTTTGACTTCCCTCTTTCTGGCTAACAGTGGGAGGATTCCCTTGATGGATACTGTGAGCGAGAACTGGCTATAAAGACCCACCACCACTCATGTTGCCGGTACCCTCCTAGTCCTCAACGCGATGAATGCTTTGCCCAAAAGGCTCCCTACCCCAACTATGACCGGGATCTCTTGACCATTGACCTCAGCCGAATCACCCCCAACCTCATGGACTATCTCTGTGGAAACCAAAGAGTTATCTCCAAGTAGTAAGTCTTGTACAATTCCTCCCAACTCTCTTCCCTTCCCCAAAATCTCCTTTTGGGACATCCTCTGGGACACTCTTGGCAAGATCAAAATCATGGTCTCCAAGCACCATTTTTATTGCCTGGGGTTTCCTGAAGACCCTGACCCCTGCCCCTTTCCCACCATAGTAAACAGATTCCTGGGCTCATCCGAAACATAACTGCCCGCTGCTGTGACCTGCCCCTTCCAGAGCAAGCCTGCTGTGCCGAGGAGGAGGTGAGCGTGGGTGCAGGGAGTCACCGTCTCCAAGGGAACGCAGGGGCGGGGAGGGAGATGGCCAGACCTGGAGGCTACCCCTACTTTTAGGACCTCAAAACAGCCCACAGAAATAATGAGGACTAGGGGGGAGAGATTTTTCTTGGTTCCAGAAGTCCTCATTCCTGACCTGACCTGCTCCCCACTGCTACGTTCCTATGAAGCTCCAGCCTTTGCAGATATGCACATCTGTCCATCACAGGAAGTCTAGCTGTGCAAGGCAGCCTTGCATTCTCTCTGGGACCCAGGAAGAGAGCAGAAGCTGAAGGAAGGGCGACTTTGGGCACCCAAGTATCCATGCCTGACCTTTCACAACCCCCTCCCTCACCATCTCTGCTTTATTCTTCCCATACATCAGAAAACATCTTTCATCAGTTACCTGTGTGGTCCCCAACGTAACATCTGGCGAGACCCTGCCTTCTGCTGTAGAATGAATCCTGGGGATGAACAGACCAACTGCTTCAACATTAATTACCTGAAGAATGTGGCTCTAGTGGCGGCGGACTCGGGGGATGCCAAGGGCCAGGGGAAACACGACCCAACTCAGGCAACAAATACCAGCCCCCCCTCTGAGCCCCAGGAAAAGTGAGTCACCCCAGAGCCCTGAAGGATCAGATTGGGTGAACCCCACCCCACCCCGCCCTCCTTGACTACGCATTGCAGTAAACACCTCGGGATTTGGTGTCCTCATTGTCTCACATACAAACACACCCTCCTAAGCCTGGCTGCTGGCATTTTCTTCAGTGACTGAACCCTGAGGACCACTGCCCTGCCCTCACGGAGCAGAAGTCATTCCTCGGGCTGTGATGGAACCATAAATAAATGGCTTAACTTCACTATTTGTCATCTTGAATTTATTCACATATTTTAAAAGGATGGTCACCTTTTTAAATAGCTATCAAGATTCAGAAGTGAAAAGGATGTGGTTCATGTCCTTGGTGCACCCCCAAAATACCACATCCCTGCCTGACACTTAAAAAAATTTTTTTTAGCCAAAACCGGTTTGGCTCAGTGGATAGAGCGTCGGCCTGCGGACTGAAGGGTCCCAGGTTCGATTCCGGTTGAGGGCATGTACCTGGGTTGCGGGCACATTCCCAGTAGGAGATGTGCAGGAGGCGGCTGATCGATGTTTCTCTCTCATCGATGTTTCTGGCTCTCTATCTCTCTCCCTTCCTCTATATTTAAAAAAAAAATTTTTTAATTGATTTCGAAGGGGGAGGGGAAGGGAGAATGAGATAGAAACAGCAATGATGAGAATCACTGATCCGCTGCCTCCCGCACATGTCACACTGGGGATCCGACCCGCAACCCAGGCATGTGCCTTGACTGGGAATTGAACCATGACCTCTTGGTTCATAGGTTGACACTCAACCACTGGCCACACCAGCTGGGCTGCCTGGCACTTTTTAATCTTCACTTTTGATCTGTGGAGTCCATATATTGATTCATTCAATATCCATCTATTGAACTACCAGTGTCCACTGTGCCAGTCCCTTCCGTCAGGTCACTCACATTCCGGGTACCTAGCCGGTGCGGTGAGCAGTGCGGCACAGCACAGCCAGGGTGCCTGTCCACTCAGGGCCCAGAGCCGGGAGAAGGGCTGCGGGCAGGACGGTGCACTGGGGAAGGCCTCAGAGTGAGGTCGAGCTTCTCCAGGGGCGAAACAGAGGGTGCCAGGGGCCGGGGCCGTCCAGGCAGAAGGGACACCTCAAGCAGAAGCGCAAAGCTGAAAGGGCCTGACTCCGGTGCTGATCCTCTGAGAGGTGACTGGAAAGACAAGCAGGAGCTCATCATGAATGCCTCGTCCACATGCTTTAAAGTGGATCTCGGCGCCTGTGCCCTGGAGGGCGACGGCAGTTTCAGGCAGAGAATGTGTACAGATTTGCCTTTTGCAAAGTCTAAGTGGCAGCCAGCCAGGCAACTACCTGGGTGGCCAGTTGGGAGTATGTCTGGCCAAAGGCGACGGGAGGAGGCTCTAGCCGCCAGACCTAAAATGGACCGCAGGGCGGCGGGACAGCCCTCGGAGGCCAGAGCTGAAAACACCGGAATGAAGACTCGAGTCTGGGGAGACTCCGCTGTCAGGACAACAGCCCAGAAAACGGGACTTCCCGGCCAGGTTAAGACAAACGTGGGTGGACAAGCTGACCCCCGCAGCTCTCAGGCCGACATCGCTGCTCCCCTCCCCACAGCCTTTTGTTTATTTACTTATATTTTGACGGGATGCAAGCAGCATCTTAGTGGCTCCTTCACCAGTCCGTCAGCACGAGAGCCAATGAGCGAGCGAGATCCGCGTTGGGCCCCACCCCCTCACCAGAAGCCCTACTTCCCGCTTAGGTGCGACCTGGGCAACAGCACGCATCACGCGCTCTCAAAACGTCACTGCGCCTGAGCGGATATCCGGCGTCGCTCGGACCAGCGCTAGGACCCAGGGACTGGGCACGGGGGAGGCGGGGCCAACTCTAGGTGGGGGGCAGAGGGCAACTCCTCAGTCGCAGCCGGAGTTCGGAGGCGCTCGCAGCCGGGGCGGGTGGGGGGGGGGGCACAGGGGGGGGGGGGGCGCGGGTGGTGGTGGTGCTGATACCCTTAGTCGCAGCCGGAGTTCGGAGGCGCTCGCAGCGGGGGGTGGGGGCTGAAACCCAACGGGTGGAGGGACAGGCGGGCGATCGGTGAACGAGGCTTTAGTTTAGAGGCTTTAGGCTGCGTTTGCAAAACGCAGCGGCAGGTGCTGGCCGGGGGTCCGTGAGGAGCAGGACCACTGCCCCAACCTCTAGGAGTTTGCAGTCTCCCAGGGAGGAGAGGAAGGGGCCCGGACAGCAACTGTAAGCAGCCAGGAAAGAATAGCAGGGCTGCCCTGGCCCGTGTGGCGCAGTGGTTGGAGCGATGGCCCGAGCACCGCAGGGTCGCGGGTTCAATTCCTGGTCAAGAGCATGTAGCTGGGTTGCAGGGCCAGTCCCGGTCCCTTGGGAGCGCCTGTGGGAGGCAACCGATTGATATGCCTCCCCCCATGTTCTCTCTCTTCCCCTCCCTCTTTTTCCACTCTGAAAAGCAATGGGAAAAATATCCTTGGGTGAGGATTAACGACAACAACAAGAATATCAGGGCTAAGTAGTTGTAAGCATCATGAGCTGAGTTAAAGGAAGTCATTCGCGCTGGGGGTCGGCGAACTAGTAAATGGAAGAGGTGCTCTGGGTAGAGCCTGGAAGCATGGATAGGATTGCTGTTAGTTCCCAGGCAAGGCGGACGTGTTAACCTTTACTGCAGTTGTGTAGACAAGCTATTAAAACATGATTCATTAAGTCCAGGGGCGCTGGATAGCCGAGTCAGAGTCCCACACGACTTGGGGGGGCCCGGAATTCAGGCTTGAGTAGGATGTTGCTGGAAGGAAAAGGGAGGTTTGCAAAGCCCTGTATGTAGACCAAGTTCAGCTGAAGTAAAACAGAATGTCCGCTTTGTATTAGGCAAAGTGCTAAGTATTCTGGCTATAAGAGACTATAAAACACCATCCCCAGGGATTTTCAGCTCTGTGGAGACTCCAATGTCCCAGCCTGGCTTTCGGGGACCTCTTGGAGGAGGCCCTAGAGCAGGAAGTGTGGTGGGTATATTTGAGGAGCCACTGAGCAGTCTAAATGGTGTGGGGGAGCAGCCAGGCATGAGGTCAGCGATTTAGACTGAGGCATGCTCGCTGGGAGATCTTGAAGGACCAGAAGCCATGCCAGCCTGGCAGTGAGCACCTGCGAAGGACTGCGAAAGAAAAGTCATGTGAACAAACACCCTCAAGGGGTAGCTCAGTGGGTTAGAGCATCATCTGCGTACACCAAGGTTGCAGGTTCGATCCCCAGTCAGGGCACATACAAGCATCGACCGATGAGTGCAGAAATAAGTGGAACGACAAATCACAATCTCGCCCTCCCTCCCTCTCGACCTCTCTGCCATCAAATTTTTAAAGAAAAGTGATGTGAACGGATTGTTTTAAAAGATGAATTAAATGGACAAACAGGTGGATAGGAATAGATGAGCTGAAGAGGGTAGAGACAAGAGATCAGTTCAGAGGTTGAAATTGTAATTTTTAAAATTTTTAAAAAATTATTTTGATTGATTTTAACTCTTTAAACGTGTTTCTGTACCCTAAACCAGCAGCCTTTTAGACAGGACACTTAGCTACCACAAATTCAGCTTGCTCAGAAACGAACTCCTCTGGGTTCATGGGAAGATGTGAAGAAGGAAATACAGCAATAAGTGAGTTGTAGAATCTAGGTGGTAAGTGTATGAGCTGTACAATCTGTCAACTTTTCTACATTTTTGAGAATTTTCATACAGTATCAAGAAAAAGGAGCTCATCATCTCTACCCTCCAACTGTTCGTCCCCTGGTGGGTCCCATCTCAATGAATAGAACCACTGTCTACTCAGTTGTTTAGGCAGGAGACCTGAGAATATCATTCTTTAATTAATTCCTCTTTCTTTCCCTCCTATTCCAATCACCCACCAAACCTCCTAAATACCTCAAGTCCATCAGCAATGGGGTTGATCCTTACACTAAAGCTAGGTTCTAAAGTTAGTGTGTAAGGCAAAAGTTACGCACGCAACATAATTTTGGAAATCCCTTAAATCACTCATAAAACACAGTAGGCCTGATTTTGTGTGTATAACTCTGTACACAAAATGTATGTGCAAGTGTGTAGGTTATAAGCACGTACTGTATATAGCCAGGTGCAGTATATAATAGGGTACGCAATAGAACATTACAGTATTTTTAACTACATACCAAAGAAACAGTGTCGTATAGAGTTGAACAGAATTGTTAAGCACATCCATGGCACAGGACGCTGCATTCCTCTCCACTGCCTCCACCCTGGTCCAAGCTCCCACCAACCTTAAGAGATTATTAAAACGGCTTCTTCACTGGTTCTTGGCTTCTGT